>NC_140005.1:28276723-28783087 GCF_964263955.1 Coregonus lavaretus | reverse complement strand
GTCTGTGTCAAAGCAGAGCTAGAGAGAGGGAGATAATGTTATTAGGTGTGATTGAATAATCACTGTGTCAGAGTGGGACTTGAGTGTGAAATCAAATATTCAAGGTCTCATCCAAATTTCACAGGAATGAATCCTTCCTATGTCATAAATTCCTCAATGTAATCATTGATCATATATTTTTTAGTCACTGTCATCAGTGAGTGGGTCATATCACCTTACTATCAGAAATAGAAGAGGGGGTAAGGAGGGGAGAAAGGAGGTATATTACAACACCTCAATGGGGTCAGGCACAGAAAAGCAACAGTGTGGTGAGGAGAGAAGAAAAGTCTCTCTTTATCTCGCTCTCTCTCTTTTCTTTCACTCAGTCGAACTCTCCAGACAAACACTGTTTATCATTACCACCCCCTCTAACCTGAGCCCTCACCTCTCGCCTCCCCCTCACTCTGTTTCCTGTCCCCCCTCCATAACCCCCTCATCCTCACCCCCTCATCCCCACCACCCCCACTTATCACTTCACACATTCCACTGGTGGGGATAGTACCCCACTGCACCCTAATAATTCTAAGAATTGTTCACAAGAGTTGGCTTGTCAAGTGGGTCTGATGCGTTAGTATGTGGGTGCTGTTTTCCCAGATGCTCTACACACTAATGGACATAGGTCTGCACACTGCAGTGCACACACACACTTACACCCTCACACACACACTTACCCCTCTCTCTTACACATTATCCTGCTTGCAGCACAAAGCTCTGAGGCCTGGGTTATGTAAAAGCCTACAGAACAGAGACAGTTGCAGTGCCTCGAGTGAACCAGCTAAAGCCATGTGAAGGTGAAGGCCCTTTAATGAGGATATTGACAGGATCCTCCCTAAGGCGCAGTGCTGCTACTGTAGTAATAGCCCTTCAACGCTGACAGATTCATACTCAAAGTCTGTTTGATGTGGTTCCCCAACTACGCTCCGACTTTGACTTCTCTTTTGGCAGGGGAACGTGTTCTTCAGAGAAGGGGAAGAATTTCAAAGAACGGCAAACAGCAATTAACATCTTCTTTCCATGTTTTACAGGCTGCTAATGTTGCACAGTGTTCCTTTAACACTGTCTGGCATGTGTGCATCTCTTTGGTTGAGGATCACTACGATTAGGCCTTTTGCTATTGTCTTACTCCTTTTATAGATTATTCCCACGAAACTGCAGGCCTATTTGGGTCAAAGAAACACAACGTTTTTAGCCATATATTTTGGCATAGCCTAACATTTGAAATATATGCTACTTTGTGTGTGTGTGTGTGTGTGTGTGTGTGTGTGTGTGTGTGTGTGTGTGTGTATGTGTGTGTGTGTCAGGGGTTATATGCAACTGGGACAAGGGGGTTCAGGAGAGTATATTATACTATAGGCAGTTTAATTGAGCTAAAGCTGAGGGATGTAGAGGTTTGGCTGGGGGGTGTCTTGGGCCTGTCCTCACCACAACACCACCCAGCCCCTGTGTTTGGAGAGGGTTTATTTTCAGCCTCTCCGTGGATGTTTAGCATGAAACCCTACCCTGCAATAACCATGCACTGAGCAAAAGAAGGGACATGTGGCCACCAGACTCCCTCAGCCTCCCTCCCTCCCCCCTCATCTCTCCCTCTCTCTCTACCTCACTCTCATCACTCCTGCTTTTCCTCTGAAAACATTGCGTCCTGCTGCATGAACAAACATGTTCCTCTGTCTTTCTGTGGAACTGTAGAATGGCGGGACTCCTTTTCTCTGAGGTGTGCCCATAATACAACACTACCACCTCTCTGTGTTAGTGAGATCTGGGGTGACAACACCTCTGTTAGTTGTCTCTGGCCTTTTTACACATTCTCATGGCTGTATCCACCCAGGAAAGAGGTGGGTAGCGCTCTGGGGCAGTCAGGACACACATTATCACGCTTGAAGACACTGCCCTCTAGTGGTGAACAGATCAAGCCCCCACACCTAGGGACTGGGAGCATCTCAATAGTCTAATGTCCTTGTCTCCTTTTCGTCCTTGAAAGAACTGGGGTCAGTTTCCCAAACACATAAAGATCATCTTTAGCATTAAGATCATTATTCGTCCATTTCCTACTAAGATTATGTTTGTGTTTTTGGTAAACTCACCCCTGTCTGCTAAATGACTAAAATGTAAATGGGCAGTTTCAATCAATTCCTATACACTAAAGCCTTCCACATGCTTCGATTCGGCTGGCGCCTTGCTGAACTCGGCTAACCGAACTGAACGAGTTTGCTTGGATACTCCCTTAAAAGACCTTCACTTAAAAACCGAGAAAAAAGCGGCAATAGTACTGTTTTTCCATCTTGAGATGCCAAAGCCAGTATACACTTTCTCAAAATAGTCAAAAATAATCTAAGATAACTCAAGAAATCATAAATGTTTACGTTTTTGCGGAGGAAATCATAGTCGCGCAATCTAACTAAGATGTTTGGTGCAGTATTTCTCAAGTAAAAAAATATGCATGAAAACTATTTATTTCTTGTTGAATGACCACAAACACTTCATTGAAGAATACCTACTGTTGACGAATCACCGACTTAGGGGCGTAGACTTCGGCTACCGAACTTCGGCTTGCCTCAATAAAAAAAATGCTATGCACGCACAGCCGAAAAAATTACTTCCCGAAGACCAAAACGAACAAAAATGTCACAAAATGTTGTCATAATATACAGTATGCACAAACTGTTTTGGATGGGAAGCATGCGGACGCCTTAAGGCCTCCACCATGTTGCTTTCACCTGTCCTGTCTTTATGGATAAGTGCAGAAGAGGGGAGTGACGAAGAGGGAAGGAGAACACTGCAGACTGAGAAACTTCCCAGAGACTAGGAGCTGACCTGTAATCCACCTCACAGGTGCCTGCCTGGCTCAAGGTTAGTATTTTCTTTCATCCTGTGACTGTATACAACACTGTATGCAGGATGATTGCTTTCCAAACATACCCCATTGAAGAAATCCAAGATGGCTGCCTTCAAGGACTGAGAGGCCATTGTCAGACAGGATTGTTATTAGATCTCGACCCCCTCCCCTTCCCTGTGCCTCTGTGTTGGTGCGAAGCAGAGGTGCATAGGTCTCTGTGATGTGGTCATTAACTCCAGGCGTCAGGGGTCATAGAGAACATCAACATACAGTAGAGAGAGAGAGCAAAAAAGAGAGAGAGCGAGAGAGAGAGAAAAGAGAATAAGAGAGATTGATTGACAGAGAGAACTATCAAATGAGTGTGTGAAAGAGAAAGAACAACAGAAATACAGGGCTAGTTAGGACTAGCATACACAGCTGCAAGCCCCACCAGGCCAGCCCTCTGCTGCAGAGGCGCGTGTTGCCAGAGCTGGGATCACTCCCTCTAACTAATAAAGCACATCTAAAATGGCCAGGGATCCCTAGCAGGCGGACCAGAGGGCCACTGGATCAGCAAACACCTGCTTCTTATGGTCCTCTGTTGGAGTGTGTAAGCAGAGCGGAGGACTTACACAACTTCACAGCATGCAGCCCAGGGACCAGGCAGGCCTCCGGCCCCCTGTTAATGAGAAACACTCCCAGAATGCTGCTGCCCAGTTCTGCTTTAGCTGTGAATTAAGTCAGGAGAATGTTCCGGAGACAGGCAGTGGGGGTAGAAGGGGGAAGGAAGGTGTGTGTGCCTGTTTGTGTGTGTGTGTGTGTGTGTCTTAACCCTTTCAGTTGTCTGCTCTATAACATGAGGTCATAGCTATAACATGAGGTCATAGACCTGTGAGCGACACGGTGAACAGCCCACACAGCTCCACAGTAACAAGGCTTTGTGTTTGCTTTGGTCACTCTCCCATGAATGGGGAATGGTTGTGTCATGCATACAGTATGCTGCTTCATGCCTCAGACCTCAAGACAGTAGCAGAACCCTGACCTGGTTGGGTTACGGTCAATGCACTGGGTAGACCACAGGACCATAAGGTCAGGGTTTGGTCGAGAACCGTGCATAACCTTTCACCTGTAATTTTCTTGCACAATGACCATAATACAGGCAGCAATAAGTATTGAGTTTGGTGGTGAGATTTTGAGTTGAGAACATACTTGTGAAATGTTTGGCTCGATCATCTAGAGAAGTACAGTAAATACTAGTTCCACATTTACAGTATATTCCCATGACTGAAATGCTAACAAAAAACCTCCACAATGCACAAGATGAATCCTGAGGAACCCATAGTCCTCAGTGAAGTCCCACAACATGAGCAAGCTGTCCAGCTGAAGGCTGACATGGTTAGTGTCTGAGAATTGTTATTTGCTCCTCTGGTCTTGTTTAGTTGGGGGGCGGTGTGTGTGTTTGTGTGTGTTGTGTGTGTATGTGTGTGCAAGGGACTGCTCTGTGAATTCTCATATACCAGAAAGGCTGAGGCAGGGGGGCTGTGAGTGTGTCTATACACTACATGACCAGAAGTATGTGGACACCGGCTCGTCGAACATCTCATTCCAAAATCATGGGCAATAATACGGAGTTGGTCCCCCCTTTGCTGCTATAAAAGCCTCCACTCTTCTGGGAAGGCTTTCCACTAGATGTTAGAACATTGCTGGGACTTGCTTTCATTGCTTTCATTCAGCCACAAGAGCATTAGTGAGGTCGGGCACTGATGTTGGGCGATTAGGCCTGGCTCGCAGTCGGCGTTCCAATTCATCCCAAAGGTGTTCGATAGGGTTGAGGTCAGGGCTCTGTGCATGCCAGTCAAGTTCTTCCACACTGATCTCGACAAACCTCACTTTGTGCACTGGGGCATTGTCATGCTGAAACAGGAAAGGGCCTTCCCCAAACTGTTGCCACAAAGTTGGAAGCACAGAATTGTCTAGAATGTCATTGTATGCTGTAGCGTTAAGATTGCCCTTCACTGGAACTAAGGGGCCTAGCCCGAACCATGAAAAACAGCCCCAGACCATTATTCCTCCACCACCAAACTTTACCGTTGGCATTATGCATTGGGGCAGGTAGCGTTCTCCTGGCATCCGCCAAACCCAGATGGTGAAGCGTGATTCAACACTCTAGAGAACGCGTTTCCACTGCTGCAGAGTCCAATGGCAGCGAGCTTTACACCACTCCAGCCGACGCTTGGCATTGCGCATGGTGATCTTAGGCTTGTGTGCGACTGCTCGGCCATGAAAACCCATTTCATGAAGCTCCAGACGAACAGTTCTTGTGCTTACATTGCTTCCAGAGGCAGTTTGGAACTCAGTAGTGAGTGTTGCAACCGAGGACAGACGATTTTTACACGCTTCAGCACTCGGTGGTCCCGTTCTGTGAGCTTGTGTGGCCTACCGCTTCGCGGCTGAGCCACTGTTGCTCCTAGACGTTTCCACTTCACAATAACAGCACTTACAGTTGACCGGGGCAGCTCTAGCAGAGCAGAAATTTGACAAACTGACTTGTTGGAAAGGTGGCATCCTATGAAGGTGCCACGTTGAAGTCACTGAGCTTTTCAGTAAAGCCATTCTACTGCCAATGTTTGTCTATGCAGATTGCATGGCTGTGTGCTCGATTTTATACACCTGTCAGCAACGGGTGTGACTGAAATAGCAGAATCCACAAATGTATGTGTGTAAAGGAGCTTGACTAAATTGAGTGTTTGTACATACATTTACATGTGCCTCCGGGTGCATTGTTTCCTGTTTGTATATAGCCTCGTACAGTTCGTTAAGTGCCAGCTTATTGTTTTTCTTGTCCTATGTATTGTTTTTCTTGTCCTGAGGTGGAATATATACAGCAGTCACGATAACAGCTGAAAACGTTCTTGATGGTAGAAAGGTTGGCATTTGACCATCAGGTATTCAAGACAGGTCAACAATGGGTCGAGACTTCCACGGCGCTAGTCAGCACACCATTTGCTGTTGATAAAAAGGCATACCCCTCCCCCTCTCAATTTTCCTGAATCCAATGTCCTGTCTGCTCGGTGAATGGATAATCCATCGAGTTGGATAGCCATGGGGAGTATCTTGACCAAAAGCCATGTTTCAGAAAAGCAGAGAATATTGCAGTTACGAGAGTCCCGTTGATAGCAAATCCACGATCCTCCATTTTATTATCAAGAGACTGTACATCAGTTTTCCCTTCGCCTTAATCTCGCCAGGGCTGCCCCTCTCCTGCCTCTTTTTCGCCTGTGTTTCCTCTTGGATAGCCCGGTCGGAATTACACAAAGAGCCCAGGGTCAAAGTTTAAGTCGGAATTGAGGTTAGTAACTGCCGATCTGTTGTTCAAAAGTCCTTGTCGATCATAACAAATGATAGCAGATACATTTAGTGCAAAAAAAGTAAAGATAAACGCAAAAATAATCACAAAATAGCAAAGTTGGGTCGGAGCTCGCAAGACGGCAGCCATACAGTACGGCGCCATCTTGTATTGCTCTCTTTGGCTGCGAGCCAACCAGAACTCACTGCGCAATATGCAAGTTTCTTAGTTACAACAAACACTGAAAAAGAGAGCTGACATCCTTTTACAAGGTAGATGTACTGAGCCCGTTGAACCAGTGGCGTGTCCAGGGGGTTGAGTCTTGCTGTCGGTGCGCGTCTTGGTCAAATGTATCAATATTTTCAGATACGACGTATCAGATCTCAGAATTTCTGGGGTGGCCACTGGGTTGGCCAATCAGATATCAGAGTGGGCCGTGGCCACCCCAGAAATTCTGAGATCTGATAGGTCGTCTCTGAAAATATTGATACATTTGACCAAGACGCGCACCGACAGCAAGACTCATCAGTCTCACTGGAGAAAGCATCCTAGCGAGCGAAACAGTGCCCTTCTGTCTTAGTATGTGTAGCCCATGTACAGTGGGGAAAAAAAGTATTTAGTCAGCCCACCAATTGTGCAAGTTCTCCCAAATTACAGAGGCCTGTAATTTTCATCATAGGTACACGTCAACTATGACAGACAAATTGAGGAAAAAAAATCCAGAAAATCACATTGTAGGATTTTTTATGAATTTATTTACAAATTATGGTGGAAAATAAGTATTTGGTTAATAACAAAAGTTTCTCAATACTTTGTTATATACCCTTTGTTGGCAATGACACAGGTCAAACGTTTTCTGTAAGTCTTCACAAGGTTTTCACACACTGTTGCTGGTATTTTGGCCCATTCCTCCATGCAGATCTCCTCTAGAGCAGTGATGTTTTGGGGCTGTCGCTGGGCAACACAGACTTTCAACTCCCTCCAAAGATTTTCTATGGGGTTGAGATCTGGAGACTGGCTAGGCCACTCCAGGACCTTGAAATGCTTCTTACGAAGCCACTCCTTCGTTGCCCGGGCGGTGTGTTTGGGATCATTGTCATGCTGAAAGACCCAGCCACGTTTCATCTTCAATGCCCTTGCTGATGGAAGGAGGTTTTCACTCAAAATCTCACGATACATGGCCCCATTCATTCTTTCCTTTACACAGATCAGTCGTCCTGGTCCCTTTGCAGAAAAACAGCCCCAAAGCATGATGTTTCCACCTCCATGCTTCACAGTAGGTATGGTGTTCTTTGGATGCAACTCAGCATTCTTTGTCCTCCAAACACGACGAGTTGAGTTTTTACCAAAAAGTTCTATTTTGGTTTCATCTGACCATATGACATTCTCCCAATCCTCTTCTGGATCATCCAAATGCACTCTAGCAAACTTCAGACGGGCCTGGACATGTACTGGCTTAAGCAGGGGGACACGTCTGGCACTGCAGGATTTGAGTCCCTGGCGGCGTAGTGTGTTACTGATGGTAGGCTTTGTTACTTTGGTCCCAGCTCTCTGCAGGTCATTCACTAGGTCCCCCCGTGTGGTTCTGGGATTTTTGCTCACCGTTCTTGTGATCATTTTGACCCCATGGGGTGAGATCTTGCGTGGAGCCCCAGATCGAGGGAGATTATCAGTGGTCTTGTATGTCTTCCATTTCCTAATAATTGCTCCCACAGTTGATTTCTTCAAACCAAGCTGCTTACCTATTGCAGATTCAGTCTTCCCAGCCTGGTGCAGGTCTACAATTTTGTTTCTGGTGTCCTTTGACAGCTCTTTGGTCTTGGCCATAGTGGAGTTTGGAGTGTGACTGTTTGAGGTTGTGGACAGGTGTCTTTTATACTGATAACAAGTTCAAACAGGTGCCATTAATACAGGTAACGAGTGGACAGAGGAGCCTCTTAAAGAAGAAGTTACAGGTCTGTGACAGCCAGAAATCTTGCTTGTTTGTAGGTGACCAAATACTTATTTTCCACCATAATTTGCAAATAAATTCATTATAAATCCTACAATGTGATTTTCTGGAAAAAAAAATCTCAAATTGTCTGTCATAGTTGACGTGTAACTATGATGAAAATTACAGGCCTCTCTCATCTTTTTAAGTGGGAGAACTTGCACAATTGGTGGCTGACTAAATACTTTTTTCCCCCACTGTATCTGATGCTGTCTGGCCAAAAAGAGCATGACATGTCAATTATTTTTGACCAGACAGCATCAGATACACGGGCTACAGATACTAAGACAGGGGAGCTCTTTTCCTCGCTCGGATGCTTTCTCTGGTGAAATAGATTCAGCCTCATGTGAATTGAAGGAAAAGTATGAAACACGGATAGACAAAAATATAAATATTTTGGGAAAGCCTGGCTTTCCTTGGCATCTATGAATACACGCCACTTTGTAGGCTGAATGTCATTATGCTTATGGTGTTTGTAATAATAATAATAATAATTTTACATTTTTAGTCATTTAGCAGACGCTCTTATCCAGAGCGACTTACAGTTAGTGAATAAAAAAAAAAATTATACTGGCCCCCCGTGGTAATCGAACCCACAACCCTGGCGTTGCAAACGCCATGCTCTATCAACTGAGCTACATCCCTGCCGGCCATTCCCTCCCCTACCCTGGACGACGCTGGGCCAATTGCGCGCCGCCCATGAGTCTCCCGGTCGCGGCCGGCTGCGACAGAGCCTGGATTCGAACCAGGATCTCTAGTGGCACAGTTAGCACTGCGATGCAGTGCCTTAGACCACTGCGCCACTCAGGAGTACAATAATAATAATAATAATAATAATATGCCATTTAGCAGACGCTTTTATCCAAAGCGACTTACAGTCATGCGTGCATACATTTTTACGTATGGGTGGTCCCGGGGATCGAACCCACTACCCTGGCGTTACAAGTGCCATGCTCTACCAATTGAGCTACAGAATAAATGTCCCTATCCATTCAAATGGCGGGTGCACAGTGCACTGTTCGGATGCTAAACTTATTTTGGAGTACAGTAGACAAACATGTGCAGGTAACCTACTTTTTGAAGTGATTTGTGTTCATGGTTGTGTTCATGACACATTCAAAGGTAATACATTTTTATATTAAAATTACATCTTTACCATAAAGCCCATAAAATTGTTTGTGCACGCGCAAGCATGTGCACACATAGAAGGTCCTGTTAGAAAAAGAAACCCCCCCGAATGTCATGGTATAATTCGCTTTATAAAATCCTGACCTTGAATGCAAACACTGTAACAATACTTTTTGGAATTGATTTATCAAATCAAATCAAGCTTTATTTATACAATACATTTCAGACATGGAATGCAAAGCAACATGCTTCACAGGAAAAAAACAAATATAAAAACAAAAACCTAAATATTTACTACACAACATAACAGGATAAATTACTAAAGAATAAAAAAAACAGAATGACTAAAAAGCCCCCTAAGGAAAAGCTAAGCTAAAAAGGTGTGTTTTAAGATGTCTTTGAAATATTTATGATTTATTTGAACAGGGAAATGTACCAAACCTAAGCTGAAGCATTTAATGCATTGAACCATCATAATTATATTGAAAAAATCCACCTTGCATCTATTAAAGTTCAAAATGTTATGGCCCCCCTAAACTGCGTCTGTGCCCCACCTCAGCCTGGTCTCAGAGCATTTCGTATTATTCTGTATGTAAATCAGAGACAATCCATATACTATGATATGTTAAGTTTTGTATGGTATGTATTAATTTGTCAATGTCCATCGCCCATTTCGTATGTTATGTTACAAATTACAATTCGGATTATATGTTACGAATTTGCTAAATGTAGAATATGTTACGAATTTGAAAAAAGTGCTATATGTTACGAATTTGCTAAACGTATGATATGTTACGAATTCTAGCTAGCTGGCTAATGTTAGCGAGGCTAGGGGTTAGGAGTTAGGGTTAAGTTTAGGAGTTAGTTCAAAGGGTTAAGGTTAGGATTAGAGAAGGGTTAGCTAAAAGGTTTAGGGTTAGGGGAAGGGTTAGCTAACATGTTAAGTAGTTGTAAAGTAGCAAGTAGTTGAAAAGTTGCTAATTAGCTAAAATGCTCAAGTTGTCCGTGATGAGATTCGAACTCGCAACCTTTGGGTTGCTAGACGTTCATGTTACCAACAATCCTACTTTCGTTTTTGCCTTAAGTAAACATCTGTCTTTTGTAACCATACCAAACGTAACATATCACACTAATTTGAGTGTCCCGGATTTACTTTTACTATGTTACGTCTAGTCTATGAGACCAGGCTGCCCACCTTGGCCACCCCATTCAAAATATTCTGGACAAGCCACTGCCTTGAACTTGTTGAATGGAATACTTAGCTGAACTTCAGCTCTGTACAACAGATTTTGCAATTGTTTCATAAACATGTTTGGTTTATGCTTCCTGTTTATATGGTCTGTGGAAGTGGAGAGGACATCAAAATAGGATGGCTGGAGCTTAACCATCTCTGCCTGCTGGTGCTCCTCAGTCTCAAGTGCTGTAGGCAATGGCATCTCTCCCAGCTCTCTCTCTCTTTATCTCTCTCTCTTTCTTTCCCTGTATCTCCCGCCATCCCTCTCTTACAGACATACACAGATAAAAAGAGCAATACTTAGTAATCAAACTTAATGTACAAAGTTCTCCAGACCAAAGCTGCTCTATAGATAGATGTCCTTTCTCCTTATGTGTGACTCCTTCATTCACATCCCCATAGCAATTTCAACTATTCACTAAAGAACCCACAGAGGTAATTAAAACAGAGGGCTCCAGTATGGCATCCAAGGGGTTAAAGACAGCTGCCAACATTTGTAGCGGGCTTGTAATTGTGAGGCCCAGCGAGCGGGCAGGCTGGAAAGGGGGGCTGGCAAGGCACATATTTCAGCCAAGTGTTCACAGAGTGACTTTCCGGCCTGCCATGTGGACTCAATGATGGCGTCCTGGGACGTGCTGCGTTCCTATGAAATATTAAATCTGCTGCCGGCCCCCGAGCAGGGACAGACCACCTGCAAGCAAGCGTGGCATGCGGCGAACGAGGGGATCGGATGTCCCCCAGCACACACGCAACACACATGCACACACACACACAGTTGCACACTCACGGAAATTGTCTAAAAATGTCCCAAGCACAGATGCATGAACATAGACACACGAAACTTGAAAAGCATGAAGGGCCTACCAGTTATGTACGTATTCACTTCTACTGCATGCATTCTAAATACCAACATGAAGTCACAAAGATGCCTCCAGTTCTGTTGAAGGCATAGCTTTGTATTACCCCTCTCTAACTGCTGATAGCGTGAACAATCTCAGCGATACACAGCTGTGTCACATATGTCCGAGAGGTGAAAAGACACACACAATCTGGATGCGCTGAACCTTCACACCTTTTACAGGGTTTCTGACCACTCTGGCTTTAGGAGTACTAGTACATTGTGGCATGCAATGTGCAAGGACCCTTCACCTCACAAACTCAAGGGTGTGTGCACACAAAACGACCAGCAGCTGAAAACAACGACCAAGAAGAAAATAAGAAAAAGAACAGCACACAGAATGTCCAGAGCCCCATGGAAGGAACTTAAGCCTTCTTGGAAACGTGGCCAAGAAGATGACTGGTGCTTGGCGACGGCCGTCCGTTTACACATTGCGCGGGTGGCCTCCCGCCTCGCCCGCCTGCCCAGATGTGCCTTTGTTTATGTGGAGCAGCGGTCCAGACGGCCTGAGAATGCTCCCAGCAAACAGTGGAGGGCGCCACTCCGCTGGGAGAAACCAACCACTCTGGTTTTAGCCTATCGTTTGCAGTTAACTACAGGTCAGGCTCAGTTAGAAGTATTAGAACCATTAGAAGTAAAACAAAACAACCAAATTAGCCCTGTGACAATTGTTTTGGGCACTTGAACGCGAAATTAGTCATTGAAGTAAACTGAATTAATTTCTAAAAGCGCCACAAAATAATACTCATGTGTTGTTTTGAATTAATGTCTTCACAACAATGTCACATGTTCTCAATGCAAAGTTAAATAAAAGCACAATTAAATCCACTTGAAATTCATTACGATGTTCCTGTGACAACATACTGTACACACAGCAAAACATTTCCTCTGATGTCACAACTTTCAATCCCACAATTCAGCGTGGCAGAAACGGTTTTTTCAAGGTATCATGGCGGATCCCAGAGACAAGGGACTTCAAGATTACAGAAAGAAATTGCTTGAGCACAAATAAATTGATGGACGCCTGAAAGAATGTATGTGTCGTTTCCGTCAGTAGCCAGGCTTTTACAGCCACGCTTTGACTCAACCAAAACAACTGTCCAAGTCGCTTTGTCATCACATCATGCAACCCTCTTCAGTTACCTAGCTAGCTAGGCTATCATAGCAAGCCTTGATATGAGTTTTGGCTTCTGCTAGTTAGCGAGCTACTCAATGCAGTTCAACCCCAAACTAGATAGTGTGTAACTGTTTGTGTGCCTTTTTTTTTATGCACAATGTTTAGGACGCACCCGAACGAGCAAGCTAGTTTTATAACATTAGCTAGCTAACTAACGTTAACTAGTGTTAGCTGAGTCGCTGATTTGGTTGAGTGGATGATGATGATAATAATATGCCATTTAGCAGACGCTTTTATCCAAAGCGACTTACAGTCATGCGTGCATACATTTTTGTGTATGGGTGGTCCCGGGGATCGAACCCACTACCTTGGCGTTACAAGCGCCGTGCTCTACCAGCTGAGCTACAGAGGACCACATGACAGCCTGTGTAATAGTACACAGGTAGTCAGTGTCAATCATTGTATTTGTTTTTGTTTGTCTTTACAGTGCGTGAACAGCTGAGAGAACAGACAAAACAGTATGAAAAATCCGAAAATGATCTGAAAGCTCTACAAAGTGTTGGACAGGTGACTGCAAGTTTAATCCCAAATCATCGGAACCCTTCATAGAAGTGTGTTTATTTACAACGGTCTCTCTTGACTCTTCTTCTCTAGATTGTTGGTGAGATCCTAAAGCAGCTAACAGAGGAGAAATGTAAGTCCTAAATTATATTGAAAATCCCTTTGCTGTGTATAATGTTGTTTTGCTGAATCTACTGCTAGGCCTACATGGATGAAAATGTGTAAATGTTCCTACTAGCTTGCATTGACTATATTGTGTGTAACGTGGGGTTTTCTTCTATTCTCTCGTGGAATTCAGTCATTGTCAAAGCAACCAATGGCCCACGATATGTGGTTGGATGCAGACGGCAGGTAGGCCAAACTCATAGCCACATAACCAAATATTTACAAATAACATAGCAACTGGTATTTCACTTCCCATTTTATATTGATTATGCTTGAGGTCTAACAAGTGCCAACATTATTTTTTGTCACCCAGCTGGACAAGGCTATGCTCAAACCTGGTACTAGAGTTACATTGGATATGACCACTCTGACTATCATGAGGTGAGTTGGTCTATCCTCCCAGGTCTATAATGCCTCTTACTATTTCATATGTTTACCAAGCAAAACACCAGTGTATTGTGTTAGCCTGCATTCGACTTTCTGCAACAGTCTCCCTATTGAAAGCGTTTTAAGTAAAACAAATTATATTTATTCTGCTTATAAGACATCACCATGACCTATATGATCAGTAAGAACAAAGGCACACTGTGATGACATATCGTTGTGCTGTTCCCCCATGCAGGTACCTTCCCAGAGAGGTGGACCCCCTTGTGTACAACATGTCTCATGAAGACCCTGGCAGCGTCTCCTACTCTGAGATTGGAGGCTTGGCTGAGCAGATCAGAGAACTCAGAGAGGTCAGTGAGGCACAGACACACCACTTTATCCACACAGGACAGAGTTCTTTTTCTGGAGGCCTTTTCTCATTTCCGTGACCCGGAAACCCGATAAGTGGTCGAGGAGAGTGTCAGTTCCTTAGTAGGAAGACGGTCCTCACCTCCTCGATAGACTCGTTTTGGCGAGGAAGCACAAGTGTATCCTACCTGAGTCCTTCGCGGAAGAGTTTTGAAATCTGCTACACTGCCTTTTTAATCAGCTATTATTTTCTCGACGGAGAAAAGCATGCAAACATTTTAAAAGGATATGCTACTTATCTATAAAATGTTTTGCGCAACTAGCTAAATGTGTTTTATCACTTTATACATTTATTTTGGAATTCCACCCTGTAAACTTAATTTCAAATCAAATTGTATTTATCACGTGCTGAATACAACAGGTGTAGACCTTACCGTGAAATGCTTACTTACAAGCCCTTAACCAACAATGCAGTTCAAGAAATAGTTAAGGAAATTTTAACCAAATAAACTAAAGTAAAAAAAAAAAAAAAGAACTAACATCAAAAAGTAACACAAGAAAATTACATAACAATAACGAGGCTATATACAGGGGGTACTGGTACCGAGTCAATGTGCAGGGGTACAGGTTAGTCAAGGTAGTTTGTAAAGTGACTGTGCATAGATAGCCCGGGTGGCCATTTGATTAATTGTTCAGCAGTCTTATGGCTTGGGGCTAGAAGCTGTTAAGGAGCCTTTAGGTCCTAGACTTGGCGCTCCGGTACCGCTTGCCATGCGGTAGCAGAGAGAACAGTCTATGACTTGAGTGACTGGAGACTTTGACAATTCTTGGGGCCTTCCTCTGACACCGCCTAGTATATAGATCCTGGATGTCAGGAAGCTTGGCCCCAGTGATGTTCGGGGCCGTATGCACTACCCTCTGTAGCGCTTACGGTCAGATGCCGAGCAGTTGCCATACCAGGCGGTGATGCAACCGGTCAGGATGCTCTCGATGGTGCAGCTGTAGAACCTTTTGAGGATCTGGGGACCCGTGCCAAATCTTTTCAGTCTCCTTAGTGGGAAAAAGTGTTGTCGTGCCCTCTTCACAACTATCTTGGTGTGTTTGGACCATGATAGTTCGTTGGTGATGTGGACACCAAGGCACTTGAAACTCTCGACCCGCTCCACTTCAGCCCCGTTGATGTTAATGGGGGCCTGTTCGGCCCTCCTTTTCCTATAGTCCACGATCAGCTCCTTTGTCTTGTTCACATTGAGGAAGAGGTTGTTGTCCTGGCACCACACTGCCAGATCTCTGACCTCCTCCGTATAGGCTGTCTCATCGTTGTCTGTGAACAGGCCTTCCACTGTTAGAATAACAGACTGGAAGCTTTAAAAGGAGGGTGGTGCTTGAAATCATTGTTCTTCCTCTGTTAACCATGGTTACCTGCAAGGAAACACATGCCGTCATCATTGCTTTGCACAAGAAGGGCTTCACAGGCAAGGATATTGCTGCTAGTAAGATTGCACCTAAATCAACCATTTATCGAATCATCAAGAACTTCAAGGAGAGAGGTTCAATTGTTGTGAAGAAGGCATCGGGGCGCCCAAGAAAGTCCAGCAAGCGCCAGGACCGTCTCCTAAAGTTGATTCATCTGCGGGATCGGGGCACCACCAGTGCAGAGCTTGCTCAGGAATGGCAGCAGGCAGGTGTGAGTGCATCTGCACGCACAGTGAGGCGAAGACTTTTGGAGGATGGCCTGGTGTCAAGAAGGGCAGCAAAGAAGCAACTTCTCTCCAGGAAAAACATCAGGGACAGACTGATATTCTGCAAAAGGTACAGGGATTGGACTGCTGAGGACTGGGGTAAAGTCATTTTCTCTGATGAATCCCCTTTCCGATTGTTTGGGGCATCCGGAAAACACCTTGTCCGGAGAAGACAAGGTGAGCGCTACCATCAGTCCTGTGTCATGCCAATAGTAAAGCATCCTGAGACCATTCATGTGTGGGGTTGCTTCTCAGCCAAGGGAGTGGGCTCACTCACAATTTTGCCTAAGAACACAGCCATGAATAAAGAATGGTACCAACACATCCTCCGAGAGCAACTTCTCCCAACCATCCAAGAACAGTTTGGTGATGACCAATGCCTTTTCCAGCATGATGGAGCACCTTGCCATAAGGCAAAAGTGATAACTAAGTGGCTTGGGGAACAAAACATCGACATTTTGGGTCCATGGCCAGGAAACTCCCCAGACCTTAATCCCATTGAGAACTTGTGGTCGATCCTCAAGAGGCGGGTGGACAAACAAAAACCCACAAATTCTGACAAACTCCAAGCATTGATTATGCAAGAATGGGCTGCCATCAGTCAGGATGTGGCCCAGAAGTTAATTGACAGCATGCCAGGGCGGATTACAGAGGTCTTGAAAAAGAAGGGTCAACACTGCAAATATTGACTCTTTGCATAAACTTAATGTAATTGTCAATAAAAGCCTTTGACACTTATGGAATGCTTGTAATTATACTTCAGTATACCATAGTAACATCTGACAAAAATATCTCATAACACTGAAGCAGCGAACTTTGTGAAGACCAATACTTGTGTCATTCTCAAAACTTTTGACCACGACTGTATGGTGTTGAACGCTGAGCTGTAGTCAATGAACAGCATTCTCACATAGGTGTTCCTTTTGTCTAGGTGGGAAAGGGCAGTGTGGAGTGCGATTGAGATTGCGTCATCTGGATCTGTTGGGGCGGTATGCGAATTAGTGGGTCTAGGGTTTCTGTCATGATGGTGTTGATGTGAGCCATGACCAGCCTTTCAAAGCACTTCATGGCTACCGACGTGAGGGCTACGGGGCGGTAATCATTTAGGCTGGTTACCTTCGCTTTCTTGGGCACAGGGAGGTGGTCTGTTTGAAACATGTAGGTATTACAGACTCAGTCAGGGAGAGGTTGAAAATGTCAGTGAAGACACTTGCCAGTTGGTCCACGCATGCTTTGAGTACACATCCTGGTAATCCATCTGGCCCGCGGCTTTGTGAATGTTGATCTGTTTAAAGGTCTTGCTCACATCGGCTACGGAGAGGGTGATCACACAGTCGTCCGGAACAGCTGGTGCTCTCATGCATGCTTCCGTGTTGCTTGCCTCGAAGTGAGCATGAAAGGCATTTAGCTCGTCTGGTAGGCTCACCTCACTGGGCAGCTCGCGGCTAGGTTTCCCTTTGTAGTCTGTAATATTTTTCAAGCCCTGCCACATCCGACGAGCGTCAGAGCCAGTGTAGTAGGATTCAGTCTTAGTCCTGTATTGACGCTTTGCCTGTTTGATGGGTCGTCTGAGGGCGTAGCGGGATTTCTTATAAATGTCCGGATTAGTGTCCCACTCCTTGAATGCGGCAGCTCGAGCGTTTAGCTCGGTGCGGATGTTGTATGTAATCCATGGCTTCTGGTTGGGAGATGTACATAAGGTCACTGTGGGGACGACGTCGTCGATGCAGTTATTGATGAAGCCGGTGACTGAGGTTGTATACTCCTCAATGCCATTGGATGAATCCCGGAACATATTCCAGTCTGTGCTAGCAAAACAGTCCTGTAGTGTAGCATCCGCGTCATCTGACCACCTCCGTATTGAGCGAGTCACTGGTACTTCCTGCTTTAGTTATTGCATGTAAGCAGGAATCAGGAGGACAGAATTATGGTCAGATTTGCCAAATGGAGGGCGAGGGAGAGCTTTGTATGCGTCTCTGTGTGTGGAGTAAAGGTGGTCTAGAGTTATTTTTCCTCTGTTTACACATGTGACATGCTGGTAGAAATGAGGAAAAACTGATTTAAGTGTCCCTGGATTAAAGTCCCCGGCCACTAGGAGCGCTGCTTCTGGATGAGCATTTTCTTGTTTGCTTATGGCCTTATACAGCTCGTTGAGTGTGATCTTAGTGCCAGCATCGCTTTGTGGTGGTAAATAGATGGCTACGAATAATATAGATGAGAACTCTCTTAGTGTGGTCTACAGCTTATCATGAGGTATTCTACCTCAGGCGAGCAGTACCTCGAGACTTCTTTAATATTAGAAATCGAACACCAGCAGTTAATGACAAATAGACACACACCCCTGCCCCTCGTCTTACCAGACATGCTCTGTCCTGCCGATACACAGAGAAGCCAGCCAGCTCTATATTATTTGTCGTCGTTCAGCCACGTCTCGGTGAAACATAAGATATTACAGTTTTAATATCCCGTTGGTAGGATATTCTTAATCATAGATCGTCCAGTTTGTTTTCCAATGATTGCACGTTTTCCACATTCCCTATACTCGCCACCTCCCCTCGTTTTAAAAGGAGGCCAGAGAGGACGCAGGAGTTGAGCAAATCAAATTGAGAGAGCGGGAGATATACAGTGCCTTGCAAAAGTATTCATCCCCCTTGGCGTTTTTCCTATTTTGTTGCATTACAACCTGTAATTTATATGGATTTTTATTTGGATTTCATGTAATGGACATATTGGTGAGGTGAAATGATTTTTATTTTATCTTTTCGAAACATTCTACAAAATAAATAACGGAAAAGAGGTGCATGCAAATGTATTCACCCCCTTTGCTATGAAGCCCCTAAATAAGATCTGGTGCAACCAATTACCTTCAGAAGTCACATAATTAGTTCAATAAAGTCCACCTGTGTGCAATCTAAGTGTCACATGATCTGTCACATGATCTCAGTATATATACACCTCTTCTGAAAGGCCCCAGAGTCTGCAACACCACTAAGCAAGCGGCACCATGAAGACCAAGGAGCTCTCCAAACAGGTCAGGGACAAAGTTGTGGAGAAGTACAGATCAGGGTTATAAAAAAAATGTCCGAAACTTTGAACATCCCACGGAGCACCATTAAATCCATTATAAAAAAATGGAAAGAATATGGCACCACAACAAACCTGCCAAGAGAGGGCCGCCCACCAAATCTCACGGACCAGGCAAGGAGGGCATTAATCAGAGAGGCAACAAAGAGACCAAAGATAACCCTGAAGGAGCTGCAAAGTTCCACAGGGGAGATTGGAGTATCTCTCCATAGGACCACTTTAAGCTGTACACTCCACAGAGCTGGGCTTCACGGAAGAGTGGCCAGAAAAAATCCATTGCTTAAAGAAGAAAATAAGCAAACACATTTGTTGTTCGCCAAAAGGCATGTGGGAGACTCCCCAAACATATGGAAGAAGGTACTCTGGTCAGATGAGACTAAAATTGAGCTTTTTGGCCATCAAGGAAAACGCTATGTCTGGCGCAAACCCAACTCCTCTCATCACCCCGAGAACACCATCCCCACAGTGAAGCATGGTGGCGGCAGCATCATGCTGTGGGGATGTTTTTCATCGGCAGGGACTGGGAAACTGGTCAGAATTGAAGGAATGATGGATGGCGCTAAATACAGGGAAATTCTTGAGGGAAACCTGTTTCAGTCTTCCAGAGATTTGAGACTGGGACGGAGGTTCACCTTCCAGCAGGACAATGACCCTAAGCATACTGCTAAAGCAACACTTGAGTTGTTTAAGGGGAAACATTTAAATGTCTTGGAATGGCCTAGTCAAAGCCCAGACCTCTATCCAATTGAGAATCTGTGGTATGACTTAAAGATTGCTGCACACCAGCGGAACCCATCCAACTTGAAGGAGCTGGAGCAGTTTTGCCTTGAAGAATGGGCAAAAATCCCAGTGGCTAGAGGTGCCAAGCTTATAGAGACATACCCCAAGAGACTTGCAGCTGTAATTGCTGCAAAAGGTGGCTCTACAAAGTATTGACTTTGGGGGGGAGGGGGGGGGGGTGAATAGTTATGCACGCTCAAGTTCTCTGTTTTTTTGTCTTATTTCTTGTTTGTTTCACAAGTGGTAGGCATGTTGTGTAAATCAAATGATACAAACCCCAAAAAAATCAATTTTAATTCCAGGTTGTAAGGCAACAAAATAGGAAAAATGCCAAGGGGGATGAATACTTTCGCAAGTCGCTGTATTTATGGTCCAATTGTGACAGGGATGGATGTTGATGTGTGTTTCAGGTGATTGAGCTGCCTCTGACCAACCCTGAGCTCTTCCTGAGGGTGGGCATCATCCCTCCTCAAGGCTGCCTGCTATACGGACCCCCAGGTGAGGAGTTCAACTTGCCTGGTTCTCTGATAGCTCTACATGTTAGCCTGAGGGCCGCTTTCCAGAAGCCAGTATTATGTGCTTTATAATTTACTGCATTTTCATTTCATGGTTTTCAGGAACCGGAAAGACACTTTTGGCCAGAGCAGTTGCTAGCCAGCTTGACTGCAATTTTCTGAAGGTGGTGTCCAGCTCCATAGTGGACAAGTACATTGGTGAGAGCGCTAGGCTGATCCGAGAGATGTTCAACTATGCCAGGGACCACCAGCCCTGCATCATCTTCATGGATGAGATCGATGCCATAGGTACATGAACTAGAGCTACAGACTATTGTTCAGTCAGTTTGTTGATTTCTATAGATTTCCACACAGACACACATGATCTGAGTCTTTGTCTAACAGGTGGTCGTCGTTTCTCTGAGGGGACGTCTGCAGACAGAGAAATCCAGAGGACACTGATGGAGGTGAATCTCTCAACAGAGAACAACCATAAACTTAACTGCACACAAAGTACTACCAAAGATGGTTTAGTATGAAGATATGTAGAAACTGCTTCTCCAATATAAATCCCCAATCACGCTTGTAGGCGATGTCATGGCGACGTTGGCTAGCTAAGCTCATGCGCAGAAACACATAATCGGGTCTAACGGTCGTCTTGTGCCGAACTTTGCATGTGGAGGCCGTCAAATCAAAGGCACTCCTTTGATGTAAAGTTATTTTTGACTAAAATGAAAACGTGTCATTTGGTCACTTTCACGAGGTTGGAGTAAAAACATATTCAGCTACTTAGAGTAACCTTCATGAAAAAACATGTTTTTCATCGAAGACCAGATGTTTTAGGCTTAGTTATAGTGAAACATGTGAATTCTGGTCTTTATTTTCACAGTTTGTTGCAAAAGTGATATTCTGTTATTTTAGTAGTAGTAAATCTAGCTCTTTTTGCCCCTAGCGGTTCAACTCTACCATTGAAATTGTGGTGTAGAGGCACCTTGAGAAGGTGCCTCTGTCATCTCAATGGAGGGGTTCGGTATGAAATATACTCCCTTCTAGATGTGCTGGGTGGTACAACCTCAAGGCTTACTATAAAAGCAGGTGACAGCGCGCATTATTTGGCAATGGTCTAGGTAAGTGGAGTGTGCCAATATATTTTTGCATGATGCTATGAGGATTAGCCGTTTACATTCGTAGCAATATCCATCGTAACAAGAAATAGATGACAATAGTGATATCAACGTGTTGTACAGTATTCTTTCCCAACAGCTAAGACAGTTTGCTTATACAGTAGTTCAATGGTTATGAGTTCTAATCCCACATGGGGCAGAGACAGTGTCTTGTATTATTATAATTTTTTTATCCTTTATTTACAATATTCATCCCATGCCCACACACTTTGAAAAGTGAAAGCATACCTGTGAGAGGGGTCGCCCTGGTAGTAGTTGACGTTTTTTTTTTATACAGTACCCAAGACTGATCTGTGAGTTAATTTGACCATTGGAAAAATACGTACTGCGTAAATACTGCAATGCAGGTTGGATTGAATTGAGCCCCTAATCTTCATTTTCAAGGTGGTGATTGTACTTTTTTCCCCAACACAATACCGCAATAAATGTGAGTCCACATTGCTACATATGTCCTGTCTAGCTGCTGAACCAAATGGATGGCTTTGACACCCTGCACAGAGTGAAGATGATCATGGCCACCAACCGTCCGGACACGCTGGACCCTGCCCTTCTAAGGCCAGGGAGACTGGACCGCAAGATCCGTATGTTTCCTCTCGAGACTTTTAACTATCCTGGTTTGAGAAGCATAGATAATCATGTTGCAGAAAACCTTTAGTCCTGGTTCCATTTCAGCACCTAGTCACTTCCCCAAAGGGCCAGGGCAAGTGGCTAGGGCCTGAAAAGTAACTAGAACTTGGTAAATGACAAAGAACAGCAGGACTATCAACTTCTGGCTTTGTCTCTACAGACATCGAGCTGCCCAATGAGCAGGCTCGGATGGACATTCTGAAGATACACTCTGGGCCAATCACTAAGCATGGAGAGATGGGTGAGTTTAGGGACTAGATAGCTTGCTGTGCTGTGGATGTGACATATTGTAAGTCGCTTTGGATAAAAGCGTCTGCTAAATGGCATATTATATTATTGTTATATTATTATAATTTTGTGATGAAATGAAGTCGCATGTTGTGAATTTCATGGTGGGCTTTAACTTTAATTTCTTTGCAGATTACGAGGCCATTGTGAAGTTGTCTGATGGATTTAATGGAGCTGATTTAAGGAACGTGTGCACTGAAGCAGGTTAGTAACCTATCCAATACACTGTATAACTGTATAATTTGACATCTTAAAAATAGGCATTCACTCAGTCTGTTCCAATATCAGGGTTCGCACAAGGTGCTTGAGGTGCTTAAAATACTTGAATTTGGCACTCTGAATACCTTGAAAATCTGATATTTTCTTACGTTGGTACTTGAAAAGTACTTGAATTAAAATGAGGAGAACAGAGAACGATCAAATATGTTAATATGAAAAATATTAGAAAAATGTATTGGTCTTGCGAAATAATTTCCAGGCAGACTACCGAGTTGTATTTCCTCATGTGTTTCAAATCAAATCAAATCACATTTTATTTGTCACATGCGCCAAATACCACAGGTGTTGACCTTACAGTGAAATGCTTACTTACAAGCCCTTAACCAACAATGCAGTTTTAAGAAAGAATACCTAAAAAATAAAAAAAGTAACATAAATAAAGAGCAGCAGTAAAATAACAATAGCGAGGCTATATACAGAGGGTACCGGTACCGAGTCAATGTGTGGGGGCACCGGTTAGTCAAGGTAATTGAGGTAATGTGTACTAGGTAGAGTTATTAAAGTGACTATGCATAGATAATAAACAGAGTAGCAGCAGCGTAAAAGAGGGGGGGGGGGCAATGCAAATAGTCTTGGTAGTGATTTGATGTTCAGGAGTCATATGGCTAGTGGGTAGACACTGTTTAGAAGCCTCTTGGACCTAGACTTGGCGCTCCGGTACCGCTTCCCGTGCGGTAGCTGAGAGAACAGTCTATGACTAGGGTGGCTGGAGTCTTTGACAATTTTTAGGGCCTTCCTCTGACACCGCCTGGTATAGAGGTCCTGGATGGCAGGAAGCTTGGCCCCAA
Organism: Coregonus lavaretus; assembly: GCF_964263955.1. Classification (NCBI taxonomy): domain Eukaryota; kingdom Metazoa; phylum Chordata; class Actinopteri; order Salmoniformes; family Salmonidae; genus Coregonus; species Coregonus lavaretus. The sequence continues at coordinate 28,759,796 of NC_140005.1, read as the reverse complement.
TGATGTACTGGGCCATACGCACTACCCTCTGTAGGACACCAAGGAACTTGAAGCTGTCAACCTGTTCCACTACAGCCCCGTCAAAGAGAATGGGGGAGTGCTCAGTCCTCTTTTTATTCCTGTAGTCCACAATCATCTCCTTTGTCTTGATCACATTGAGCGAGAGGTTGTTATCCTGGCACCACACGGCCAGGTCTCTGACCTCCTCCCTATAGGCTGTCTCATCGTTTTCAGTGATCAGGCCTACCACTGTTGTGTCATCGGCAAACTTAATGATGGTGTTGGAGTCGTGCCTGGCCATGCAGTCATGGGTGAACAGGGAGTACAGATGGGGACTGAGCACGCACCCCTGAGGGGCCCCCGTGTTGAGGATCAGCGTGGCGGATGTGTTGTTACCTACCCTTTCCACCTGGGGGCGGCCCGTCAGGAAGTCCAGGATCCAGTTGCAGAGGGAGGTGTTTAGTCCCAGGGTCCTTAGCTTAGTGATGAGCTTTTAGGGCACTATGGTGTTGAACGCTGAGCTGTACTCAATGAATAGCATTCTCACATAGGTGTTCCTTTTTTTCAGGTGGGAAAGGGCAGTGTGGAGCGCAATAGAGATTGCATCATCTGTGGATCTGGTGAAAGTGGCAGCTCTACCCTTTAGTTCAGTGCGGATGTTGCCTGTAATCCATGGCTTCTGGTTGGGGTGTGTATGTACAGTCACTGTGGGGACGACTTCATTGATGCACTTATTGATGAAGCCAGTGACTGATGTGGTGTACTCCTCAATGCCATCGGAAGAATCCTGGAACATATTCCAGTCAGTGCTAGCAAAACAGTCCTGTAGCTTAGCATCTGCTTCATCTGACCACTTTTTTATTGACCGAGTCACTGGTGCTTCCTGCTTTAGTTTTTGCTTGTAAGCTGGAATCAGGAGGATAGAATTATGGTCAGATTTGCCAAATGGAGGGCGAGGGAGAGCTTTGTACGCGTCTCTGTGTGTGGAGTAAAGGTGGTCTATTGAGGGTTTTTTTCTCCCTCTGGTTGCATATTTAACATGCTGGTAGAAATGAGGTAAAACAGATTTAAGTTTCCCTGCATTAAAGTCCCCGGCCACTAGGAGCGCCGCCTCTGGATGAGCGTTTTCCTGTTTGCTTATGGCCGTATACAGCTCATTGAGTGCGGTCTTAGTGCCAGCATCGGTTTGTGGTGGTAAATAGACGGCTACGAAGAATATAGATGAAAACTCTCTTGGTAGATAATGTGGTCTACAGCTTATCATGAGATACTCTACCTCAGGCGAGCAAAACCTTGAGACTTCCTTAGATATTGTGCACCAGCTGTTGTTTACAAATATACATAGACCGCCACCCCTTGTCTTACCAGAGGCTGCTGTTCTATCCTGCCGATACAGTGTATAACCCGCCAGCTGTATGTTATTCATGTCGTCGTTCAACCACGACTCGGTGAAACATAAGATATTACAGTTTTTAATGTCCCGTTGGTAGGATATACGTGCTTGTAGTTCGTCCACTTTATTATCAAGCGATTGTACTTTGGCCAATAGTACCGATGGCAAAGGCAGATTAGCCACTCGTCGCCGGCTCCTTACCAGGCACCCCGATCTCCTTCCACGATATCTTTGTCTCTTTCTACTGCGAATGACGGGGATGAGGGCCCTGTCGGGTGTCTGGAGTAAATCCCTCTCGTCCGACTCATTAAAGAACAATTATTTGTCCAGTTCAGGGTGAGTAATCGCTGTTCTGATGTACAGAAGCTCTTTTTGGTCATAAGAGACGGTAGCAGCAACATTATGTACAAAATAAGTTACAAACAATGCGAAAAAACAAACAAAATAGCATGGTTGGTTAAGAGCCCATAAAACGGCAGCCAATCCCCTCCGGCGCCATTGTAAGAGAATGGGCGAGCTCCCCTGGCTCTGGTTGCCAGGTGAGCTTGCCCATTCCACCTACACCACCACTCAGCCAAACAGCTACAGAACTGACTGATTATTGATTATGCGCAGTCAAATGTCACATCGATAGCTAAAATGCCGGGCAAATGTAGATTCAATCCTGCCTGCAGGATATTTATGTTTATGAATGGGTTTTTGCCAGACCCAACCAGGGATGTAGTGGAGGGTAAACGCATGTGAACGCCATTTACGCACCTTTTTATTTGTGAAATAGCGTTTACTCACATTTTTATTTTGTTAATTATCGCTTACCCACTTATTGCGTTCCCAGCGTTGATCAACGCTCAGAAGGCTTCTTGATCTGAGTTCTAATCGCGGCCTACCTCTGCGAACGAGGGGAATCATGAATGATTCATATATGCTCGTTATGTTCGCCTGCTCCCCCGGATTTGCCTTGTTAGCAGCGCATTCATTCACTACTCTGTTCAGCGGGAAACTCCGCCCACGACATAGGTCGAGAGATGAAACAAACTACCTCAGCCCAGACCTACAGTGGCAAGTAGCAGAGAGACGCCACTGACAGTGGAAATTATTTTAACAACCCGTGTCAACAGACATCCCCCAAACAAACCAACCCCTGACTCTCGGCGAATGAGTGTACAACTGGTAAATAGTCGCTGATATTTCAGTCACATGTCTAGCTAGCTAGGTAGCTCAAGGGCTCCGGCTATTAGCCAGGTAGCTAACTATAACTAGCTGGCTAGAAGGATGAAGTTAGAAGCTAACGTTGAATGGAGCTTGACCGCAGAATGAGCAGTTGACTGAAATTAAGGTAGCTATAATCAAAAGATGGGCTACTGTAAGTTATCATAACAAAATACATTTTCTTTATTGAGAGTAGTGAGACAGACAGTGGTGAGTCAGGCTGCAATGAAGGAGGCAAAGGAGATACACAGAGAGAGGAAGCATTGAAGCAAGTAGGGAGAGGTTACGCCTTGATCACACTGACAGCGTCATTGCGTTTTGGTACACCAGAAGTACATTAATTTCCAATGGAACGCTGCGTTTGACTTGCAGCATTGCGTTGCAGAGGCATTTGCAGTGCGTTCTGTGTGGTGCATACCTTGGATTTATTGAATGTATGCGTCAAACTGTATGCGTAAACGGCTTGACAGAAATGGTAGCAGAAGGTAAATGTTGCACATATCCATATCCATAAATATTAGTGCTTGAAAAAGTACTTGAAAGTCCTTGAGTTTGACTTGTCACTGTCTGTACGAACCCTGCTATGTGTGTTTCCCAGGTATGTTTGCAATCCGTGCTGACCATGAGTATGTGACCCAGGAAGATTTCATGAAGGCCGTTCGCAAGGTTGCAGATTCTAAGAAACTGGAATCCAAGCTGGACTACAAGCCTTTATGATAGTACCACCAACCAACCTATCAGGAAATATATGGTAATTTGAGTCTGGAAAGAGTAAAGGAACGGATGACAAAAGCAAACATATTTGTGGTTTTACTGTATTCCAAATGTATATTTTATAGACATAGGTTTAGAAGTTTAGCTAATACATACCTATGTGGTGAAATATATGGTTTGGTTTTTCTTTTCGTATTTTGCATAAGAATACATATTTAAATAAACTGTCAACCATCTTATGTCCTATCATATGATTATCTTAATGCCCATTCAGAGGTTACTGAGTAATACCCCAGTCAGTGTAAAATATCCTTATGGATTTTTGGAATTCAGAGTCAAAACCACAAAGATGTGTCATGTACTTTTCATTCTTGCATTCGGCAGTGTCACTAGTCTGATGCAAGAAATGGTTGAGGTTTATGGCTGACTTTGTACCATATTAAAGTTGTCATAGAAACTCCACTAAATGGTGGAAAAGCCGAAATGGACATTGCTGACTTAAAGGGGCAAATTGCAGTTGCTGCAAACATTTTTGGACTTATAAATGAATGATATGTACCCATTAATTCTTGAAGAATATAACTTATAAATGCCTCATGAGCATAGTTCAACTGTCGTACGCCATCAGAACCCAAAATATAAGCTTGTTTTACTTGTGTTTGTAAACAAAGTAAATGTAAACAAACACTAGATAGCCTCAAAACATGGTTACAACTATACATTTGATATCATGGAAGGTCAGTCCTTGCATCCATAGCTTTGTCTATGAATTTGAGTGGGTACATTTCTCCAGCCCCATCCCTCAGCTTTTTACAGAAATAGAGACACGCTTTGTTATTGTTTCAACCGCTGATTGCTGCTTTAAAATAAATCTAATCACCACAGGTTAACATGCCTTGTCGATAACTGTAAAGGTCTTTACTGGCAAGCACAAAAATGTTCCTTCTGTCTTTGATGTTGAATTTAAGAAAAGATGCCCCTCTAAAACTTCTGCTGCAATAAAAATGTCACCCAATCAACATACAGTTGAAGTCGAAAGTTTACATACACATTAGCCAAATTCATTTAAACTCATTTTCATTTTCACAATTCCTGACATTTAATCCTTGTAAAAATGCCCTGTTTTAGGTCAGTTAGGATCACCACTTTATTTTAAGAATGTGAAATGTCAGAATAATAGTAGAGAGAATGATTTATTTCAGCTTTTATTTCTTTAATCACATTCCCAGTGGGTCAGAAGTTTACATACACTCAATTAGTATTTGGTAACATTGCCTTTAAATTGTTTAACTTGGGTCAAACGTTTCGGGTAGCCTTCCACAAGCTTCCCACAATAAGTTGGGTGAATTTTGGCCCATTCCTCCTGACAGAGCTGGTGTAACTGAGTCAGGTTTGTAGGCCTCCTTGCTCACACACATTTTTCAGTTATGGCCACACATTTTCTATAGGATTGAGGTCAGGGCTTTGTGATGGCCACTCCAATACCTTGACTTTGTTGTCCTTCAGCCATTTTGCCACAACTTTGGAAGAATGCTTGGGGTCATTGTCCATTTGGAAGACCCATTTGCGACCAAGCTTTGACTTCCTGACTGATGTCTTGAGATGTTGCTTCAATATATCCACCTAATTTTCCTTCCTCATGATGCCATCTATTTTGTGAAGTGCACCAGTCCCTCCTGCAGCAAAGCACCCCCACAGCATGATGCTGCCACCCCCGTGCTTCACGGTTGGGATGGTGTTCTTCGGCTTGCAAATCCCCCTTTTTCCTCCGAACGTAACGATGGTCATAATGGCCAAACAGTTCTATTTTTGTTTCATCAGACCAGAGGACATTTCTCCAAAAAGTACGATCTTTGTCCCCATGTGCAGTTGCAAACCGTAGTCTGGCTTTTTTATGGTGGTTTTGGAGCAGTGGCTTCTTCCTTGCTGAGTGGCCTTTCAGGTTATGTCGATATAGGACTCGTTTTACTGTGGATATAGATACTTTTGTACCTGTTTCCTCCAGCATCTTCACAAGGCCCTTTGCTGTTGTTCTGGGATTGATTTGCACTTTTCGCACCAAAGTACGTTCATCTCTAGGAGACAGATAGCGTCTCCTTCCTGAGCGGTATGACAGCTTCATGGTCCCATGGTGTTTATACTTGCGTACTATTGTTTGTACAGATGAATGTGGTACCTTCAGGCGTTTGGAAATTGCTCCCAAGGATGAACCAGACTTGTGGAGGTCTACACATTTTTTTCTGAGGTCTTGGCTGATTTCTTTAGATTTTCCCATGATGTCAAGCAAAGAGGCACTGAGTTTGTTTCTTTTTTTATCCAGAAAAACGTCCCAGTCCTTAACGATTACAAGTATACCCATAACATGATGCAGCCACCACTATGCTTGAAAATATGGAGAATGGTACTCAGTAATGTTTGGGGCAAATCCAAAACACTTTGTATTCAGGACAAAAAGTGAATTTCTTTATGACATATTTTGCAGTATTCCTTTAGTGCCTTGTTGCAAACAGGAAGCATGTTTTGGAATATTTGTATCCTGTACAGTCTTCCTTCTTTTCACTCTGTCAGTTAGATTAGTATTGTGGAGTAATTACAATGTTGCTGATCCATCCTACGTTTTCTGTCACAGCCATTAAACTTTGTAACTGTTTTAAAGTCCATTGGCCTCATGGACAAAACCCTGAGCGGTTTCCTTCCTCTCCAACAACTGAGTTAGGAAGGACGCCTGTATCTTTGTAATGACTGGGTGCATTTATACACCATCCGGTGTAATTCATTACTTCACCATGCTCAAAGAGAGATTCAATGTCTGCTTTTTTTTAAACCCATCTACCAATAGGTGCGGCAGGTAGCTTAGTGGTTAAGAGCGTTGTGCCAGTAACCGAAAGGTCGCTGGTTCTAATCCCCGAGCCGACTAGGGGAAAAATCTGTCGATGTGCCCTTGAGCAAGTCACTTAACCATAATTGCTCCTGTAAGTCGCTCTGGATAAGAGCGTCTGCTAAATGACAAAAAAAAAAAAAAAGCCCTTTGCGAGGCATTGGAAAACCTCCCTGGTCTTTGTGGTTGAATCTGTGTTTGAAATTCACTGCTCGACTTAGGGACCTTACAGATAATTGTATGTGTGGGGTACAGAGATGGGGTAGTCATTTAAAAATCATGTTAAACACTATTGCACACAGTGAGTCCATGCAACTTATTATGTGACCTGTTTTAAGCAAATGTTTATTCCTGAACGTATTTAGGCTTGCCATAACAAAGGTTTTGAATACTTGACCCAAGACATTTCAGCCTTACATTCTGAATGAATTTGTAAAAATTTCAAAAAAACATAATTCCACTTTGACATTATGGGTTATTGTGTGTAGGCAACAAAATGTGGAAAAAGTCAAGGGGTCTGAATACTTTCTGAAGGCACTGACTGTACTTCGTGAATAAAGGTCTAAAATGGAGTAGAAGTATGGCCACAAGGTGGTGCTAGAATACTATTTTGAAGCCAGGTCATTTGAATTTGCTCAGCAGAGGACAGTGAAGTTGTAATAAAATGCGTTATACACCTTGTCTGCCAAATGGTTTTACATGGCCTTGTAAATATTGTATAGGGCTACTTTAGATGTGACCTTCACATTTTCAATATTGTCGTGGATTCTTGATCTTAACCAGTCACATTTGTATCTCAATGTATTCAGAAAAAGAGCCTTATAGCTTACTCTGGTATCATCCCCTCCTATTATGCAAATATAATTGCAATATTTGAAAATCAAATGTACTGTATATTTGTTTGGACATGTGTTAGTGAATTGACACTGGATATTCTGACCTGAGTTTCATAACATAAATCATTGCGTAAAGGATAAATAAGCAGAGAATGGTGTGACTTTTTTGTTCATTCAGGTTTAATTTTGGAGCATATCACAGGGTTCCCCAACTGGTGGCCCGCTGGCCAAAGTGATTTTATTTGGCACCCCAAGTTTTCTGAGCTAAAAAAAACAAAACACAAATCAGCTCAAACTGATTTTAATTTTGGAAATCTGTTCAAAAGTATTCCCATGCATAATAGAGAGATATATATGTGACCGTATACAAATGTAAGCAAGGTTTGAAATCATTATGCTCTAGTCAAATATATCTGTTTGAGCTTCTTGCGGTCAATTTGCAGTATAGAAATTATTTGTAATTATGTTCCGGCCCCCTGACCATCCGCTCAAGAAAAATTGGCCCGCGGCTGAATCTACTTGATGATCCCACTGAGGTATAATTAAGCAATAAGGCCCGAGGAGGTGTGGTATATGGCCAATATATTCTACCATGGCTAAGGGCTGTTCTTGTGCATGACGCAACGCGGAGTGCCTGGAAACAGCCCTTAACCGTGGTATATTGGCCATATACCACAAACCCCCAAGGTGCCTTGTTGCTATAATAAACTGGTTACCAGCGTAATTAGACCAGTAAATAGTATTTTTTTGTCATACCCATGGTATGCGGTCTGATATGCCACGGCTTTCAACCAATCAGCATTCAGGGCTCGACCTAACCAGTTTACGGATGATCCCTGTCATATCACCTTAGCGACTAACAATAGCTATGTTTCCATTAACTTGTCCAGTGATTTTTTTGTTGTCAACATTTAGAAAGTTTGCATAGAAAATAGATGCGACAATTGCCTGCTATGGTGTGTTTCCATTTGACTATCTTGTCGATAAAAACTGATGGAATTAATGACATCACAACTATAAAAAATAAAATTTAAAAATACAGTGTCGAATAAAACTGAAGTGGTTGAAATGTTTCCATTACCCATTTAGACAAATTGTGCGTTAATATATATATATATATATATTTTTTTGCAATATTTTCTCTGTTATACTAATCTATAATGAGCCTTTGGCTGATCAGTGGTCAACGGTCGCCCCCCCCTACCAAGATGGGCCAGCTGGGTTTTCTGATAGGCTGAGCTGAGGTCACACAAACTCACATTAAAAGTCAAACAGCAAAGAGACCTGCTCTGACTCTGTCATCAGTTAGACAGCCAAGATCATGGATCGTAAAAAAATGGAAAGTGTGCCGTGCCTATAAATGTAGAAAGAGCACATTGTACATTGTCAGCTTCCTCAAAACGTCCTATTATTTGGGCGGCTAAAACCATGATTTGGTCAAACAGTAAAGTGCATTATCCTCATGATTCCTGTAATGAAAGTGTCTTCCCTGCCACTGTGCCCTTGCTGGGGCCTGCTACTGTGATGAGCGAGCCACTCTCCTCTCCCCCATGCGTTCAAGAGAAACATTTGTTCTGATAGTATAACGTTTAAAAATGCAATTGCGGGAAAAACACAGCTTTGAAAGCTTCATCCCCTTATCCTTGTCGAAGAGAGAAGGGTCTCAGCTTTCTGTAGGTATAATATTTATTTCTCAACATTCAGCTGAATAGCAACTATTTTACAGCCAAGATATTTGATATGGCTTTGAGATATGGAGTGGTGTGCATGAAATGCGTACCGGCCATTGCGAGGGCATAGGCCTATAGGTCTGATTTGTGTAGTAGGCTACAACTGCAACATTTTTTTTTAGGACATTACATTTACTGTATGAATACATGACTACTAGCAGTGGGTATTATATTTAGAGTTAGCAATCTAGTTAATGTGTTTAAAAGTTATAAAAGTTTCCACTTTCCCAAAATTAATTTGTCTATGATATTAGTTGGTGCACATAAAGATGTATGTAATTCATCTCTATTGAACCAAAAATTCTGGAGTCCTATTTGGACAGTAGAATATAGCAACTATAGTCTAATTGTCAACCCAAAATTCATCAAAATACTGTATCTTCAATCAGGCATTCCTGCTTGGACATGTTAGATAAAACGTAATTATTGAATACCTCAGTAGTCTTTATTATACTTCTTAATAAATAATTAATTACTTTATAAGATGATGACTTATGATTTGGGTCCGACTAAATCATGGGCTGTTGCCACCAACTGTAAAAGGTAGTGGCACCAGTGACACCAGGGCAAAATGTTAGTCTGGAGCCCTGTAATACACTCTAGGAAAAAAGGGTTCCAAAAGGGTTCTTCGGCTGTCCCCATAGGAGATCCCTTTTTGGTTCCAGGAAAAACCTTTTTGGTTTCAGGTAGAACCCGTTTGGGTTCCATGTAGAACCCTCTGTGGAAAGAGTCCTACCTGGAACCAAAAAGGGTTATCCTATGGGGACAGCGGAAGAACCATTTTAGGTTCTAGATAGCACCTTTTTTTTTTCTAAGAGCGTAGTAATTAACACTTAGGGTAAGTGTTGATTCAGGGGAACACATATGACAGGTACTCATTTGCAATATAGCCAAGGTCGTTAGCTTGACTTTTATTAGGTATAAGGCTTAAAGCTGCATTATGTAACTTTTTGGGCGACCTGACCAAATTCACATAGCAATGTGAGTTATTGATCTGTCGTTCTCATTAAAAGCAAGTCTAAGAAGCGGTAGATTTGTTCTATGAGCGCTATTTCTGTGCTTCCCATTCTTATGTTTAGTTTTTGCGTCTTTTACTTTGTTTTGTATACCAGCTTCAAACAGCCGAAAATACAATCTTTTTATTTCTGGAAAATATATTTCACAGCAGTTTAAATGGTAGAATGATTCTCTACACTGTACTTGCTTGTTTTATCACATAAACTGAAATTAGGTGAACTATTAGAATTTTAGCAACCAGGAAATGGCAGAGTGATTTCTGCATAGTGCAGTTTTAAGCAGGCAGAGAGACAGACAGACAGAGAACAAGAAGAAGCACAGAGTGACCACAAAAAAAAAATGCTAAAACAGACAGCACAACAGGGAGTCAAACAAAATGGCTAGAACACAGGCGCACACAGTGATGTGGGCTGGTGTGGATAAAATGCCAGGGACAAATTCTTGTCCCAATCCGCCCCTGAATGCAATAATTGACTATTATTTGCCCCATATTCTAATAATTATCATGTGCCAACACTCATGCACTCTTGCACTCATGTAGATCTGAAATAATTGGATTGTGAAACTTGCCAGCCAACCACAAATGCAAGGCGAAACAATTCATGCATTCTTGAAAGTCATGTGACAATCCTTGTCCTGCAAAGAAACATATCTATAGTTGAAAAATGGATTTGGCAAGCAGTGTGGGGTGGAACTTTATAGTTACGTGTGACATCACTGTACCCCACGTACCATCAACATTATTTGGCAATCATAATTTATTCGAAAAACACAGTTTTCATCAATTTGTCGCAATAAAGAAATCCACCCTGTTGTCGATCTTTAGAAAATGTATCCTATATCCGCTGTTTCCATTACACATGTCACAATGATTTTGTTTTTTTGCAACATTGCTTTTGTCGAATTGACCTGGCCAGTGGAAACCTGCCTAATGAAGAGCGTGATGCAGTATATTTTATATTTCCAATGAAATTGTTCATCCCTTGCTATCGTCACCGCGGGTACGAGGCACCTGTCCTTTGACTGGTCCGTAGAGATGCTGCTGCCTTTTAATAATTTGGTGCCCGTGTGAAAGAGGTGTGTCTTCAGCGACAGTACACGCCTCTTACATAAAAGTAATTTCTAACTAGTCGGGATATCAGACCGGCAAAAATACTTGATGGGTGTTTGTTTCACTGAGGTCACGGCTCCGCTACGATTTCTACTTCTCTGTAAAAAACGCTCTCGGAAAATTTTATTGTGACAGGCGTTCGGTTGTGGGGAAATAAACCATCAATATCAGATTAATTCCTTGATCATCAGAATCAACTGCAGGTGTGAATTAATGTCTGTATATTCTCCCCAAATATACTGGTAAGTATTATTTTTGTAATGTATTTTTTTTACACCTGCGACATGAGTTCTATGTTGCTTTTTTTTTTTTAACAGAATTTCATTGTATGTGATTTTTAGCATTGTTTTTATATTTGCTAATGGGTATAATTAAGAGAACTGCGATTTAGAAATAAAAATGTATGTCAATCATCAAAAGAAGCTAGGCTATTTACTGCTTCAAACCATCACACATGCGCTCTTGAATGTGTCAGCGTGCAGTTAGTGGAGTTTTTATTTGTATTTTATTTATTTTTTACAACGTGTAAAACCACCTAAAAGAAAGGTCAGATCACAAACAACTCACTCCACATTTCTGGAGCTCTGTTTGTCAAATGGTGACAGGTGTCAAGCGGCCCACCAAGTCTGTCTATCCAGGTGTGTCTGAGGATCACCTTTTTCCTTTCACAAGGGGACACAGATGGGCAACCCAATGTTTTCACGTTGCTATGGGAACATTGAGATGCAATGCCTTTTAGTCAGACTACTGACAATTGCAGAAGTAAGAACATAACATGAGCTTACCTTGGTTTCTCGACAAGCAAAGATACAACAATATGAGTGTTCAACCATATGTACCGCTGTTTCACATCATTTGACCTTTAGTGGTTGGGCTATTGTGGTAGGGTGCAATAGAGGGAGATGGAATGACCCTCTTACCCATTTACGGTCGGTCCATCACCTAGAGGAGGCTTGTGACTCAATCTCTCCATTTTACTCTGAGTATTCCTACCTCCATATAGGCTAGTAACATTGCATTAAGGATAGGAGGACTTCGTCCAAAGACTTCGTGCAAGACTTTGTTTTGCTTCTGTTTTTTGTTTTTTTTACCACTGCAAGTCTCCGTTTGCCTGCACCAGGAAGTGAAGACCCGACCTTGTTACTTACTGTAACCACAAAGCTTCTCGTCTGCGCTTTCAGTGTGCTTCTCTGGGATCCTTTTGCTAAGATCTCTTGATTATTGTTTCCTCGTGCATTGCTGCCTAATGTAGCACTTCTCCATTCCTTTTTCAAAACGTTATTAGTTATTGTGTTTCAGGTTGATCATGTCATGAATTATATAACTGCAGTCCAATGGGAGGCATTTGATAGCTTTCAATGTTTTGCCATGGGCAGTTGTTGGATTTTTAGGTGTTTGCCCTCTTGAAACAAGAACATGTCATTCTCCTATAAAGTGATCAGGTCATCATGGACTAAATGCCTCTACTGTGGCATCTTTTAAGAAAAGCATGGGGCATGGCATTATGTCCTTGAGTTGGAAGTTAACATGAGATAAACATGAGCTTCTTCCGTCCAGCCAGTAACACAGTAAGAGTGTTTCCTGTATTCTGAGAAGGCTGAGCTCCGTAAAGCAGCCTATGGACTAAAGCAGTGATCAGGACATGGCCCATTCATTCCAACACGTTTCAGAGAGAGTGACACGGGCCCCCTCCCACCCCCTACACACCTACAGGCTGTGACTTAGCCACCAGGCAGCCCAACGATGGCATGGAATGTCAGCAGCCGCTTTGCATTGTCGCCACTCTGCTTCAGATTTATGATGCGCGTAGCAAGACTTGGGAGGAGTAGAGGGGAAACCATGTTAATTATGCAACATGTAATATCCCATCCTGTGCACCAAGTCACATTGCTATGGGGATATAAGTTTGGTCTCCATCAGCACCTTGGGCGAACATGGGCCTCTGGTAGAGAGGGCGAGGAGACTGGTAGACGACTTGACATGAACTATGTACCCACAGACAGACCTTCACAAATGTGCCAGAATGATTCCCAAAAGCCCATCTAGATTGAAATAACCCCCTCACTTGGCCTATATATTTTAAAAAATGCAGCAGGCAACCTCTGTGATCCTTAGTTTGATTTGTTTAGCCTGGACACGTGTCAGTCTGAGATGCGTCTCATGCCCATGCCAGACCTCTGACTGGAATGTGTCTAGGGCTGGCATTAGCCCATATAGGACTGGCATTAGCCCATATGAGCATGTGACTCTGTACAGTATGTAGGCCTAGATGTTCCTGTGGACAGTGCTAAAGAGGGTCACTGAAGTGCCAAGCACTGAAGTGCCTGATCATGTCACATGGAAGATGGGATGGCAAGTCCAACCAGAAGTTCTACATGGCAATAATGTCACAGACTTAAACCTTATGAAATTACCTGAATGGGCCTGGTCAGTCAGAAAGGAGCCGTTCCAGGTAAATCCTGGTGAATGATTACGATCCTAGGTCAAATCTGGACTTTTGAGTAAATGTGTCCTTGACAAGTGGAGTGCCTTGACTGATCTTTGGCAGTGCGCATTAGACAGAGGGTTTGAGGTGCCCTTATAGAATAAATGTGTACTTGGATGGGTCCTGCCAGGGCAGAAGTAGGAATGCAAGACATTTGATCTCTTGGCCTCTGAATTAGTTGGCACGATGGCTGCAAACTTTGTTGAACTTGAAGTGTTTCCTATCTGCATCCCTGATGCGAGCCCGTGGTAATCCAGTATCCTCATCAATTTGGAGTCTCTTGATTATACAGAACACTTAACATGGCTCCTTGAGGCAGACATTTCCACGAAAAAAGGACACAGTGTAACCTCGAACAGACACTTTTAGATCTAATGTATTTGAGTGGTAAGTTCTCTCCCTGAGTTGAATTGTTACGTGCACTCCTCCACTTCCTTCTCATTGTGCCCCTTTATGTTTTATTAGGCCGATGTTCTGTTATTCTTAGCTGAGCAGGATGTTTATACGATCCCCGAGCAGAAATATGACTGGCAAAGGCAGTGTTTATGTTTCTCTCTCTCTTCTGTACTGTCACCACTCTGTGTCCATTCCTCTCCAGTCTCCATGCGTCTCTGGCTTACCCTCTGTCACATAGGTTCAAGAGCATGTCTTGCTGACAATTTTTTTACACACTTAACCTTGCATATCCTTTGGACTAGTTTTTATTTTTAGATTTCCGGCTATTGTTGTCACTGAATCGATTGACTTGTAAAGTACAAGAAGATTCCAGAAACCTATTCTGCCCTTTGGTCTTAGCTTGTTCTTTCCCCCTGCGGCTCCCACCTGCACAAAATAATTTTTGCTTTTCCCAATTTGTATGTGACACATGGTATGCAAACTTGGGAATGGAAATATTGATTGATAAACAGCAGTAGCCATTGCTTCAGGGTGTGGCAATGCACGTGTTGCTCTGTAAATTGATTTCTCGCGCGCATCTCTCCTTTTCAAGTTTGAAGGCGTTGAGACTCTTTCTGACAGATTCAGGATAGATGAACACTTTATTGTATATGGGATTTGTTCCTTATCCTAAAGAATATATACGTCTGCCTCAGTCCTTTATTATGGTACCAAAAGGCTAAGACTTTCTACATGAAAGTGATGTTGGAAAATGTGGATGGCCTAGGGGCTTTATTTGCAATTATTGGATTGACAGAAGTTGAAAGATTTTTATCTGGAACTTAATCCCCGTACAATGAAAGACTGGTTGTTGAGCTCCACTTGTTTGTCTCCAGTCAGAGTATATGCTAACTTTTTATTCTGGTGCTTTATAAACTGCTGTCATGGACATGTTCTTTTGATGAAAAGTCCTGATTCCCACTGGAGACTGTCTTATCGTGACTGTGCGGGGATTAATAGGTTATTGAATGATAAACGTGGACGTCTTGGAAAGAAGAAGTCAACAAAACAGTGAAGTAACATGAGAGAGTGGCAAACTATGAGTCATAGGAAACATCTCGATTTTTGCCCACAACCTCTTATGGTGAAAACGTTTCCTGCTCCGATCACAGAAAGTTCACAAATGGAAAGGGACACGGAGGTACCATTCTTAATTTCGCCATAAAGGGAGTCTGGAAGTCCGGGGTTTACAGCTCAGGGTCTTATCTGACATTGTACACAGGATTACTGTCAAAATACCTCTGGGAAACTTGACAAATATTGGGAAAATATATATTTTAAGTTGAGTTGACGAAGAATTTAGGCTCCTTTTTTTAAAAGTGCACTTCATAGGTTTACCTAAAATGTTTTACTGGTCATGGCTAGAGGATATCGAAATGGCTAACCACTTAACTTTCCATCGTCTCTAAAAGAGAAACTTTTTTTATTTTTTTATTCAGGGTTAAAGTAGGTTAATGGCACCCAATGTTCTACTTTTTTGCAGAAACAAATGACTGATCTGTTATATTTTGACCAAGTCTGTGCTTGTGCTGCTCATTTGATGCAGGTGGTCATCTACAGTATGTTCTGTTTCCTGTCCCAGTTGTAGTTGTCCTACGGTGGGTTGGCCACTCTGACCATAGTCCTGTGGACACTGACCACTGTACCACTAGGCTTTAAATAGAAAGCGTGAGAAGAACGCTCTGCTCGGCTGACATCTTGGTTCCCAAACATCCCAAGAATAACTTTTCCTCCCACAAAGTACCTCAGTTCAATCCCCCTGTTCAGTCATTTCTTACAGTGCTTCAGCATGTAGGGTACACTGAAGTGGATAAACAACATCTTGTTGCTTCAACTAAAATGGAAAGTTTGGTGAACCTTTGATGTAACAGAGGGTATTGGGTCCCTCCCGTGTTATGGGTTCCAGTCAAATTGCAGTGTACACCCACAATGCATTCTTGCTATGACTGTGTCCCCTCACTGCTAGTTGAATCATACCTCATCCTGTATGAAGACATGGCTACTCAATGCAAACCACATATTGGTGGTGGTGTAGCTTTGCAGTGCACTACATTTATTCTGCATAGTCAGTCAGTGGTCAGACTAAATAAAAACAAATGCATGCATAGACCAAACAAAAGACTGAACAAGGCTTATGCGTAGCCTTTTCATTGCAAACACAATACCAAAGGGCCATATCTCATGCACATCAACTACATGAAAGTCATACTCAGTCATCTCACTAAATGGACTGGATGAATTTGCATATTACTTCCAAAAGTAATAGCTACATGTAAATTATATTACACCAACTTATCAGTTCTTCTTCGTGCAGCCTCTTGTACAGCACCATTATTGGGACACATGTACCTGCTCTTTATAATGCTCCTCAGTGTGAAAGTTTGGGACTAATAGAGATCCTGAATGGTGGAATAACCTAGTCCTTTCCCCTATGTCTCTCTCCAGCCCAGTGTTTGTGCCTAGTGGAGACATGACTGAGGTGATGATCAGCAGCACGCCCATGGAGGACATGAGGCTCAGCCCCAGCAAGGACCGGCTCTCCTTCCAGGTAACACGCACATACAAGTTCAAGTTTCCACTTGATTGTCCCATAGGGAAATTGGTTTGCCGCTAGATCATGGTCCATAAGGGAGGGGAGGGGAGGGGGGGGGGCAGAGGGTGTAGTAGTTTTAATTGGTTTATGGCACACGTCACTGTTCAAAAGTCCCCACCACTATTAGTAACCCTCTGAACAAAAGGAGGTTGAGGTTGGATTAGGGACAGCCAAGGCTGTATGTTCCATCATAGCTCTTACTGTAAGCAGCTCACTCAGGGGACTATGGGTAAGGAGAGGTTTGTTTTCCAATCAGGAGGTCTAATCATCAGCGTTATTATTGTTGTTACAAGTTATGCAAACAAAATCTTTTTTAGGAATTTAGGGGGGCTATTTAAGGAAAGGGTAATCGTGTTGTGGAAAAATGTGTATTTGCCTTGTGGTGGGGAGGAGTGCAGCTTTGCAGGGAGTTAGAGATGATTGCAATGACTTTAAAAACATACAAAGGAAATGAGTAGGAGTTTGTAGAATCGCAATGTCACAACCCACAGATAGGCAACTTTCTGAATAGCAAGCCATCAGGTGGCCTTGACAAGTTTGATTGTTTCCACTGCTTGCTTTTATTACTGCTGGGTCAATGGCTCATCTCTGGAAACAAACAATCAGGGCCATTTTAAGGCCAACCCACTCCTTTATGAGCATCTGTGACTGTTCGTGTCAGAGTTGACCCAGAGGATGCAGACTGACCCTGTAGGAAGGTGGGCTGCCTGCCCCTCACCATCTACACACCAGCTGTGTGTCTGTCCTGTGAGGATAAGGAAGGAGGTGGTGAAGGTCTCTTCTCTGCCCAGGAGGATCAAATCAAATTGTATTTGTCACATACACGTGTTTAGCAGATGTTATAGCGGGTGTAGCGAAATGCTTGTGCTTCTAGCTCCGACAGTGCAGTAATATCTAAGAAGTAATATCTAACAATTTCACAACATATACCCAATACACACAAAACTAGTAAGGAATGGGATTTAAGAATATATACATACAGTTGAAGTCGGAAGTTTACATACACCTTAGCCAAATACATTTAAACTCAGTTTTTCACAATTCCTGACATTTAATCCTAGTAAACATTCCCTGTCTTAGGTCAGTTAGGATCACCACTTTATTTTAAGAATGTGAAATGTCAGAATAATAGTAGAGAGAATGATTTATTTCAGCTTTTATTTATTTCATCACATTCCCAGTGGGTCACTAGGTTACATACACTCAATTAGTATTTGGTAGCTTTGCCTTTAAATTGTTTAACTTGGGTCAAACGTTTTGGGTAGCTTTCCATAATAAGTTGGGTGAATTTTGCCCCATTCCTCCTGACAGAGCTGGTGTAACTGAGTCAGATTTGTAGGCCTCCTTGCTTGCACACGCTTTTTCAGTTCTGCCCACACATTTTCTATAGGATTGTGGTCAGGGCTTTGTGATGGCCACTCCAATACCTTGACTTTGTTGTCCTTAAGCCATTTTGCCACAACTTTGGAAGTATGCTTGGGGTCATTGTCCATTTGGAAGACCCATTTGCGACCAAGCTTTATCTTCCTGACTGATGTCTTGAGATGTTGCTTCAATATATCCATATCATTTTCCTTCCTCATGATGCCATCTATTTTGTGAAGTGCACCAGTCCCTCCTGCAGCGAAGCACCCCCACTGCATGATGCTGCCACTCCCGTGCTTCACGGTTGGGATGGTGTTCTTCGGTTTGCAAGCAACCCCCTTTTTCCTCCAAACATAATGATGGTCATTATGGCCAAACAGTTCTATTTTTGTTTCATCAGGCCAGAGGACGTTTCTCCAAAAAGTACGATCTTTGTTCCCATGAGCAGTTGCAAACCGTAGTCTGGCTTTTTTATGGTGGTTTTGGAGCAGTGGCTTCTTCCTTGCTGAGCGGCCTTTCAGGTTATGTCGATATAGGACTCGTTTTACTGTAGATATAGATACTTTTGTACCTGTTTCCTTCAGCATCTTCACAAGGTCCTTTGCTGTTGTTCTGGGATTGTTTTGCACTTTTCGCACTAAAGTACGTTCATCTCTAGGAGACAGAACGCGTCTCCTTCCTGAGCGGTATGACGGCTGCGTGGTCACATGGTGTTTATACTTGCGTACTATTGTTTGTACAGATGAACGTGGTACCTTCAGGCGTTTGGAAATTGCTCACAAGGATGAACCAGACTTGTGGAGGTCTACAATGTTTTTTCTGAGGTCTTGGCTGATTTCTTTTGATTTTCCCATGATGTCGAGCAAAGAGGCACTGAGTTTGAAGGTAGGCCTTGAAATACATCCACATATACACCTCCAATTGTAAACAATTGTTGGAAAAATTATGTGTGTCATGCACAAAGTAGATAGTCCTAACCGACTTGTCAAAACTATAGTTTGTTAACAAGACATTTGTGGAGTGGTTGAAAAACAAGTTTTAATGACTCCAACCTAAGTGTATGTAAACTTGCGACTTCAACTGTATATGGACAAGCAATGACAGAGCGGCATGGACTAAGATACAGTAGAATATTATAGAATAGAATGCAGTATATACATATGAGATGAGTAGTGCAAGATATGTAAACATTATTAAAGTGACTAGTGTTCCATTTCTTAAAGTGGCCAGTGATTTCAATAGGCAGCAGCAGCCTCTAATGTGCTAGTGATGGTTATTTAACAGTCTGATGGCCTTGAGATAGAAGCTGTTTTTCATTCTCTTGGTCCCAGCTTTGATGCACCTGTACTGACCTCGCCTTCTGGATGATAGCGGGGTGATCAGGCAGTGGCTCGGGTGGTTGATGTCCTTGATGATCTTTTTGGCCTTCCTGTGACATCAGTGCTGTATGTGTCTTGGAGGGTGGGTAGTTTACCCCCGGTAAAGCGTTCGGCAGACCGCACCACCCTCTGGAGAGTCCTGCGGTTGTGGGCGGTGCAGTTGCCATACCAGGCGGTGATACAGCCCGACAGGATGCTCTCAATTGTGCATCTGTAAAAGTTTGTTAGGGTTTTAGGTGCTAAGCCGAATTTCTTCAGCCTTCTGAGGTTGAAGAGGCTCTGTTGCACCTTCTTCACCACACTGTCTGCGTGGGTGGACCATTTCAGTTTGCCGGTGATGTGTACGCCAAGGAACTTGAAGCTTTCCACCTTCTCCTCTGCGGTCCCGTCGATGTGGATAGGGGGGTGCACCCTCTCCTGTTTCCTGAAGTCCACGATCATCTCCTTTGTTTTGTTGATGTTGAGTGAGAGGTTATTTTCCTGGCACCACACTCCCAGAGCCCTCACCTCCTCTCTGTAGGCGGTCTCATCATTGTTGGTAATCAAGCCTACTACTGTTGTGTCGTCTGGAAACTTGATGATTGAGTTGGAGGCGTGCTTGGCCACGCAGTCATGGGTGAACAGGGAGTACAGGAGGGGGCTGAGCACGCACCCTTGTGGGGCCCCAGTGTTGAGGATCAGCGAAGTGGAGATGTTGTTTCCTACCTTCACCACCTGGGGGCAGCCTGTCAGGAAGTCCAGGACCCAGTTGCACAGGATGGACAGACAGCTGGGTGACTAACAGTTAACCGCTTCCTCCTCCAAATTCGTTGTGTTTGGTCCAATTTGTGAGTCCATCACCTGAATGCCAGCTGTGTTTCTGCAAGGCAACATGGCATTGACCCTTAGAATCGCCAAAATAGTATGGAGGTAGTTTTACAGAGCAGAGTAACTGGAGGTTGTTTATGTTACGGAGGTGAGAGCTTCTCTGTAGCAACTTCAATTGGTGTTCGAGTCAGCACTGTTGTGATTCCTGATCGCCCAAAGCCCCGATCATCCCCCCTCTACCCCCACCACAACCCAAAATAGCTGTCATTGTGCCTCGCTGGCGAATGCGTTGCTGTTTCCTGTCGCTGGAAGTGAAATGAGCTGTGACGTGTTTGCTGGGGGTCTTATAGCAAGGTCACTCTGCCCAATTCCCCTCAGTGCTGGCGCATAGACATTAGCAACGCAGGCAAGGAGATGCAGATACTAAAACTCCCTGCGCACACATGCACAAACACACACATATACTCACCATCTCTCAGACCTGTGCTAACATACACGTACTCACTCACACACACATGCACTGACTAACACACATGCTCACACTCACATACCCACACACCACAGGAGGCTGATGAGGGGTGGACGGCTTATAATAATGTCTAGAATGGAGTGAATGGAATGGTATCAACCACATGGACACCACGTGTTTGATACCATTCCATGTATTCCGTTCCAGCCATTACTATGAGCCCATCTAAATATACTCAACACAGCAGTTTTCAGAACATTTTGTTCCTCCCTTTCTCTTATCATCCCCCTCTTATGGTATTCAGGGAGACTTGGACACAGCTGGACCCTCTCTTTCTCTCCCAGCCGCTCTCTCCCTCTCTTCCTCCCCCTCCCTCTCTTCCTCCCCCTCACTCTCTCCGTCTATCCCTCTCAGCCTCATCTAATGCTTTCTTTCCACTGGGCTGTTTGCCTAGACAGCGACATCGCTTTCCCCTTCCAATGTCTCCCACTGAAATATGCTGAACTAAAAATATTCTTCCACTATCCAAACATTTACAAAAATGCTGTTCTTGGACCAGGAAAGGCTCTCTCTCCTCTCCTTGATTTGACAATATCTATCACCTTGTTTTCTTTTGGTTAAGTTATAAGTAAGCTCTACTCCCTTAAAGTGTGCTTGGTTTCTTGACGGTACCAGACTTGCTGTAGGTTTGCAATGCTATGACTTGCTCTCGTATAATCTCCCCATTTGTCAGTCACACGGTGTTGGATAACAAGTTGTAAGCACTTAAAAGCAGCTTTGGCACCATGCCTTCCAAAGCTATAAAATGTAGCATGATGCCGCATGAAAGACTGTGACCAGACCCAGACACCCAGGACTTTAACAGTGTGTTTTTGTGCTTTCCTCAGATCTTTCCAGACCCCTCGGACTTCGAGCGCTGCTGTAAGCTGAAAGACCGCCTGCCCTCCATCGTAGTGGAGCCCACGGAGGGGGAAGTGGAGAGCGGCGAGCTGCGTTGGCCTCCTGAGGAGTTCATTGTCAGTGAAGAAGAGGAGAAGGAGAACCATGGCAAAAGCCAAACTGGACAGCCAACGCAGAACAACCAGCACTAGAGGCCAAACGACAGACCCTACTCCCACCTACACCCTACTAGCACTTAACCACTCAGACTGACTAGGGGCACACATGTCAGTGATGCTCACTTTCCTTCCCTTGACACCGAAGCATCACTCTCAAGAGAAGAAATACGCATGCTGTACCTTATCTACTTTCTGGATTTCACCTCTGTTGCTTAACCACACACACACCATATGTATGAAAATACACACAGGTTATACCAACACCAAGCACCTCTGTGTCTCACCCTAAAATGGAGGTCCAGTAAAACGGTGGCAGCTCAGAGCTCCATGGACAGATCTAGGACTACAGGAGACTACAATTCCCACACCATTCGCCGAATCTGCTGGCTACATGACTCCAGAGACTCCTTATACCCATAGACTACTGCTTTGGTACCCAAGCGGACTTCTGTTTTTCATACCTTCCTTCGGTATATGGATTAAAATGTACATGATTGCCATTGCCATCTGTGGATCTCATAGTCTGTTTTTAAAAGTATTGTGCGTACGTTGGTGGGGTTTGTTTCGGTGGATTGTGATTACTGACAGGAAGTAGGGGTTACTGAATGACACAGAGACCGTTAGTCTCTGTTGGGCAAGGAGTAATTTTTTTTTACACTGAGATGGAAAGAGAGGGAACTCTTCCCTACTTCTATAACAGTTCATAATATGTACAGTATAATATGAAGGCTGGTTGTGCACTGAAGCACTCATGTGCTTTGCTTTTTTCCTTATCTTGTCCCCGCAGATGTCATTTGATAGGTATTGGAGGGGGGAGGGGGGAGGGAGGGGGGAATTAGAGTCAATATTAATCAATATATTTTTTGGATGTAGTGATTAAAACCAACAGTGTCACTAAAATGGACAAAGACTCAAGACTGAAGGACAGTTTTGCCCTTGGAGCCAATACCTGAGGTTATTGTTGATTGGTTTATTTTGTTATTGTCACGAAACATTAATGAGACTGTGATTCTCACCAGAGCTCTGAGTTCACTGATCTAGTCTTCCTGTTCTTTTGAAATCAGCCCTTATGGGTATGTCACCCTCAACCAGTAAGGTATATCACGATGCAGGGACAGGGACTTGGCCAGCTACCTCTTGTACATTTCTGAAACAACTCCCAATTTTCCAGTTCATAAAAACAGGCATTGGTTCATGGCAGTGGAGGCTGCTGAGGGGAGGATGGTTCATAATGGCTTGAATGGAGTCAATGGAATTGTATAAACTACATGGAAATCACATGTTTGTGTTTGATACCATTCCATTGACTCCATTCCAGCCATTATTATGAGCTGTCCTCCCCTCAGCAGCCTCCACTGGTTCATGGATTCTGTTCTCTTACTAACAAGTCCTCCATAGTAGCTTCCTTTTTATCATCTTAAAAACAGTTACTGATATCTGTCTGTGTTTGTTAAAGCCAGTTAGTTGATCCTGACTCATAAATTGCCACCTGGTTTGTATGCAATTTGTTAAACTAATGATGTTTTGCCATCTATTTCTCTATTCTACATCACCAGCTGTTCAGCCTTCTTGGAAATATGTATATAGTTAAAGGCATAATGTTTTCTGAAGAAAAGAAGATACCTTTATGTATTGTTCTGATACTGTAAATTAAGTTTTGTGTATGTCTCTCCCTCTGTAAATGGCATTAGGGCTCTGTAAAGAACATATCCTTTTCTCTCTGCTGTCACCCACAAGTCCTGTGCTTTGTTTTTGTAAAGCTCAGGGAGAATAGCTGCCATTTTGCTTTTTTGTTGTTGTTGTATTTAGATCACTTTACTCTGAATGCAGAGGTTGTAAATAAACATTTGAATTTGCTTCCAACTGTCTGACTGATTCCTTGTGCTATGTCAGAGGTTGCAGAAGCAGATCCACTGCTATGGGGCAAAATACACTTTTTTCTGGGGTAACCCTATAGTGCATCATATTGTTTTCAAGAAATGCACAAACTTATTTTTTTCTCTCTTTTGTAAAAAGGAACTTTTTTCATCCCCCTCACCTGCATTGTTTACTGAATCTGGTGCCTTTGTTTTACTTCCTGCACATCATTGCATCTCTAGCTTCTTCTTGATGCATATATACAGAATATATATATATATATATATATATAGCAGCATAGACCACACTTCCTGTTTTCTAACCTCTCTTCTCAAACACTGAAACGATTGAATTTTTGCAGCCTCCTGAAACGCTTTGCTGATTCTAAAGTCAGTTAAGATTTGTGAAGAGTGCTATGAACAGTGACATTATAGTACAATGAGGAAAACACACATGCCGATACTTTACAGCAGGGGTACTCAACTTTTACACCACGAGGTCCGGAGCCTGCTGGGTTTCTGTTCTACCTGACAATTAATTGCACACGCCTGGTGTCACAGGCCTAAATCAGTCCCTGACTAGATGGGAACAATGGAAAAACGTGCAGTGGAACTGGCTTTAAGATCCAGAGTTGAGTTTGAGGGCTTTACAGGAACAAATTAAGAGTCTGTGAAAACACACTTTACAGATGACTCGCTGCCTTGTACTGATAAACATGGTCTGGTCAAGTTTGTTTGGCTTGTACCTGGAAATGTCCATCAAAGGGTGAAGAGGGCGGGACTTGAGGGGGACAAGGGCCTCTCAGATTGGCCAGGTGGCACTCCCAATGTCATCATACCACTTTCTGGAAAGAGAATGATGAGCTGACATAGAGAAGGATAGAGGCCTCTAGTGGCCAAAAGCCTATATTAGCATGGGCAGCGCCATTGAGGGCTTCCACCATTTTTATATAGTCAACTGGGTGGGGCTTCCAACTTCATTGGCTGATCCCTCCTGGTGACCCTGTTGGAGTCATGTCCAACCGGGACATCAGGAGGGATCAGCCAATTGCGAAGAAGAACATGTATTACTTCAAAATGAAGATTGCCTCAATGGTGCTGCCCATGCGGTCACGGGTGCTATAATGGCACAGATACAAAGATGAGTCCTCTATGTATCTCTATGGCTGACATTCTCCCCTGCTTCCTTCTTCCTGGAAAAAGTGGTGCATAAAAAGTTATTAATACATGGTCAGCTCATAACTTCAAGGGCCGTGGGACCACAGGGAGAAGGTCGGGCCCAGCCAATCAGTAATTATGACTTGCTTTGTCCCGCCATCACTGCTATATTGTGCAAATTTGTTTTGCATATGGCCCAGTGTGCCGGGTGGGCGGGGTTTGCACATTTTAGACCATTCCATTGGTGAACTCTCCACCCACCTGGGGCACCGGGCCATGCAAAACGATCTGGCCCATTGTCAGGACCACTCTGTTGATAAGAATGCTCAAAATATATAGAATACAGTACACTATACATACCAAAAAAGTGTAGCAGGATGTAACTGTTTATAAGTGGGTTAGTGAGGTTTTTGTTCTGATTAGTTATCTGGCAACAGTATCGTAACAGTAACATTCAATGCACTCAGCTCAAAGGTCCAACACTCCATCCCTCAATCAAGTTGGCCTAAATCTAAAACTAATCAAGTAGTTACATAACTCAACCCCTTAGTGAATTGACGTCTGATTTTTATCAATTTGTTTCTCTTGCACTCCTGCTTGTCCATAAATGTCATTGGTTTGCCAATTTCCTTGTGTGAACAACCATTTAAGTGCATGGGGGCTGCAAGTGCAACAGCCGTCATTTGGCCAGCGATAACATCAGAGCACCAAATTGACTCTGGGGACAGATTGCGTCTCCTATACCGTTGTTGGCTTGTGGCACTGGGTGTGTGAGAATGTGTATTAGTGAGTGTGTGAATGGGGGCCTGGCTGTGTATTAAACTGTGGTCAGAAGGCTTGAAGCACAGTCACTGATAGCTCTTCTAGCCCATTCTTGGAATTCTTTCCGATGGAAACAATCCGCCGCTGATCCCAGTGTGTCAGCACAGTCTGTCCCTCCACCCCCCAACTTCTCTATGACTCCTGAAGTCAACCACACCAACACACACACACTCTCTCGCTTCGCTCTCTCATTCTATCGCTTCTCCCCTCTACTCCCAGCACCATTCCCCACATTCACACACTCACATCCGGACCTCTATCTCGATCAAGCATGGTGCTGTATCTTGTTTGACACAGTGGCTTATGCGACAGTATGAGCTCATGCTGGCTCTATTTCTCTCTCTCTCTCTCTCTCTCTCTCTCTCTCTCTCTCTCTCTCTCTCTCTCTCTCTCTCTCTCTCTCTCTCTCTCTTGTCCTTTCTCTTTCTGACATCTTTAGACCCCCTTGTTCTAGTAAGTTTCCCATAATTGACTGCAGTTACATACACTGCCTAATGTAACATGACATTACATCAATTCTTATAACCTTGTTATTTGTTTTGTGCCCAACCATGGTATGCTTGCTGAGTGTGTAGTGTGTGTGTGTGTGTGTGTGTGTGCATGCACATTTGCAAGTAGGTTTGTGTGAGAGTTTGTGCGTTTAAGAGTGCTTTTGTATGTGTGTGCCATGTGCGTAACGGAAAGATTATTTTCCCATGGTTCCTCAATTGTGAGAAGCAAATAGAGCTCTCAGGCCACGAAGCAAAAAATTTGCTAGTTATTTATACCCTGTCTGGAGACTGGACACCAAGAGTACACATAGCTGGCACTGCCAACCAGGGGAGAGATACGCACATAGGGGCACAATGAGAGAAGAGACAGAAGAGATAAAGAGACAAATGGGTAGAGACTTAAAGGAGGGGTGGAGGAGATCAGAGCAAGGCTGGGCCAAGAGAGAACATTGCGAGAGGTACATTGGGCCAAGGGAGCGAGCATAGCAACGAAGTACATTGGGTTCATCAACAGTCATGTGAATGATTTGGTGACTTACAAAGTATTGTGGTTAAACTCAAATATACTAATTGATAAAAAACCATTATTTTTTGAAAAAATGTTTTAAAAGGTATAATCTTCGTAAATGGTATCATAGGTAGGACTGGCGGAGTTATGTCGCACATGAACTCCCGAATGGCGCACTAGAGATCCTGGTTCGAATCCAGGCTCTGTCATAGCTGGCCACGACCGGGAGACCCATGGGCGGCGCACAATTGGCCCAGCGTTGTCCAGGGTAAGGGAGGGAAGTTGGTAGCTCAGTTGGTAGAGCATGGCGTTTGCAATGCCAGGGTTGTGGGTTCGATTCCCACAGGGGTCCATTATGAAAAAATACAAATAATGTATGCACTCACTAACTGTAAGTCGCTCTGGATAAGAGTGTCTGCTAAATGGCTGAAAAAAACATGCAGCTAACAAAAACATATAGAAATGTCTGCTCAACCAAATAATTGCAGCATTACTGCAAAAGTGGAAGGGGGAAAAAGTAAGGAAATTGTCTGTTGGCCCTGCATTAAAGAACATAATTGGTTAAAGAAAATTGTGATAAATAAATAAGTATACCAGTTTCATTTAAGTTCCAAAGGATTGACAGCCGTCCCAGATTTTTGACGTACCGATTCCATGGCATAGTGTTTATGAACTGATACGCAAAACGACGCCAGATTCAAAACTTAGAATTGTTCAATTTAAATTATTATACAAAATTCTTGCTACCAATAGAATGTTATTTATATGGGGGATACAATCTTCCCAGCTCTGCAGATTTTGCTGCGAAGAGACAGAATCATTAGATAATTTGTTTTGGTACTGTCAATTTGCTGCTTGTTTTTGGTCACAGGTCCAGGAATGGCTGAAGGATTGCAATATTTACCTGGAGCTAACCCTGCAGATAGCACTACTGGGTGATCAGAAAAGTCATAGTCAATCGATCAATAATATAATAATACTTTTAGCAAAAATGTTTCTTTTCAATTTACAATCTGTAGAAACAATGAGAATAGAAGGGTTCAGAACTTTTGTGAAACATCACAGTACAGTTGAAAAATATATGGCAAATAGAAATCCAATATAAATGGTGTTAAGAGATAGATGGGAGGTGTTGAATGGAGCTGAAGGATGGGACTAATAACAACTAACAACATCTAATAACTACAAGATAACTAATGTAAAGCATACTGTGTCCATAATAAGTATATAGGTTATAGGTTGAGAGCTTTTGTGAAAGAGCACAGTTAGAAAGATATGGCATATACAGTGGGGGGAAAAAAACTATTTAGTCAGCCACCAATTGTGCAAGTTCTCCCACTTAAAAAGATAAGAGAGGCCTGTATTTTTCATCATAGGTACACGTCAACTATGACAGACAAATTGAGATTTTTTTTCTCCAGAAAATCACATTGTAGGATTTTTAATGAATTTATTTGCAAATTATGGTGGAAAATAAGTATTTGGTCACCTACAAACAAGGAAGATTTCTGGCTCTCACAGACCTGTAACTTCTTCTTTAAGAGGCTCCTCTGTCCTCCACTCGTTACCTGTATTAATGGCACCTGTTTGAACTTGTTATCAGTATAAAAGACACCTGTCCACAACCTCAAACAGTCACACTCCAAACTCCACTATGGCCAAGACCAAAGAACTGTCAAAGGACACCAGAAACAAAATTGTAGACCTGCACCAGGCTGGGAAGACTGAATCTGCAATAGGTAAGCAGCTTGGTTTGAAGAAATCAACTGTGGGAGCAATTATTAGGAAATGGAAGACATACAAGACCACTGATAATCTCCCTCGATCTGGGGCTCCACGCAAGATCTCACCCCGTGGGGTCAAAATGATCACAAGAACGGTGAGCAAAAATCCCAGAACCACACTGGGGGACCTAGTGAATGACCTGCAGAGAGCTGGGACCAAAGTAACAAAGCCTACCATCAGTAACACACTACGCCGCCAGGGACTCAAATCCTGCAGTGCCAGACGTGTCCCCCTGCTTAAGCCAGTACATGTCCAGGCCCGTCTGAAGTTTGCTAGAGTGCATTTGGATGATCCAGAAGAGGATTGGGAGAATGTCATATGGTCAGATGAAACCAAAATATAACTTTTTGGTAAAAACTCAACTCGTCGTGTTTGGAGGACAAAGAATGCTGAGTTGCATCCAAAGAACACCATACCTACTGTGAAGCATGGGGGTGGAAACATCATGCTTTGGGGCTGTTTTTCTGCAAAGGGACCAGGACGACTGATCCGTGTAAAGGAAAGAATGAATGGGGCCATGTATCGTGAGATTTTGAGTGAAAACCTCCTTCCATCAGCAAGGGCATTGAAGATGAAACGTGGCTGGGTCTTTCAGCATGACAATGATCCCAAACACACCGCCCGGGCAACGAAGGAGTGGCTTCGTAAGAAGCATTTCAAGGTCCTGGAGTGGCCTAGCCAGTCTCCAGATCTCAACCCCATAGAAAATCTTTGGAGGGAGTTGAAAGTCCGTGTTACCCAGCGACAGCCCCAAAACATCACTGCTCTAGAGGAGATCTGCATGGAGGAATGGGCCAAAATACCAGCAACAGTGTGTGAAAACCTTGTGAAGACTTACAGAAAACGTTTGACCTGTGTCATTGCCAACAAAGGGTATATAACAAAGTATTGAGAAACTTTTGTTATTGACCAAATACTTATTTTCCACCATAATATGCAAATAAATTCATTAAAAGTCCTACAATGTGATTTTCTGGATTTTTTCTTCTCATTTTGTCTGTCATAGTTGACGTGTACCTATGATGAAAATTACAGGACTCTCTCATCTTTTTAAGTGGGAGAACTTGCACAATTGGTGGCTGACTAAATACTTTTTTCCCCCACTCTATATACACAGTTGAAGTCAGAAGTTTACATACACTTAGGTTGGAGTCATTAAAACTTGTTTTTCAACCACTGCACAAATTCTTGTTAACAAACCATAGCTTTGGCAAGTCGGTTAGGACATCTACTTTGTGCATGACAAGTAATTTTTCCAACAATTGTTTACAGACCAATTATTTCACTTGTAATTCACCGAATCACAATTCCAGTGGGTCAGAAGTTGACTGTGCCTTTAAACAGCTTGGAAAATTCCAGAAAATGATGTCATGGCTTTAGAAGCTTCTGATAGGCTAATTGACATAATTTGAGTCAATTGGAGGTGTACCTGTGGATGGATTTCAAGGCCTACCTTCAAACTCAGTGCCTCTTTGCTCGACATCATGGGAAAATCTAAAGAAATCAGCCAAGACCTCCGAAAAAAAATAGTAGACCTCCACAAGTCTGGTTCATCCTTGGGAGCAATTTCCAAAAGCCCGAAGGTACCACGTTCATCTGTACAAACAATAGTACGCAAGTATAAACACCATGGGACCACGCAGCCGTCATACCGCTCAGGAAGGAGACGCGTTATGTCTCCTAGAGATGAACGTACTTTGGTGCGAAAAGTGCAAATCAATCCCAGAACAACAGCAAAGGACCTTGTGAAGATGCTGGAGGAAACAGGTACAAAATATCGATATCCATAGTAAAACAAGTCCTATATCGACATAACCTGAAAGGCCGCTCAGCAAGGAAGAAGCCACTGCTCCAAAACCGCCATAAAAAAGGCAGACTACGGTTTGCAACTGCACATGGGGACAAAGATAGTACTTTTTGGAGAAATGTCCTCTGGTCTAATGAAACAAAAATAGAGCTGTTTGGCCATAGTTATGTTTGGAGGAAAAAGGGGGTGACTTGCAAGCCGAAGAACACCATCCCAACCGTGAAGCACGGGGGTGGCAGCAACATGCTGTGGGGGTGCTTTGCTGCAGGAGGGACTGATGCACTTCACAAAATAGATGGCATCATGAGGAAGGAACATTATGTGGATATATCGAAGCAACATCTCAAGACATCAGTCAGGAAGTTAAAGCTTGGTCGCAAATGGGTCTTCTAAATGGACAATGACCCCAAGCATACTTCCAAAGTTGTGGCAAAATGACTTAAGGACAACAAAGTCAAGGTATTGGAGTGGCCATCACAAAGCCCTGACCTCAATCCTATAGAAAATGTGTGGGCAGAACTGAAAAAGCGTGTGCGAGCAAGGAGGCCTACAAACCTGACTCAGTTACACCTGCTCTGTCAGAAGGAATGGGCCAAAATTCACCCAACTTATTGTGGGAAGCTTGTGGAAGGCTACCCGAAACGTTTGACCCAAGTTAAACAATTTAAAGGCAATGCTACCAAATACTAATTGAGTGTATGTAAACTTCTGACCCACTGGGAATGTGATGAAAGAAATAAAAGCTGAAATAAATCATTCTCTCTACTATAATTCTGACATTTCACATTCTTAAAATAAGGTGGTGATCCTAACTGACCTAAGACAGGGAATTTTTATTAAGATTAAATGTCAGGAATTGTGAAAAACTGAGTTTAAATGTATTTGGCTAAGGTGTATGTAAACTTCCGACTTCAACTGTATACAGCTCTGGAAAAAATTTAGAGACCACTGCAAAATTATCAGTTTCTCTGGTTTTACTATTTATAGGTATGTGTTTGGGTGAAATTAAACACAATACTAATGTTTTAACTTAGGAAGAGTTCAGAAATCAATATTTGGTGGAATAACCCTGATTTTCAATCACAGCTTTCATGCGTCTTGGCATGCTCTCCACCAGTCTTTCACATTGATGTTGGGTGACTTTATGCCACTCCTGGCGCAAACATTCAAGCAGCTCGGCTTTGTTTGATGGCTTGTGACCATCCATTTCCTCTTGATCACATTCCAGAAGTTTTCAATGGGGTTCAGGTCTGGAGATTGGGCTGGCCATGACAGGGTCTTGATCTGGTGGTCCTCCATCCACACCTTGATTGACCTGGCTGTGTGGCATGGCGCATTGTCCTGCTGGAAAAAACAATCCTCAGAGTTGGGGAACAATGTCAGAGCAAAAGGAAGCAAGTTTTCTTCCAGGACAACCTTGTTAATGGCTTGATTCATGCGTCCTTCACAAAGACAAATCTGCCCGATTCCAGCCTTGCTGAAGCACCCCCAGATCATCACCGATCCTCCACCAAATTTTACAGTGGGTGCGAGACACTGTGGCTTGTAGGCCTCTCCAGGTCTCCGTCTAACCATTAGACGACCAGGTGTTGGGCAAAGCTGAAAATTGGACTCATCAGAGAAGATGACCTTACTCCAGTCCTCTACGGTCCAATCCTTATGGTCTTTTGCAAATCTCAGCCTGGCTCTTCTTTGCCTCTCATTGATGAAGGGCTTTTTTCTAGCTTTGCACGACTTCAGCCCTGCCCCTAGGAGCCTGTTTCCTCGCCGTGCACTTCACCCCAGCTGCCGTTTACCATTATTTTTGTAGGTCACTTGATGTCATCCTACAGTTGTTGAGTGACATTCGAATGAGTTGGCGGTCATCCCGGTCAGTAGAGAGTTGTTTTCGCCCTCTGCCGGTCTGTAGCTTTGTTGTCCCCAATGTCTGCTGCTTGAACTTGTTCTTATGAACTGCCGTCATTGACATTTTAAGGATGGAAGCAACCTGATGCTCACTGTATCCCTCTGCCAGTAAAGCCAGCATTGAACCCTTCTTTTCCTCACTCAAAACATTCCTTTTCAACTCTTTTGGCATGGTCAATAGTTATTTTTTGATTAATATTACTTTTGAGGTACTATTAGCACTGTTTTTGCCATCCAGCTGGTCCTATTGCAAGAGGACAGTGATGACCACAGCAGTGGTTTTTATACTTTTCCTCGTTAAATAAGATTTGGTTCAGGTGATCACCTAATTAGTACCTAATTCAGTAGAATGAGGTGTGCCTGTGTTGGAATTCAACAGACACTGGAATGGAATGGCTGTCATACATTTAGAGATGCTGATTTAAGAACATTTTGCAGTGGTCTCTTAATTTTTTCCAGAGCTGTATATATATTTGCGAGAGAAAAAAAACATATGGGGGATTGGAAGTGATGCAGATCATTACATTGATGTAAGTTACAATCTATCTGCAATATTAAAGCTGATCTACCCCCCCCCAGTAGTAAAGGGTATGCATCTTTGAGGTCAGGGAGGTTCTTGGGTTGTGTGGGCATGTGTCTTTCCCCCACACGAGTGAAGGTATCAAATTCACAATCAATACACCCAGTGAGGCAAAGAGACTGACTCATTGACTGGTGTTCAAAATAAAGCCTCAAAGACTTGTCAATTAATCAAAGTCAAACACAGTCAATACTTGGAAAAGGTACCTTCAACCGAAGCAGTCCCAGCAGACAGTAATACATAGCCTACATACCCTACACAAATGTGCAATACTGCATGCATAATAGGACAGATGATTCAAAGCAGAGAGAGAGAGAGAGAGAGAGAGAGAGAGAGAGAGAGAGAGAGAGAGAGAGAGAGAGAGAGAGAGAGAGAGAGAGAGAGAGAGAGAGAGAGAGAGAGAGAGGCAGGTGAGCTAATCAGTTCAGAACAGAACAATGGTGACTGATTTCACTATGGACATTTAGAGGTGTCAAATCAATGTTATCATCAGTGTTTCAACGCAGATGAATCTGGTTAGAAAGAAGACAATAGTTATGATTAATGAGAACGAGTGACATGTAGAGAGTAACAACAGAAAGACAGCTGAAATTGAAATGAGACAATTATGCAAGACCCAGTAAGAGAGTAAGATGGTGGTACAGAGGAAGTGTGGGGTGAAAGGGAAGAAGACTTCAGTTAATTCATCCCTGTCCCTTTTCTGAACCCCATGCACCCCTTTCTCCTCCCCTCTTTCTTCTCCCAAAAAGCACAAGGGGTCAGAAGGGACAAGAATGTAAAAACATTTTTTTTTAAACATAAGAGATTTTTTTCTCTCCAGTAAAGCATCGCTAAAGCGCTATCTATAGCTAGACTAGTTTGAAAATAAACCCAAAACACTGTCCAATGCCTGAAAAAATCTCTCTCACAGTCGGAGTCCGTCACAGACAAAGTGAAACGATGATGTTCTTGCACTGTTATGAATATATTGAATGTTATTACAGATATTTTCACCCTATTTGACCTCCAGGTTTTGCATTAAGAATCTATCTCTTCTGAGACATGGAAGGGTAGCCTACCACTGAGTGTCGCATTGACATGTTTAATTAAAAGCCATGTAGGCTATTTCAGGAGGGACTTGTTGTGTCACCTCTTTAAATGGTGCATTAGCTTAAATACTTCTGTGGCACTAATGATGGATAAGGTGATCACGGGTTTTTTCTTCAGCTTGAGTTTGCAGGCACCATTAGACAGGAAGGATGCAGCAACGGCCGGGTGTGTGGTCATCTCATCGGTGTGTCTTTCTCTGTTGTCAAAGGTGAGCTGGCATTGAAACAGAACGCAGTGAGGTTGTTTCACAGCACATATTTTATGCTCCCTCTGAAGTCATGCACTGACCCTTGAGAACTTTACTGGTCAACCCCTACAGTCTACTCAGACACTCAGATAAAGTGCATGCCACAGGGAGCAGGTCATGGAAAGTATTTAGTTTGACTAAGTGCTACTCATGACACATGCTTGCTTGAACGTTTGCATTGCTCTAAAAGGCTTGGTGTTTGATTAGGGGAGGAAGTTTAAGAAAGCTGTTTGAGTCCCCTTTCACACAGGCATGCAGTCCACTTTTCCTCACCCAACCCACATAAACAGCGTCCCCTGTTGGCGCGTGCGTGCAGTAATGGGTGAGAGTTGGAAGTTGAGAGGTCATAGTATGAGGTAAAAAGGTAGCTAGCGGGTGCTGCAAAGCTTGCATCCATCTCGCGCCGTTAACTTTCATAAATGCAATTTTTATAACCGATAATAATCATTTTGCTTCTACTTAGCATGCGTTTACTACAACCAGGCGTCTGAAAAATAGGTTTCGCTTCAGCAACTGGTTTTATGCTAGCTGGCTAGTATGTCGCAACCAAGTTGTTGACATTTCGTCCGGCCGCACCCGACTGGTGCTCATTTGTAGCGAATTTGGTGCGAAGAACATTCAGGTGGGTGGCAATTCTTGTGTTTTATGTTTACATTTCTCACGATACTCTGATATTGAGTGAAACTTTCTTGTACGAAACAGTTTGCAAGTCTCTGTTGTCAAGCCAACTCTTGCCAGCAGCTGTTAGTTAGGCTAGTTAACTGTAATGTAATGGACTGGCAAAACTGAGCTAGCTAGCTAATTTAGCGTGCTAGCTAAGCAGCTAAAAGAAAAGCAGACGCCTATACGTTACTTAGTACAGAGTAGATTACATTTCAGGTAAAGCATTTCTTTGATTTTATTTCGGACAAACTAGCTAACAATTACCTATGTTTACAGCTGACACTATTTCACAGGAACACACATTGTAATTTGTGCAGGGGAACCGAACTAGGTATTGCATGTGAAGGTGGAGAAATATGCTTCATTGCAACCAGTAGCTAGAAAGGATTTATCCAGTATTTACCCAATAATCCCTGTCTTTAAATTGAAATAAAGGTGTGCTGTTAGATTGTAAAAATGGCTCCGCTCATGATGATCAAATGAAGTCTACTAACTATGCTTTTGATGTTTCTTTTCCTCTTCAGTTTAGACTAAATCATCAACAGGGATTAAGCAGACCCCATTGATAAACCCAAATGCCCTCTGTCACCAATGCAAATCCTCAGTGGCGATGTCAATTAGCGAAATGAGCAGGCTATCTCATGATCATATTTCAAACATTTCTAGGCCTATTCATTCTTGATGGGATTTTTGGAAAGCTTTCAGGTTGTTGTTATCCCGCACATTCACAGTAAACACACACGTTCTGCACAAGGTGTTTCTTTCAGGAGGAGGGAAGGCAGTGCTTTATGTGGGCCTCTGTGGGCACAGTATCCTGGCCAACTGCCCTGACCCTGATGAGAGCCCTGATGAGAGCCCTAGCTGGCTGGTTAGCCTCTCAGATATGAAATCATCACTACACTGGCACTATTGTGCTATTCAAGTCCAATCAGTGTGCCCTGTCTATTGCCCTGGCTTCGATTACCTACTGAAGTGGAATAGCCCATGTCATGCATTTCAAGTGCAATGGACATTGTACTGTGAGAAATGGATAATGCCACACTTTAACTACTGGTTAATAATTGGGCCACAGTTAGGCCTAGTTGACATGTTGTTATTGAGATCTTCTCAGTTAATTTTTGAAAGTATGTTAACCTTAGTCTACTGTATGGACTGACTAGATCTACAGGCTGTGCAGGGCTTGAAATTCAGGTACATTTCTCAGTGGCTCATCGGGCCAGTGCCAACTGAAAGCTACTGGCCAGAATTTAAAAAAGAAATACTGGCCTGGGCCAAGATCACACAGGAAAGCAGATCATCATTTCATTACAATGTGTCATATTTACATTGATTGTTTGCACAAAGGTTTTATTTTCCCCCTCCAATCTCAAAAGGGCTGTTATTGTTAGTGATACAGCTAGAGACCAATGTGTTTGGCTAAAAGTGTTTTTTGTACTCCAGGCAGTTGCTCATATTCTAATGCCTGCCCCAGACCACTCGTGTTGATTTTTTTGCCCTCCCACACCACATTATATACAGATCTCCGCTAAACATAGAATCACTGTGTTTATCCATCTCTCTGTGACCACCAATAACTTCACAACAAAGTTGACTACAAATACAAAGTTGGCAATGTCTTTGCAATTGTTACAAACAAGCGAACGATAAAAAGATGCTTCAAATGAAAACTGAGATGACTACCTACAGTATAGGCTATAGGCCTATATATAGTGCATTCGGAAAGTATTCAGACCCCATTTTGTTACGTTACAGCCTTATTCTAAAATATATACAGTGAGGGAAAAAGTATTTGATCCCCTGCTGATTTTGTACGTTTGCCCACTGACAAAGACATGATCAGTCTAATTTTAATGGTAGGTTTATTTGAACAGTGAGAGACAGAATAACAACAAAAAAATCCAGAAAAATACATGTCAAAAATGTTATAAATTGATTTGCATTTTAATGAGGGAAATAAGTATTTGACCCCTCTGCAAAACATGACTTAGTACTTGGTGGCAAAACCCTTGTTGGCAATCACAGAGGTCAGACGTTTCTGGTAGTTGGCCACCAGGTTTGCACACACCTCAGGAGGGATTTTGTCCCACTGTCTTTGCAGATCTTCTCCAAGTCATTACGGTTTCGAGGCTGACGTTTGGCAACTCGAACCTTCAGCTCCCTCCACAGATTTTCTATGGGATTAAGGTCTGGAGACTGGCTAGGCCACTCCAGGACCTTAATGTGCTTCTTCTTGAGCCACTCCTTTGTTGCCTTGGCCATGTGTTTTGGGTCATTGTCATGCTGGAATACCCATCCACGACCCATTTTCAATGCCCTGGCTGAGGGAAGGAGGTTCTCACCCAAGATTTGACGGTACATGGCCCCGTCCATCGTCCCTTTGATGCGGTGAAGTTGTCCTGTCCCCTTAGCAGAAAAACACCCCCAAAGCATAATGTTTCCACCTCCATGTTTGACGGTGGGGATGGTGTTCTTGGGGTCATAGGCAGCATTCCTCCTCCTCCAAACACAGCGAGTTGAGTTGATGCCAAAGAGCTCGATTTTGGTATCATCTGACTACAACACTTTCACCCAGTTCTCCTCTGAATCATTCAGATGTTCATTGGCAAACTTCAGACGGGCCTGTATATGTGCTTTCTTGAGCAGGGGGACCTTGCGAGCGCTGCAGGATTTCAGTCCTTCACGGCGTAGTGTGTTACCAATTGTTTTCTTGGTGACTATGATCCCAGCTGCCTTGAGATCATTGACAAGATCCTCCCGTGTAGTTCTGGGCTGATTCCTCACCATTCTCATGATCATTGAAACTCCACGAGGTGAGATCTTGCATGGAGCCCCAGGCCGAGAGAGATTGACAGGGCTTTTGTGTTTCTTCCATTTGCGAATAATCGCACCAACTGTTGTCACCTTCTCAATAAGCTGCTTGGCGATGGTCTTGGAGCCCATTCCAGCCTTGTGTAGGTCTACAATCTTGTCCCTGACATCCTTGGAGAGCTCTTTGGTCTTGGCCATGGTGGAGAGTTTGGAATCTGATTGATTGCTTCTGTGGACAGGTGTCTTTTATACAGGTAACGAGCTGAGATTAGGAGCACACTCTTAAAGGGAGTGCTCCTAATCTCAGTTTGTTACCTGTATAAAAGACACCTGGGAGCCAGAAATCTTTCTGATTGAGAGGGGGTCATACTTATTTCCCTCATTAAAATGCAAATCAATTTATAACATTTTTGACATGCGTTTTTCTGGATTTTGTTGTTTTTCTGTCTCTCACTGTTCAAATAAACCTACCATTAAAATTATAGACTAATCATTTCTTTGTCTGTGGGCAAACGTACAAAATCAGCAGGGGATCAAATACTTTTTTCCCTCACTGTATATATTTTTTAATTCCTCATCAAAGCGAAAACAGATTTTTAGACATTTTTGCAAATGTATTAAAATACAAAAACAGAAATACCTTATTTACATAAGTATTCAGACCCTTTGCTATGAGACTCGAAATTGAGCTCATGTGCATCCTGTTTCCATTGATCATCCTTGAGATGTTTCTACAACTTAATTGGAGTCCACCTGTGGTAAATTCAATTGATTGGACATGATTTGGAAAGGCACACACCTGTCTATATAAGGTCCCACAGTTGACAGTGCATGTCAGAGCAAAAACTAGGCCATGAGGTCGAAGGAATTGTCCGTAGAGCTCCGAGACGGGATCGTGTCGAGGCACAGAACTGGTGAAGGGTACAAAACAATTTCTGCAGCGTTGAAGGTCCCCAAGAACACAGTGGCCTCCATCATTCTTAAATGGAAGAAGTTTGGAACCACCAAGACTCTCCTAGAGCTGGCCGCCAGGCTGAGCAATCGGGGGAGAAGGGCCTTGGTCAGGGAGGTGACCAAGAACCCGATGGTCACTCTGTCAGAGCTCCAGAGTTCCTCTATGGAGATGGGAGAACTTTCCAGACAGACAACAATATCTGCAGCAATCCACCAATCAGGCCTTTATGGTAGAGTGGCCAGACGGAAGCCACTCCTTAGTAAAAGGCACATGACAGCCTGCTTGGAGTTTGCCAAAAGGCACCTAAAGGACTCTCAGACCATGAGAAAGAAGAGTCTCTGGTCTGATGAAACCAAGATTGAACTCTTTGTCCTGAATACCAAGCGCCGCGTCTGGAGGAAACCTGCCACCATCCCTACGGTGAAGCATGGCGGTGACAGCGTCATGCTGTGGGGATGTATTTCAGCGGCAGGGACTGGGATACTTTTCTTTTTTTAAATACATTTGCAAACATTTCCACAAAATAATTATTTTTGCTTTGTCATTATGGGGTATTGTGTGTAGATTGATGGGGTGGGGGACAATTTAATTAATTTTAGAATAAGGCTGTAATGTAACAAAATGTGGAAAAAGTGAATGGGCCATGCTTCAACGATGCACTGAGAGAACGTTCTCTCTAGGTGGTGTTTTTCTAAACAAATGTTACATCTTCGACTGTTGTAGGAAAGGTGCATAGTTTAAAACACTGGTAAGCCTAAATTCCATTGCTGTCGGGAAACCGGGCCCTGGAAGGTTTCCAAAACCTCCCCAGGCCAGCGGGCAGCTCTGTATGTCGAGTCCTGCTGTGTATTGATCATTAGCACAACTAAGCATTTCACTCTCCCTGACCTTTATCGGAGATCCAATGGAAATAAGTAATTAAAGCATTGTTTTTTTCTCTACTGACTAACCCTCCACTCCCTGTAAACTGCACAGCTCATCAGACGGCAGCAATTAGCTGTGAGCATAGTGGTGATGGAACCCAGGGGTTGAAGTCCTCTCTGTTTTTCCACTGCAACAGAGAGGACTGTTCAGCTAGCCTCTCACTAGTTCAATTAGGGGCCCCTGTGGCTCAGTTGGTAGAGCATAGCACTTGCAATGCCAGGGTTCAATTTCCACAGGGGACCAGTACGAAAAATGTATGCACTCACTGTAAGTCGCGCTGAATAAAAGTGTATGCTAAATGACTCAAATTAAGAAATGTAAATGTAATTACTTAGGCTAATGGGTTAGAGAGCAGAGAACCAAGAATGGGAATGACTCTGCTTGCTGTTTAGACATGGTCGAGGTCTCATTTCCATTTGCTCTATGGTGATATCTGGTCTAGAATCAGACTGGAATGCAATACGATTGCCAGAGTATGCAGGGTCAGACTAACAGCAGATATTCTGCATTGCAGTTAGTCTAGATCATATTTTAGGCAATGCTCTGTGGACATTGCTATGGTGATTGAATATACGTTTAATCAACCCTCATCTTATGGACTTACAGTAATTCAATTCTCTGATTTTATTACAGGTTGCCTGCGGGTCATTAAATGAATTTAAGACTGACATTTTATCAGATTTTTAAAGGCAGGGTAGGTAGCCTATACAATTTGATAGACAATACTAACTACGTTTCCCCTTTATATATATATATATATATATAATGTGCAACTTTTTATGGAGCAATATAATTTTTTAATAAGATCATCTTTGAGAACTAACAATCACCAAAATAAAAACTAGACAGTCAGGAAGAATCTAAACTTCCAAAAATGTCATGGCATGGGGTCCCCATTGATTTTTGTGAAAATGTTTGTCACTCCAGATGACTGTGTAGAATGGCAGGAAACTAGCTTTAAAGAGCTACTGAACACTCCAATTGGCTTGTGTGTTATTTTGGTGCTCATTAGAAAAACGAAATTTCAATCTTGGAGGTGTGTTTCCTGACCGATTCCGCGTTTGGTTAATTAAATTTGTCCCCCAAGAGACACTGTAGACGCAAAATCCGATTTCACTTCCTCAAAATCCCCAGAATGAAACTAAGATGACTCAAGAAATCTGTAATAAATGTTGACGTTTTTGCAGAGGATGTTTTAGTTACCTAATTTTACATCTAACTAAGGTGTTTGGCGCAGTATTTCTCAAGTTAAAAAAATGCATGACGTGTTGTCTTATGTAAACAGTCTGAGCTGCTGGGCAGGTCTGTCTTATTGTCATGCTATTGGATAGAGTGCAATCACTGGCTGGGCCACTCAAGGACATTCAGAGACTTGTCCCGAAGCCACTCCTGCGTTGTCCTGTTGGAAGTTGAACCTTTGCTCCAGTCTGCAGTCCTGAGCACTCTTGAGCAGGTTTTCATCAATGATCTCTCTGTACTTTGCTCCGTTGATCTTTCCCTCGATCCTGACTAGTCTCCCAGTCCCTGCCGCTGAAAAACATCCCCACAGAATGATGTCAATAGGTCTAAATACTTTCCAAATGCACTGTACATATGAATTGGGTAAAATAGTATGTAAACATTATTTAAAGTGACCAGTGTTCCATGACTATGTACATAGGGCAGCAGCCGCTAAGGTACATGTAAGAGTAACCGGGTGGTAGCCGTCTTGTGACAGTGACTAAAGTTCAGGGCAGGGTACTGGGCGGGGGGCGGCTAGTGGTGTCTATTTAACAGTCTGATGGCCTCGAGATAGCTTTTTTACAGTCTCTCGGTCCAAGCTTTGATGCACCTGTACTGACCTCGCCTTCTTGATGATAGCAGGGTGAACAGGCCGTTGCTCAGGTGGCTGAGGTCTTTGATCTTACATTTACATCATTTAGCAGACGCTCTTATGCAGAGCGACTTACAAATTGGTGCATTCAACTTATGATAGCCAGTGGGACAAGCACTTTTTTTGTTTGTTTTTTTAATGTTCGGGGGGGGTCGAAGGATTACTTTATACTATTCCAGGTATTCCTTAAAGAGGTAGGGTTTCAAGTGTCTCCGGAAGGTGGTCAGTGACTCCGGTGTCCTGGTGTCGTGGGGGAGCTTGTTCCACCATTGGGGTGCCAGAGCAGCGAATGGCTTTGACTGGGCTGAGCGGGAACTGTGCTTCCATAGAGGTAGGGGAGCTAGCAGGCCAGAGGTGGATGAACGTAGTGCCCTCGTTTGGGTGTAGGGTCTGATCAGAGCCTGAAGGTAAGGAGGTGCCGTTCCCCTCACAGCTCCATAGGCAAGCACCATGGCCTTGTAGTAGATGCGAGCCTCAACTGGAAGCCAGTGGAGTGTGCGGAGGAGCGGGGTGACGTGAGAGAACTTGGGAAGGTTGAACACCAGACGGGCTGCAGCGTTCTGGATAGGTTGTAGGGGTTTAATGGCACAGGCAGGGAGCCCAGCCAACAGCGAGTTGCAGTAATCCAGACGGGAGATGACAAGTGCCTGGATTAGGACCTGTGCCGCTTTCTGTGTAAGGTAGGGTCGTACTCTGCGAATGTTGTAGAGCATGAACCTGCAGGATCGGGTCACCGCTTTGATGTTAGCGGAGAACGACAGGGTGTTGTCCAGGGTCACGCCAAGGTTCTTTGCACTCTGTGAGGAGGACACAATGGAGTTGTCAACCGTGATGGCGAGATCATGGAGCGGGCAGTCCTTCCCCGGGAGGAAGAGCAGCTCCGTCTTGCCGAGGTTCAGCTTGAGGTGGTAATCCGACATCCACACTGATATGTCTGCCAGACATGCAGAGATGCGATTCTCCACCTTGTTATCAGAAGGGGGAAAGGAGAAAATGAATTGTGTGTCGTCTGCGTAGCAATGATAGGAGTGACCATGTGAGGATATGACAGAGCCAAGTGACTTGGTGTATAGAGAGAATAGGAGAGGGCCTAGAACTGAGCCCTGGGGGACACCAGTGGTGAGAGCACGTGGTGCGGAGACAGATTCTTGCCACGCCACCTGGTAGGAGCGACCTGTCAGGTAGGATGCAATCCAAGAGTGAGCAGCGCCAGAGATGCCCAACTCGGAGAGGGTGGAGAGGAGGATCTGATGATTCATAGTATCAAAGGCAGCGGATAGGTCTAGAAGGATAAGAGCAGAGGAGAAATAGTTAGCTTTAGCAGTGCGGAGAGCCTCCGTGACACAGAGAAGAGCAGTCTCAGTTGAATGACCAGTCTTGAAACCTGACTGGTTTGGATCAAGAAGGTCATTCTGAGAGAGACAGCAGGAGAGTTGGCTAGAGACGGCACGCTCAAGAGTTTTGGAGAGAAAAGAAAGAAGGGATACTGGTCTGTAGTTGTTGACATCGGAGGGATCGAGTGTAGGTTTTTTGAGGAGTGGTGCAACTCTCGCTCTCTTGAAGACGGAAGGGACATGGCCAGCGGTCAAGGATGAGTTGATGAGCGTGGTGAGGTAAGGGAGAAGGTCTCCGGAAATGGTCTGGAGCAGAGAGGAGGGGATAGGGTCAAGCTGGCAGGTTGTTGGGCGGCCGGCCGTCACAAGTCGCAAGATCTCATCTGGAGAGAGAGGGGAGAAAGAAGGCAAAGCGTAGGGCAGTGTGAGCAGGACCAGCGGTGTCATTTGACTTAATAAATGAGGATCGGATCTTCTTGGCCTTCCTGTGACACTGGGCGCTGTAGACGTCCTGGAGGGCAGGCAGTGTGCCCCCGGTGATGTGTTGGGCAGACCGCACCACCCTCTGGAGAGCCCTGCGGTTGCGGACAGTGCAGTTGCCGTACCAGGCGGTGATACAGCCCTACAGGATGCTCTCAATGGTGCATCTGTAAAAGCTTGTGACTGTCTTATGGGCCAAGCCGAATTTATTCAGCCTCCTGAGGTTGAAGAGGCGCTGTTTCGCCGCCTTCACCACGCTGTCTGTGTGAGTTGACCATTTCAGATTGTCAGTGATGTGTACGCTGATGAACTTGAAGCTTTTCACCTTCTCCCTGTCAATGTGGATGGGGGCGTAACTGTGAAATGTTCTCTTCGCCCCGTGGCAAAACATGAAGAATTGCAGGAAATTAAATTCAAAACCAACATTTTCTCTCTGCGACCTCTAAAACTGTGCCCCCATGCTAAGCTTGCCACAGCTGCTGAAAAAATATATAGGGAAAACACTGAATTAGGACAATAAACCAAAAATTACTGACGTTGCCTTCCTCTTACCAATGCAATTTTGCTTGCATCAGTGATTAGGCTACACAACGTTCCTGCTGACTTTGGGGTTCTAAAACCATTCTTTGGTCAAAGGTAATGTGCATTAACCGGTTTCCTGCAATGAAAGTGTATGCGCTGTCCCTGTTTCGCTTCTGGCTCTCGCTCCCCCCCTTTTGCACACTGGGTAAAGGGAGAGATGCAATTTGCAAGCATACTGACGGTGAGCAACATTTCAAAATGTAATTGCAGGAAAGACTATTTTTAAAACTGTTAAAAAAAAGTTGTCTGCTTTATGTGAGTATAACAATTATTTCTCAACTGTCAATATAGAGGAAATAGCACTCAGACGCCATAATGGGACATGTGTAAAGATAATGTCTTTATCATTCTCTGTGGTTTACACCTTTTTGTTAGGTTAAATGTGTTTATGCTTGACAATACTGTGCTGTTGAGGCCCCAAAAACCTAAATCTGATACACTCCACTAGGCAACTGATTTCTATCAACACTAGTAGACACAAAGGGTCCCTGTGGGGCAAGACTAGATATCATCTGACATGATCATCTGGAGATTTGCCGTCATTCTCAGTACTGGGTTTTGCATTTCTGCATGTTTGTTACAGTATGTCTGTTATGTTGTACTGATTTATAAGAAAGACCACCACCTGTAATACAACAGTAGCTTTTAAAAGAAAATTGAATCTAGGCCAAGGCATATGATGCCAGTATTGAGTGGGCTCCAGATGACATTCTCGAAAGCATGATCCAACAAAAGACACAGCCATAGGCTGGGTTATATGCAAATATATTTAGGCTATTCAGTGAAAATGTTAAATGTTCAGGTCTAAGAAAAGGTTGTCGGCGAGCTGCATAAAATCCAGTCTCCCTGCTCACAGCATTTTAGCAGTAAGAAACTCCTGGCTCCGACCCTTATTTACATTCTACAATAGGAATGTCTGCCTTGGTTTTTACACTGTTTGTGTGGAAATATAGGAAGATCCACAGAACAGGAGGGTTTGCTATTGATGAGGACATTGATAACTCCATTTGTCTTACATTAGGCTGGTTCATGATTCATCCAATCCTTCCTCATTACTCCTAAGCTTGCAGTTCCACATCAACAGAGAATTCTAGAGAATTGATTAGCCTACTCTGGAAGTGTTTATCCTACCTATATCTCCTTCATGATCAGTTTAATACTGTAGTGAACTAACAAGTTGTGACTTCACTGACGCATAAGGAGAGTCCAAATATATAAATGTGAAGTCATCTCTCTCTCTCCCAGGTATGGCGGT
Organism: Coregonus lavaretus; assembly: GCF_964263955.1. NCBI lineage: Eukaryota > Metazoa > Chordata > Actinopteri > Salmoniformes > Salmonidae > Coregonus > Coregonus lavaretus. The sequence goes on along the minus strand of NC_140005.1, from coordinate 28,715,195 downwards.
GTCTGTGCGGGGGCTGTACTTTGTGGTGACCCTGTTTCTGGGCAGTTTCTTTGGCAGCATCTTCATGCTGGGCCCTGTGCTACCTCTAATGCTGCTGTCACCCTCCTGGTACCGCTGGATCACAGACCGTATTGTGGCCACCTGGCTCACCCTGCCCGTGGTGAGTCCTCTTACCCCTCATCTGTCTGTGTTCCTTACGTCTGCATCCACTTATGTCAGTCTTTTTTATCACCTTTGTTTGACCACTGTGGTCAACTGTTTCGCCTTTTTGGTTTTGACCTAACATTCTTTGATGTCTGCCCTAGACATTCTTTGACCTCTCACTGACTTTGTTTTGTACTATTCTTGGCATCTGTGTTTTGGAACCAAATTAAATGAGTCTTCCTGTTCCTACGTACCTCCCGCCCCCTCCCTACCCCTGTGCAGGCCCTGCTGGAGCTGGTGTTTGGGGTTAAGGTGGTGATCACGGGTGATGGCTTCATCCCAGGGGAGCGCAGTGTGATCATCATGAACCACCGGACGCGTCTGGACTGGATGTTCCTGTGGTGCTGCCTGCTGAGGTACAGCTACCTGCGCCTGGAGAAGATCTGCCTCAAGGCCGCCCTCAAAGTTGTGCCAGGCTTCGGTGGGTGTAGGCAACACACACAGACACATACGTGTGTGTGTGCGCACACACCTCAGCATGGGTATACACAGTGAAAAAAATGCATACACACAACTGTAAATTGCTTTGGATAAAAGAGTCTGCTAAATGGCATTCATCTGGTTAATTTGCTTCAGGCTGGGCCATGCAGGTGGCCTGCTTCATCTTTATCAAGCGTCGGTGGGAGGAGGACCGCAGCCACATGGAGAACATGCTGGAGTACTTCTGTGACATCAGAGAGCCCCTGCAGCTCCTCCTCTTCCCTGAGGGCACTGACCTCACCGGTAACAGCTTTCAGTGACAACAGTCACATAGCCAACCAGGGCAATGATGTGTTGGCTAGGACAGAAACACTAGCACCCTGCATCAACCTCTTCCATCTCTCATCCCCAAGCCTGTTAACATCGGTTTTATAACTCCCTGAGGATGTATGTGTGGTATGTGTATACAATCCTCTTAAAATCAGTTCGACTTACAGACCCAGGGCCAGATATGACATTTTACTAATAGTTTTAGTAATGGTTCCTACACTCCCCCTACTCTCCTAGAGGGCTGGTGGTAGGATTTGGATCAGGGTGTGCTTTCTGTGACTCCCTCTGGATCAAAGAAGTCTTAGCTTTGTCCCTGAGAGGATATCTAAGGATCTACAGGTGTAGCACTCCCCCATATCTTTTAATGAAATCAGCTCATGTAATGAAATTCTATTCATATCTAGGAAGGACATGGATGAGGGTTGGTATACGACCAATGTTCTCTCACGCTTACAGTAGTGTTTTAAACCCTATCCAAGAAGTTAATGTGAAATGTCATCTTATGATAGTCAATTATCCAAAATGCCGACAATACTATTTAGCCTACTTCTCATTTTCTGTTTTTCTCTCTCTCCTGCAGACTACACTAGAGCAAGAAGTGATGACTTTGCGGAAAAGAACGGCCTGCCTAAGTTTGAATATGTGCTGCACCCCCGCACCACCGGATTCACCTTCATCGTGGACACTCTCCGCAAAGGTCAGGGGTTAACTTTTTCTATATTTACTGTCAGTTTTGACCCAGGTTGCCCTAACATGCAGTAAAGTGAAACCAATTGGCTGTTTGTATTGTAGTCATCATCTGTCATTGCTTGTTATGACAACAGTTAGCCTTGTCAAATTACTCAAAGTGTGAAGGAATTATAACAAGCCACATCAAACAGTGTTACCTGTTTTTCTTTAGAAATCTCAGACTAGTACTTCATCAACACTGTGACACATTACAGCATCTCATATTGCCCTGTGAGCTAATCCTGGCAGCATTCCATAAGTCTTAAATACCACCGCCTGCGGCGCTTAGCTGGGCACTAAATCACCAAGCAGGTGTTCTGAACCGCAGTGATGTCACCAGACTTAGCCCTGTTCCCTCACCTCTGGTGATTGACATGTTATCTACGTGGTCTTTGTCTGAGTGTGCTGTGCCCCTGGCCTATTTATATCCACTGACTCTCTCATACAGTACAGTAGGGAGTGGGTGGGAGCTCAGGGCTGGCAGGTGTCGCGTCATCCTCCCAGGCTGATATTTCACTCAGGCCCTGGCTCATTGTGTGGTATGGGAGGGAGTGGGGCTGCAGGGTAATGTAAGAGACCGGAATGATGTAGGGCTCAGTGTGGGAGGCAAGAATGTATGCAATATACTTCGTTAGTTACATTTGACTCAAGGGAATGGATCCTCCGCATCAGCATCCGCACAAACCCCACGGTTAAAATATAGATGCACGTCAGTCATACATACCTCCCGTCCTTTACAGGAGACAACCTGGATGCCGTCCATGACATCACTGTGGCCTACCCCAAGAACATCCCTCAGACGGAGCGCCACCTGATCCTGGGGCAGTTCCCCCGGGAGATCCACTTCCATGTGCGCCGCTACGAGGCCTCCGCCCTGCCCACATCCCCTTCCGCCCTGGAGGCCTGGACCCAGGAGCGCTGGGCAGAGAAGGAGGTCCGCCTGAGGGACTTCTATGCCGCTGAGCCCCGGGGCTTTGACAGGGAAGGCGTGTGCCGCGTGCCCCCTTGTAAGACGGAGCTCCGCGTGGCTCTGATCAAGGCAGCATCTCTGTTCTACTGGAGCTCCTTCATAGCCTTATCCTTCGCAGGCCTCTGGCTCTGGGCCCCGCTCCGTCTGTACTTCTTGGTGATGATGGGCATCTACTTCGGCCAGCAGAAGCTGATAGGAGGACTGGAACTGCTGGAGCTGGCCTGTCATCGCTACTGGAAGTCTGTGACTGGGGACGAGAAGAAAAAGGTGGTGGACAGGAACGGGAAGAAGGAGTGAGGAGGAAGGGACGGCAGGAGGCTAACGTTTCTGCAGTGTTCAGTGGGGATGCTGAGGCCTGAGTCCACAGTTGGGCTTAGTGCATATGCTGGAGGGTCCCCACATGGGCAATCTCCCTCACGCACAGGGAGTAAAGAGTGAACCGGCAGGCAGTGTGCATGGCTTCTAGGGTGAGCTAACCTCACGGCTGAGGTTGCAGAAAAAAAACACAGGAAAGAATGAATGGTGTTCTGCTTGCTGGGTCATAGTGGCTCATCACAGCCATTACTCTGTAAAGCCTTCATGTGTCTGACTCTGTCTAGCACCTTTACTGTCTACAATTAAGAGGACTCATCGTTCATCGTTTTTGTTCTTATGTTTATATTTCGTATCATTCTAGAACCAGTGTCCATAAATGTGTATGAGTGTCATAATAATTGACAGAATATTATGTCTTAGTTCAGTTATAGCCATGTGTTTTAAATTGATTTTATTCTTGTTTTGTGCGTTTCCCTTGGTTATGTATTTATTTCTTTTAAGTGATGGAACAGAGCCATAGTACACAGCACTCATACATTAGATGTGTGTATACTGTGATCATTTTAGTCAATATTTTAACCATTATTGTTCTGTGTTTAGCCAATGTAGATTATCCATTAGTCTAGCCAAATGAATCACTGTTTTCCGCAAGCAATCAATAGCCAACAAGTGATTATCGGTAGAAATTAATGCCATCTGTCCAAGTGATGAGTCAGTTATACACTTAGTGTAGAATTGTTTACTGGCATTGAATCCGAACACTGTCTAAGACATTAAGGCCACTGTCATGCCATTTACATTAAAGGTGCAATATGCAGAAATCGCTTCGCCATTTCCTGGTTGCTAAAATTCTAATAGTTTCAGTTTGTGACAAAAAGCAATTTATAGTGTAGCGAATCATTGTACCATCTGAACCGCAATGAAATATATTTTCAATAACCAAAAATATTGTATTTTCAGCTGTGTGAAGCTGGTTTACAAAACCGAAAGTAAAGATGCAAAAACAAAACTTAAGAACGGGAACTGCACATAGAACAGATCTACCACTTCCTAGATTTGCTTTCAATGAGAAGGACATATCTATAACTCACATTTCTATGTGAATTTGGTCGGGTTGCCCAAAAAGTTACATATTGCAGCTTTAAGCCTTTTATAAGTTAAGCTGTTTTCATTGTTTAACTCTTGATAAACCTGTAAACCTGATGATTTTGTATGCATGCTGGAAGAAATGGCTTTTGCAGGAGGAAATCCAAAGGCAAGAATTGGCCATGTGATATAAAAAGGAACCAAACTGAATGTAGTAATCTTCCAAAACTGGGCAGGGCAGTTTCACCATGCGTTGCTGACAAAGGTGCTGTGGACTGCAGCAAGACTATCATGCACTCTGGATGGAATGGGTGACGGTTCAGGATTCGAGATCTGAGACTGAGCAGCTACAAAATCAGCTTAGTTTCCTGCTCTTTTTCGGAACCAACCGAAAGAGCGGGTGGAGGGTCGAAAAATGTCATTTGGGCAACACCACGCCACACCGTCCACAGAGGACCAGACTTGGAGTGGAAAACTGGCCTTGAAGTCATCCTAATCCAAAAAACCCTCATGCCCACCTCTCTCTCTCTCTCTTTCCCCGGGGAACTGGCATCGATGTTCTCTGTGCGCTAAACTCAATTAGCGAATGACAGCTGAGAAAGCTCTACCGGTTGTGCCAGAAAAAAGAAATTCAAATGAGAGCATCAGATTGGGAAGTGCTCTGTCCAATAGTACCCTAGCCACTGCTCTCAATGCCACCTCCAACCTTGCCGTATATAGAGTTGAATGGTTTGTCTCGCACAATCCAGAACCATTTTTATCAATGACACTGTGCACTGTTTGATCTACCGACCACCTCAATGCTGCAGGTCAAATGATCATTTTTGTAAGTAGAAAGAAACAGTCCTATGTACCAAGTCATAGATGGTTGTCTCTTTTTGTTTCTTGAAATACGAGGCCCTGTTCAAGTGTAGGGGCTGGTTACTGTGATTACTGTGTTAACAATTCTCATCAGCATGTCAGTGATTTACCAAATTACTAATCCTCTCTCTATTACTAGAATCTCTGAACCAGCTAGAATTTCCACATTTCTCCCATCTCTTTCCATCTCTCTCTCTTTCTCATCTGTTGTGTTTGTTTCCCTTTTTCTCTTTCTTGGTTGCTCAAAATTCTCTTTCTGTTGTGTTTTCGCTCTGTTTTGTTCCATAATAGAATCAACTGCTGATGCTGGACTCCTTTACAATCACTGTCCTCAGGTAAAGCTTTACTGGCCACTGTTATCAGTTATCACGCTGTTCAATAAATATAACATTTCAACCCATGCAGATGCCCTGCTCTGTGCCTCTAAGAAATGTGTAATGTAAAATTAATTCTTCACTGATTTGTTTTCTGGATGCTGACCCAACATTACCACTATTTGTGGTCCAAATATTCAACCTAACATCTTTTTAAAATGTGCGTAAGAAATTGTTCTAATTTTGCCAAGCTGCACTACCATTAGAATCTTGTAGTTGTGGACTCCTGGAGCGGTCCTACTTAACATTGCAGTGAATGAATCAACAAGACTCTGCACGCTCATGTTACACAACACCGAGCCATAGTGAGCTCACACCATAGACGTGTATATATAAATACACACACCACAGCAGTCTGCTGCGGCGCCGACAAACGGAGGGCAAGAGATTTGAAGGTGAAGCGTTGTTGCCATGGCAACTAATGATAACTCCACTGTTCCCTAGCAACGTGATGCAGAATGATGTCAATGGAAAGTACGCTATTATTTTCTCTGCTGCTAACAGAATGATGCCGTGTGTGTGTGCACAGCTGTTGGGTCTATGAGCTTTGTCTGCAAGCATGAGTCTCTGCTCTGATTTTAAATCCCAGTTCATTAATGCTGGATGTTGAGAGGGAGGGAGTGATCAAATTGTATTGGTCACATACACATATTTAGCAGATGTTATTGCGGGTGAAGCGAAATGCTTGTAAAGATGCTGACATCTTTTGAAAAATGCAGGTATAGACACCAGGTTGATACAGGGACTATTAATCACAGGGCAATTATGGATATGGGTCGAATTATTCTGTCAGTTTTGTCCTTACCTGTTCCTTTTATCATCTGTGCTTTGGCCAAATTAAAGTCCACACTCACTATGACAGATATGACAGTGGGTGAAAGGATGATGCATACAGCTTCCATCATTCTGTGGACATGGTCCTATTCCTTTTCATCCCTGGAGGAACATGAAATCAGGGGCTCCGTATAGCGTAGCTTTCTTAAGAGCTGCATAAAAGCATACAGACTACATAGGAAGGGTTATGCAAGAAGTATAATGCTGTGACCTATACATGAATGGCGCTTCCCAACATACACAGTTCCCAGTGTATTAACTTCTATCCTATTGTGTGCAGATTAATAGGATGAGCAGGGAAGTGTAATTAACCTAAGATGACTTCGATGGCCAAGTTTGCTAAAAGAGATCTAACTATGGTTTAGGGCAGGTGTGACCATGTTGATCCTTTAATCTCCTGACCCTCATCCTCTTCAGTTCAATCACCTGAGATACAGTACCTTACAAGTACACTACTGTACACCAACCCCACCTAGTTCTAACAAAATGGACCACCCATTCTATCCTACCGAACCTGTGCAGTTAATCAGGATTTGTGAGAGCCTGCCTGGTAAGTGTTGGGTAGCACTCTGTTCCTTCCTTGAGTGATTCCAGACCCTTGCTGATTCTACCATCCATGACACCCACAGACAAAGATGGCTTCCAACAGGATCAACTCTAAAAATAACCCCCATGCTTAGCTCTAATACAGTTTAAGTCGTTAGTTTACATACACTTAGGTTGGAGTCATTAAAACTTGTTTTCCAACCACTCCACAAATTTCTTGTTAAAAAACGATAGTTTTGGCAAGTCGGTTAGGACATCTACTTTGTGCATGACACAAGTAATTTTTCCAACAATTGTTTACAGACAGATTATTTCACTTATAATTCACTGTATCACAATTCCAGTGGGTCAGAAGTTTACATACACTAAGTTGACTGTGCCTTTAAACAGCTTGGAAAAATTCCAGAAAATGATGTCATGGCTTTAGAAGCTTCTGATAGGCTAATTGACATCATTTGAGTCAATTGGAGGCGTATCTGTGGATGTATTTCAAGGCCTACCTTCAAACTCAGTGCCTCTTTGCTTGACATCATGGGAAAATAAAAAGAAATCAGCCAAGACCTCAGAAAAAAAATTGTAGACCTCCACAAGTCTGGTTCATCCTTGGGAGCAATTTCCAAATGCCTGAAGGTACCACGTTCATCTGTACAAACAATAGTACGCAAGTATAAACACCATGGGACCACGCAGCTGTCATACAGCTCAGGAAGGAGACGTGTTAAAACAAGTCCTATATCGACATAACCTGAAAGGCCGCTCAGCAAGGAAGAAGCCACTGCTCCAAAACCGCCATAAAAAAACCAGACTAAGGTTTGCAACTGCACATGGGGACAAAGATCGTACTTTTTGGAGAAATGTCCTCTGGTGTGATTAAACAAAAATAGAACTGTTTGGCCATAATGACCATCGTTTTGTTTGGAGGAAAAAGGGGGTTGCTTGCAAGCCGAAGAACACCATCCCAACCGTGAAGCACGGGGGTGGCAGCATCATGCAGTGGGGTTGCTTTGCTGCAGGAGGGACTGGTGCACTTCACAAAATAGATGGCATCATGAGGAAGGGAAATTATGTGGATATATTGAAGCAACATCTCAAGACATCAGTCAGGAAGTTAAAGCTTGGTCGCAAATGGGTCTTCCAAATGGACAATGACCCCAAGCATACTTCCAAAGTTGTGGCAAAATGGCTTAAGGACAACAAAGTCAAGGTATTGGAGTGGCCATCACAAAGCCCTGACCTCAATCCTATAGAAAATGTGTGGGCAGAACTGAAAAAGCGTGTGCGAGCAAGGAGGCCTACAAACCTGACTCAGTTACACCTGCTCTGTCAGGAGGAATGGGCCAAAATTCACCCAACTTATTGTGGGAAGCTTGTGGAAGGCTACCCGAAAACGTTTGATCCAAGTTAAATAATTTAAAGGCAATGCTAACAAATACTAATTGAGTGTATGTAAACTTCTGACCCACTGGGAATGTGATGAAAGAAATAAAAGCTGAAATAAATCATTCCTCTACTATTATTTTGACATTTCACATTCTTAAAATAAAGTGGTGGTCCTAACTAACCTAAGACAGGGAATTTTTACTAGGATTAAAAATTGTGAAAAACTGAGTTTAAATGTATTTGGCTAAGGTGTATGTAAACTTCCGACTTCAACTGTATGTATGGGTGGAATGCTTTGTCACTGCCTTTTAATAAACCAATTTTACACACCACCAAACCCCTTTATAGTGGGGACATTTTGTGGCCTGTGTTGAGTCACAGAAGTGTTTGTGGGTGCTTGGTCTGTGCCTGTTTGTCTCCTTATCTGGGTTGACGAGGGTCCCCATTCTCTCACACTTTCCACTCTGTAACCACATTGACATTCTCCACTATCAGTTTGTTGTGAGAGTTGGTATTGTATTGTATTCTATTTTGTGTGTTAATTCCCACTGTCCCCTAATGGAGAGCATATTCCCTGTATTTTAAAGTGTGCTGTACATGAGTAAAACAAATGTATATCTAAACATTCTTTGACGTAACAGAGGTTGAAACAGGTGAAAGTGGCGAGAAGTGTGTGACTCCTGTGTAGGCTATGCACTAACAGTGTGATTAACCTTCCACCTTTGCTGTTATTTTTTGTCTACACAAAACTATTGATAAGACATTGGCCGTGTTCGAGAGCATAAAAATCCTGACTGGTTGCATCACTGCCTGGTATGGCAACTGCTCGGCCTCCGACTGCAAGGCACTACAGAGGGTAGTGCGTATGGCCCAGTACATCACTGGGGCCAAGCTTCCTGCCATCCAGGACCTATATACTAGTGTCAGAGGAAGGCCCTAAAAATGGTCAAAGACGCCAGCCTAGTCATAGACTGTTCTCTCTGCTACCGCACGACAAGCGGTACCGGAGCGGCAAGTCTAGGTCCAAAAGGCTTAACAGCTTCTACCCCCAAGCTATAAGATTCCTGAACAGCTAATCAAATGGCTACCCGGACTATTTGTATTGTTCCCCCCCACCCACCACCACTCTCTTTTACGCTGCTGCCGCTCTCTGTTTATTATCTATGCATAGTCACTTTACCTCTACCTACATGTACATATTACCTCAATTACCTCGACTAACCTGTGCCCCCGCACAATGACTCTGTACTGGTACCCCCTGTATATAGCCTCATTACTGTTATTTTACTGCTGCTCTTTAATTATTTGTTTTTATTTTTTATTTTTTACACTTGTTTTTCTTAAAACTGCATTGTTGGTTAAGGGCTTGTAAGTAAGCATTTCACTGTAAGGTCTACACCTGTTTTATTCGGCGCATGTGACAAATACAATTTGATTTGAGGTAACATGGGTAAATTGTGACTGACCTACAAATACTATTGAGTAGTTATTTATGATGCAAGGGGATTTGTAGATCAGTGTCTCGACTCGCCTTTAAATTTGGCCATAATGTTGAAAGTGCTGACTGTCCATAGGATTACCATAGTTACAGCACAGCACACAGTATGTAATTTGTATTCTGTTGCCATCTAGTGATCTAAATCTCAAATTGCACCAAACAACAATTGGAAACATTACTTTCAGCAAGACTACACACTTTATTCAGAAATCATCACTACAGAGGAAAAATTGCAAAAGAAGACTAATGGGGAAAAAGAGATAATCTTGCTTTTTCTTTTTTAACCTCATATCAAGAAAAACATCTGAATAATAATAACTACTAAGAATAAAAATACAAAATACAATGATAACTATTAATAAAATCAAAACATCTCTACTAATGAAATAATGATTTGATAATGTGTCAAGTCGATCTATTGCACATTGTCCTGGGCAGGGGTTGGAAACAGAGGATACAGTGTGACTGAAAACACCGCTCCCTTCATTCCAATTGGCTGGAGAAGAACAGCAACAGTTCATGTGAAGGCCAGCCCAGCATGTCAACAGTCTTTGGGCATGTTACTGCCCTGCTCAGCTCCACACTTACAAAGAAGAAACGGGCTGCTCGCATTCCTCACTCACACAGAGGGACTTGTGGGGATGTGCATGGTGACAAGCATCCAGAATGGTAGAGATCGAGGATAAGGATACACAGTACACACAGCACTGAGAGGAAGTTATAGTGACTGCATCTATAAAGTTGACAACATATCCAGAGTGAGTGAATATATCTACTACTAATCATTAGGGCCGGGACGATACCTGCATCGCGATACTTGTTAGTATGGTGGCAAGGAAACAAAACACGAAGCAGATTTCACTTCTTTAGGAAAACACCCTAATGTTGGAAACAAACATCATTATGTTGTCATCCAGAGTCAAATGTGTTTATTTAGAGCGTCTGCTAAATGACGTAAATGTAAATGTAAATTTCCCAAGGTAACACACATCATATTTTAGTGTTTTCATTTTTGCCATGGAAAAAATATTGAGATACTGGTATCGTCCCGACCCTATTAATCATGGTTTTGAGCGTCTCATGTGTAAATATGAGTGTGTGTCTTGCAGTGTGTGTAGTTGTGTTCAAAATCCTGTGTGCATGTGTGCATGGAGTCCATAGCTATGTGAAAGCGGGCCCCTGTCGAAGTCTCTAGGTGACAGGAGGTGGTCTTTGGAGGAGGGGTTTAGGAGAGGCCAACACAGCATCAAGAGATCCAGCCAATCAGGAGAGGTCAAAAAGTCATAGCTAGGTCAAAGGTGAGGGTGGAGCCGAGACGATATTGTCTGGGATGCTGAGTTTGAGGCTGTGGAGTTTGGGGGAACAGGGTTAGGGCAGGGGCGTGAGCGAGTATTTCGAGCATCAGCTCAGGAGTTGTCAGAGGGGACGTGCTCTTCGAAGCCCTCGCTCTCCCTGACCAGTGGCCTCTCCAGGATGACGCGGCCCTCCTTGTAGCGCTGGCTGTCCTCTGTGGCAAACTCATAGATCCAGCCCAGCTAGCTGTTGCAGTTCTTACAGCTGACGTCTCGCACCATGTGTCTGCCCGTCAGCATCACGCAATCTTGTACCTCGCTGTACTGCAGGTTCACCGCCTAACAGATCATGAATAATAATGCAGAGGTTATTACACTTGTGTGTTATACATAGCTAAGCATAGTGAGCCTGGCATAAAAGTTATTAGTTTGAGTGTTTGAGTGTTGAGGATAAAAGGCGTTTTCATTGGACTATTTCACTCCAGGGGTGAAAACACCAACATGAAAACATGTTTCTGGCAGTGGTAGCAGGCTGGTGTCATGGCGGGGTGACTTGTTGAAGAGGAAGGCTCGGTCGGTGGCTCCGGTGAAGCGGGTCGAAATGCGTTCGGAGCGGTTTGTCAGGATGGTGTCACAGTTGGCGCAGGCGAAGAGGCGTGTGCCCCCGATGTGGTCCAAGAAGATCCGCCCCATGGTTCAACTGGCTCCTCTGGGACACACACTCACTTGCAGGACCAGAGGAAAGGAGTGGGGTAATGCTGATCTCTGAAAGATACACTCAGATCACTGACAACTGCCATACAGGCCCAAACCACACACACTCACTCTTTCATGGCCTTCTTGTCAAAGTCAGTAACGCCATACCTAGCAAAGGACATCGATGGCATCTAACGTTTGAGAAAGTCGAAAACCATGACATGTCGTAGCCTAAACACAACCCAGTCTTACTGTTCAAAGTTGGGCGTTAGCTACAGTGCTATGAAAAAGTATTTGCCCCCTTTCTAATTTTCTCTACTTTTTCATATTTGTGATACTGAATGTTATCAGATCTTCAACCAAAACCGAATATTAGATAAAGGGAATATAAGTAAACAAATAACACAACAATTACATATTTATTTCATTTATTTCATACACCCAATTCCCCTGTGTGAAAAAGTAATTGCCCCCTTACACGCAATAACTGGTTGTGCCACCTTGTCACGCCCTGACTCTGAGGACTTGTATTTGTTGAGTCAGGGTGTGTATTTTCCGTGTTGTGTGTTGCTATGTTGATTTCTATGTTTTAGATCTAGCATGTGCAGATCTATGTTGGCCGGGGTGGTTCCCAATCAGAGGCAGCTGTAGCTCGTTGTCTCTGATTGGGGGCAATACTTAGGCAGCCTTTTGGCACCTGTTAGTTGTGGGATCTTGTTCCGTGTAAGGTATGTTGTTTGTATGCTACCTTGGACTTCACGTTTCGTTTGTTGTTTTGTCGAGTGTTTAGCCGTAAATAAATATGAACGCATATCACGCTGCGCCTTGGTCCTTCTCGTTCGTAAACGATCGTGACAGAAGATCCCACCAATCCTGGATCAAGCAGCGTGACGAGGAGAGAGGATGGACTTGGGAGGAGATAAGCGAGAGTCTGGCAAGAGGGATGGAGGCCATGATCACGGGGGAGAGACAAGCCCCAAAAAATTTTAGGGGGGGGGCTCACGCCGTGGACGACGAGGCAGCGGGAGGCCGCGATAGAGCGGTTCCGCTGTTTAGCAGAGGAGGCCACCAGATTAGGGGGGTCATTGGTTCAGAGGGAGCAGAAGGAAAGTGTAGAGGCACGGCGAGAGGAGCTGGTTAGGCAGCAGAAGGAGCGGGGGTTAATGAAGGAACCCAGTCCCGCTCCTCGCACCAATCAAGTGGTGCGTGTCGCCAGTCCGGTCCGGCCCGTTCCTGCTTCCCACACTAAGTCAGTGATGCGTGTTCCCAGTCCGGCACGGCCCGTGCCTGTTCCCCGCACCAAGCTAGTGGTGCGCGTCGTCAGCCCGGTCCGGCCTGTTCCTGTCCCTCGCACCAAGCCAGTGGTGCGCGTCGCCAGCCCGGCCCGGCCTGTTCCTGCCCCTCGCACCAAGCCAGTGGTGCGCGTCATCAGCCAGGTCCGGCCCGTTCCTGCTCCCCGCACCAAGCCAGTGGTGCGTGTGTCCAGTCCAGTACGGCCCGTGCCTGTTCCACCGGTGCTTGGTCCGGCACCGGTCAGCTGCTCCACTCCGGAGCCAGAGCAATCCGCTCCACCGGGGTCCAGTCCAGCTCCGGTCAGCGGCTCCACTCCGGAGCCAGAGCAGTCCGCTCCACCGGTGCCTGATCCAGCTCCGGTCAGCGGCTCCACTCCGGAGCCAGAGCAGTTCGATCCACCGTCGTCGGGTCCAGCTCCAGTCAGCGGTTCCAGTCCAGATCCAGACGTCAGCCCCTCTCCAGGTTCGGGGTCTCCCACACCAGGGTCCAGACAGGGCTGGGTACTTCGTGGGAGGAAGGAGAGGGGAAGCAGCGCGCCGAGGTCCAGACTAGACCAGGGGCGCAACGGGGAGGTGGAGAGTAAGTGGTGGTCACACCCGGAGCCGGATCCGCCTCCGAGGCGGAATGCCCACCCGGCCCCTACCCTGTTATGTTTATGTGGCGCGGTCGGAGTCCGCACCTTTGGGGGGGGGGGGTACTGTCACGCCCTGACTCTGAGGACTTGTATTTGTTGAGTCAGGGTGTGTATTTTCCGTGTTGTGTGTTGCTATGTTGATTTCTATGTTTTAGATCTAGCATGTGCAGATCTATGTTGGCCGGGGTGGTTCCCAATCAGAGGCAGCTGTAGCTCGTTGTCTCTGATTGGGGACAATACTTAGGCAGCCTTTTGGCACCTGTTAGTTGTGGGATCTTGTTCCGTGTAAGGTATGTTGTTTGTATGCTACCTTGGACTTCACGTTTCGTTTGTTATTTTGTCGTGTGTTTAGCCGTAAATAAATATGAACGCATATCACGCTGCGCCTTGGTCCTTCTCGTTCGTAAACGATCGTGACAGAAGATCCCACCAATCCTGGATCAAGCAGCGTGACGAGGAGAGAGGATGGACTTGGGAGGAGATGAGCGAGAGTTTGTCGTGTGTTTGAACGCATATCACGCTGCGCCTTGGTCCTTCTCGTTCGTAAACGATCGTGACACACCTTTAGCTGCAATGACTGCAACCAAATGCTTCCTGTAGTTGTTGATCAGTCTCTCACGTCGCTGTGGAGGAATTTTGGCCCACTCTTCCATGCAGAACTGCTTTAACTCAGTGACGTGTGGGTTTTCAAGCATGAACTGCTCGTTTCAAGTCCTGCCATAACATCTCAATTGGGATTAGGTCTGGACTTTGACTAGGCCATTCCAAAACTTCCAATTTGTTGCTTTTTAGCCATTTTCATGTAGACTTGATTGTGTGTTTTGGATCATTGTCTTGCTGCATGACCCAGCTGCGCTTCAGCTTCAGCTCACAGACGGATGGTCTGACATTCTCCTGTAGAATTCTCTGATACAAAGCAGAATTCATGGTTCCTTCCTATTAAGGCAAGTCGTCCAGGTCCTGAGGCAGCAAAGCATCCCCAAACCATCACACCACCACCACCATGCTTGACCTTTGGTATGATGGTAAGCTTGGAGGTAAGCTTCTCATATGGTGTTGAGTAAAGCTTAACCATGTATTAGATCGTAGGTAGGTAGTTAGTTGTAGTTAGGTATTGTAGTTATTGTAGGTTAGTATTGTTGTTATTGTAGGTTTCCGTAGGTAATTGTAGGTTAGTATCGAAGCACGAGGCTAGCTAGCTAGCGGGTAGCTACTGGTAACGTTTAGCAACGGTGGAGAGCTGTTTCCAATGTTAATGTGCTGCTAGCCAACGTTTAATTTTTGCTGCGTTATGCGTTATGAAAGGAACTAGACACGGACATGAATTATCTGTTTAGTGTGCTAACACACTCTTGGCAGTTTGTTGTAACCAAGCATTGTTGCTAAACTGTGTGTTAATGGATGCTAGCATGCTAGTTAGCTATGGCGTCATAGCTAGGCATCGTGGGTTGTTGTGGGTAGTTACTGTAGGTTGGCAGTGTCTTCGGCCGTGCCGGCTGTAGCACGAAGCGAGCTAACTAGCCGTTTTTCGAACAGAGTCAGAGTCAACACAGTAGCCATTGTGTGCCGGGTGTAGCACGAAGCTAGCTAGCTAGCCGTTCTTCAAACAAAGTCAACACAGTGGCCATTGCTAGCTACCCAACACGACCAGCTAACTGTACTGTAGTAGCTAAATACAATATACTTGTCCTAGCTAGCCAACGTTTAATCATTGCTGCGTCATGAAAGGAACTTGACACAGACACGAATGATCTGTTTAGTGTGTTATCACACTATTGGTGGTTTGTTGTGACCAAGTGTTGGTGCTAAACTGTTTGTTACTGGATGCTAGCATGCTAGTTAGCTAGTTAACACACTATTGGTGGTTTGTTGTGACCAAGTGTTGGTGCTAAACTGTGTGTTATTGTTATTGGATGCTAGCATGCTAGTTAGCTATGGTGTCATAGTTAGCTAGCTGAATAAAGTGGGTTGAGTCTATTCCTTTAAACATTGAACCGCTGTGGTTCACAACAATTCTGATTTCTAAAGGTGGAAGTTGGGAGAGTTTTTTGTTCGGGTGGTTCAGTGAAACAATTTTAGTTTCTGAGGTAGAAGTTTTTGGTGAGGGAGGCCCTGCTCTCTCCTCTCCCAGATGCTTAGCTCATTTCATTCCGATCTCCTCTGCATTTTTGTAGCCATTTGCTACAGCCTGTCAACTATGCCTCTGCCTATCCCTGTTCTCTCCTCTCTGCACAGGCTACACAAACGCACCACACCGCGTGGCTGCTGCCTCTCTAACCTGGTGGTCCCTGCACGCACCACACACCTTGAGTTCCAGGTCGCAGGCAGCCTCTGGAACTGCCGTTCTGCTGCCAACAAAGCTGACTTCATCCCAGCCTATGCCAACCTCCAGTCCCTCGACTTCCTGGCGCTGACGGAAACATGGATCACCACTGAAAACACTGCTACTCCTACTGCTCTCTCCTCGTCTGACCATGTGTTCTCGCATACCCCGAGAGCATCTGGTCAGAGGGGTGGTGGTACAGGAATCCTCATCTCTCCCAAGTGGACATTCTCAATTTTTCCCCTAACCCATCTGTCTATCTCCTCATTTGAATTCCATGCTGTCACAGTCACTAGCCCATTTAAGCTTAATATCCTTGTCATCTATCGCCCTCCAGGTTCCCTTGGAGAGTTCATCAATGAGCTTGACGCCTTGATAAGTTCCTTTCCTGAGGATGGCTCACCCCTCACAGTTTTGGGGGATTTCAACCTCCCTATGTCCACATTTGACTCATTTCTCTCTGCCTCCTTCTTTCCACTCCTCTCCTCTTTTGACCTCACCCTCTCACCGTCCCCCCCTACTCACAAGGCAGGCAATACGCTTGACCTCATCTTCACTAGATGCTGCTCCTCTACTAATCTCACTGCAACTCCCCTCCATGTCTCCGACCACTACTTTGTTTCCTTTTCTCTCTCGCTCTCCTCCCACACTACTCACTCTGCCCCTACACAGATGGTAATGCGCCGCCGCAACCTTCGCTCTCTCTCTCCCACTACTCTCTCCTCTTCCATCCTATCATCTCTTCCCTCTGCTCAATCCTTCTCCCTCCAATCTCCTGATTATGCCTCCTCAACCCTCCTCTCCTCCCTTTCTGCATCCTTTGACTCTCTGTGTCCCCTATCCTCCCGGCCGGCTCGGTCCTCCCCTCCAGCTCCGTGGCTTGATGACTCATTGCGAGCTCACAGAACAGAGCTCCGGGCAGCGGAGCGGAAATGGAAGAAAACTAAACTCCCTGCCGACCTGGCATCTTTTCACTCCCTCCTCTCTACATTTTCTTCATCTGTTTCTGCTGCTAAGGCCACCTTTTACCACTCTAAATTCCAAGCATCTGCCTCTAACCCTAGGAAGCTCTTTGCCACATTTTCCTCCCTCCTGAATCCCCCCCCCCCCCCCCTCCTCTCTCTCTCTGTGGATGACTTCGTCAACCACTTTGAAAAGAAGGTTGACGACATCCGATCCTCGTTTGTTAAGTCTAATGACACTGCTGGTCCTGCTCACACTGCCCTACCCTATGCTTTGACTTCTTTCTCCCCTCTCTCTCCAGATAAAATCCTGCGACTTGTGACTGCAGGCCGCCCAAGAACCTGCCCGCTTGACCCCATCCCCTCCTCCCTTCTCCAGACCATCTCCGGTGACCTTCTCCCCTACCTCACCTCGCTGATCAACTCATCCTTGACCGCTGGCCATGTCCCTTCCGTCTTCAAGAGAGCGAGAGTTGCTCCCCTTCTCAAAAAACCAACACTCGACCCCACTGATGTCAACAACTACAGACCAGTATCCCTTCTTTCTTTTCTTTCCAAAACTATTGAGCGTGCCGTCTTTAGCCAACTCTCTTGCTATCTCTCTCAGAATGACCTTCTTGATCCAAACCAATCAGGTTTCAGGACTGGTCATTCAACTGAGACTGCTCTTCTCTGTGTCACGGAGACTCTCCGCACTGCTAAAGCTAACTCTCTCTCCTCTGCTCTTGTCCTTCTAGACCTGTCTGCTGCCTTTGATACTGTGAACCATCAGATCCTCCTCTCCACCCTCTCCGAGCTGGGCATCTCCGGCGCGGCTCACTCCTGGATTGCGTCCTACCTGACCGGTCGCTCCTACCAAGTGGCGTGGCGAGAAGCTGTCTCCGCACCACGTGCTCTCACCACTGGTGTCCCCCAGGGCTCAGTTCTAGGCCCTCTCCTTTTCTCCCTATACACCAAGTCACTTGGCTCTGTCATATCCTCACACGGCCTCTCCTATCATAGCTACGCTGACGATACACAACTAATCTTCTCCTTTCCCCCTTCTGATAACCAGGTGGCGAATCGCATCTCTGCATGTCTGGCAGACATATCAGTATGGATGACGGATCACCACCTCAAGCTGAACCCTGGCAAGACGGAGCTGCTCTTCCTCCCGGGGAAGGACTGCCCGTTCCATGATCTCGCCATCACGGTTGACAACTCCGTTGTGTCCTCCTCCCAGAGTGCGAAGAGCCTTGGCGTGACCCTGGACAACACCCTGTCGTTCTCCGCTAACATCAAGGCGGTGACCCGCTCCTGCAGGTTCATGCTCTACAACATTCGGAGAGTACGACCCTGCCTTACACAGGAAGCGGCACAGGTCCTAATCCAGGCACTTGTCATCTCCCGTCTGGATTACTGCAACTCGCTGTTGGCTGGCCTCCCTGCATGTGCCATTAAACCCCTACAACTCATCCAGAATGCCGCAGCCCGTCTGGTGTTCAACCTTCCCAAGTTCTCTCACGTCACCCCCCTCCTCCGCACACTCCACTGGCTTCCAGTTGAAGCTCGCATCCGTTACAAGACCATGGTGCTTGCCTTTGGAGCAGCGAGGGGAACGGCACCTCTGTACCTTCGGGCTCTGATCAGTCCCTACACCCAAACGAGGGCATTGCGTTCATCCACCTCTGGCCTGCTGGCTCCCCTTCCTCTGCGGAAGCATAGTTCCCGCTCAGCCCAGTCAAAACTGTTCGCTGCTCTGGCACCCCAATGGTGGAACAAGCTCCCTCACGACGCCAGGACAGCGGAGTCACTCACCACCTTCCGGAGACATTTGAAACCCCACCTCTTTAAGGAATACCTGGGATAGGATAAAGCAATCCTTCTACCCCCCCCCCCCCCCCCACACACACACAGCGGAGTCGCTCACCACCTTCCGGAGACATTTGAAACCCCACCTCTTTAAGGAATACCTGGGATAGGATAAAGTAATCCTTCTACCCCCCCCCCCCCCCCACACCCCACAGCGGAGTCGCTCACCACCTTCCGGAGACATTTGAAACCCCACCTCTTTAAGGAATACCTGGGATAGGATAAAGTAATCCTTCTACCCCCCCCCCCCCCCCCACACCCCACAGCGGAGTCGCTCACCACCTTCCGGAGACATTTGAAACCCCACCTCTTTAAGGAATACCTGGGATAGGATAAAGTAATCCTTCTACCCCCCCCCCCCCCCCCCCCCCCCCACAAAAAAAATGTAAAGTGGTTATCCCACTGGCTATAGGGTGAATGCATCAATCTGTGAGTCGCTCTGGACTAGAGCGTCTGCTAAATGACGTAAATGTGCCCTTGAGCAAGGCACTTAACCCTAATTGCTCCTGTAAGTCGCTCTGGATAAGAGCGTCTGCTAAATGACTAAAATGTAAATGTAAATGTAATGTTCTTACTGTGGAATTGGTTTTCGCCAGGCATTACTGGAACCATGTCGTCCAAAAAGTTATACTTTTGAATCATCTGTCCATAGAACGTTCTTCCAAGAGTCTTGATGATCATCCAGGTGCTTTTTGGCAAACTTGAGTCCATTTTTTGGACGAGATGGGTCCCATTATGCCTTGTGAAAACCAAACACTGCATTCCACAGTAAGAACATCATACCAAAGGTCAAGCATGGTGTTGGTGGTGAAAGATTTCTGGCTCCCAGGTGTCTTTTATACAGGTAACAAACTGAGATTAGGAGCACACTCTTAAAGGGAGTGCTCCTAATCTCAGTTTGTTACCTGTATAAAAGACACCAGTACACAGAAGCAATCAATCAATTAGATTCCAAACTCTCCACCATGGCCAAGACCAAAGAGCTCTCCAAGGATGTCAACAGTTGGTGCGATTATTCGCAAATGGAAGAAACACAAAATAACTGTCAATCTTCCTCGGCCTGGGGCTCCATGCAAGATCTCACCTCGTGGAGTTGCAATGATCATGAGAACGGTGAGGAATCAGCCCAGAACTTCACGGGAGGATCTTGTCAATGATCTCAAGGCAGCTGGGACCATAGTCACCAAGAAAACAATTGGTAATACACTACGCCGTGAAGGACTGAAATCTTGCAGCGCCCGCAAGGTCCCCCTGCTCAAGAAAGCACATATACAGGCCCGTCTGAAGTTTGCCAATGAACATCTGAATGATTCAGAGGAGAACTGGGTGAAAGTGTTGTGGTCAGATGAGACCAAAATCGAGCTCTTTGGCATCAACTCAACTCGCTGTGTTTGGAGGAGGAGGAATGCTGCCTATGACCCCAAGAACACCATCCCCACCGTCAAACATGGAGGTGGAAACATTATGCTTTGGGGGAGTTTTTCTGCTAAGGGGACAGGACAACTTCACCGCATTAAAGGGACGATGGACGGGGCCATGTACCGTCAAATCTTGGGTGAGAACCTCCTTCCCTCAGCCAGGGCATTGAAAATGGGTCGTGGATGGGTATTCCAGCATGACAATGACCCAAAACACACGGCCAAGGCAACAAAGGAGTGGCTCAAGAAGAAGCACATTAAGGTCCTGGAGTGGCCTAGCCAGTCTCCAGACCTTAATCCCATAGAAAATCTGTGGAGGAAGCTGAAGGTTCGAGTTGCCAAACGTCAGCCTCGAAACCTTAATGACTTGGAGAAGATCTGCAAAGAGGAGTGGAACAAAATCCCTCCTTAGATGTGTGCAAACTGTTGGCCAACTACAAGAAACGTCTGACCTCTGTGATTGCCAACAAGGGTTTTGCCACCAAGTACTAAGTCATGTTTTGCAGAGGGGTCAAATACTTATTTCCCTCATTAAAATGCAAATCAATTTATAACATTTTTGACATGTGTTTTTCTGGATTTTGTTGTTGTTATTCTGTCTCTCACTGTTCAAATAAACCTACCATTAAAATTATAGACTGATCATGTCTTTATCAGTGGGCAAACTTACAAAATCAGCAGGGGATCAAATACTTTTTTCCCTCACTGTAAGTATATTTGAGCAATTCCATTTACTTTTAATACTTAAGTATTTTAATGGGTGACTCACTTTTACTTGAGTTATTTTCTATTAAGGTATCTTTACTTTTACTCAAGTATGACTGAGTATTTTTTCCACCATTGAATAAAAGATCCCAGAAATGTTCCATATGCACAAAAAGCTTATTTCTCTCACATTTTGTGCACAAATCTGTTGACATCCCTGTTAGTGAGCATTTCTCCTTTGCCAAGACAATCCGTCCACCTGACAGGTCTGGCATATCAAGAAGCTGATTAAACGGCATGATCATTACACAGGTGTACCTTGTGTTGGGGACAATAAAAGGCCACTCTAAAATGTGCAGTTTTGTCATACAACACAATGCCACAGATGTCTCAAGTTTTGAGGAAGAATGAAATTGGCATGCTGACTGCAGGAATGTCCCTCAGAGCTGTTGCCAGATAATTGAATGTTCATTTCCCTACCATAAGCCACCTCCAACGTCATTTTAGAGAATTTGGCAGTACGTCCAACCGGCCTCACAACCGCAGACCACGTGTAAACACACCAGCCCAGGACCTCCACATCCGGCTTCTTCACCTGCGGGATCGTCTGAGACCAGCCACCTGGACAGCTGATGAAACTGAGGAGTATTTCTGTCTGTAATAAAGCCCTTTTGTGGGGAAAACTAATTTTGATTGGCTGTTTCCTTGCTCCCCAGTGGGTGGGCCTATGCCCAGTCATGTGAATTCCATAGATTAGGGCCTAATGAATTTATTCCAATTGACTGATTTCCTTGTATAAACTGTAACTCAGTAAAATCTTAGAAATTATTGCATGTTGCGTTTCTATTTTGAGAATGAATGCAACTCGTTTACTAAACTTGCGACTGATGAATCTTCTTCTGTGAATCAAAACTACACTTGCAGATGTCGAATCTGTGCGCTCAGAGTTTGGCACAAATTGTGATGCTTTTCTATTGGCATTACATGGCTGGTTATTGTTATATTGTTACAATATATTAATGAGCCGGACAACGAAGATCTGTCTAGAACGCTTCAGCAGTGTTGCCAACTCCTCAGTAAGGAAAGTAGCTATTAGCCGTCCTAAAAGTCGCTCGAAGTCGCTAAATGACGTCATCACCTAATTTGCATAATTGGCCATGTGCATGTAATTGTGATGGACGCTGTAGGAGAGAGGAATAACGTCGTGGGAGAGACAAAAAGTGAGTAAAAAACACCCTAAATATGTTTAGAACTACAAATTAAATTTCTTCTGTCGATTCTTGTTTTTTTTTATGTCACAATTCCAACCCTCCTCCTTTATCCGGGCTTGGGACCGACAAAAGTGACCCAAAAGAGACACTCTGGCGGAGTTACTTAGTTTTTCATTTTATTTAAAATTTAATTTAATTTAATTTTGTTTTTAGTTTAGTTTTCTTAAGTTTGGTTTGGTTTTTAACCTTATGGTCCACTTAGGAGCCTACAACAAGTCACAGTAAAACATGAACATTTTTAACCATAACATTTTAACCATTTTTTTGTATACAATCTACATTAACAATCTAAATGGACCAAAAAGAGACAATAGAAAAAACTGTCAATGGCAATGTGAGAAAATGATGGTAACTAGTCTGGCCCTAATTCAGGTTAATTGTTGTTGTTTTATGCTCTATGGCAGGTTCAGCAACTGAGAGAGCTGACTTAAATGAGTAAGCAGCTGATGTGCCAAAAAGCTACAAAACATTATCAGGCAGCTGGTGCTCATAGCAAGCCTCACCAGACAGCTTCAGTCCATATCGAATGTACAGGATGGAGTTAAGGGTCTGCAAGGACATCCAATTTCTAAGTTTGCTTTTTACCACACACATCTGGCTGAATACTCTCTCGACTTCAGCATTCGAGTGTGGCAAAGACAACACAGACACAGCAGCCATGGCAAGTTCTTGAAACGGGTTGATATCAGCTGCATCCCTGAACTTCCAAATCTCACTCCAGAAGCCCAGTGTGTTTTTTGTCTCATTCCATTTACTAAGATGGATGGCACGCCATTGCTGGTGTGGGGATTTGTTTTCTCATAGCTGGATGTGATGACTACCTTGGAAGGAATGCATTGATGATTAAGCATGAAAGGTTTGTACTGTACTGATATAAATTGTTTCACCTAACAAGCTGTGATTCATGGGAGGAACGTTAGGGAGTAGGGGGAGATAAGAACTTGTGTCTCAAAATACTAGACTACACTGCCTCTTTGTGATCTGTGAACTGTCCTTGAACGTAGGTACATAGAGTACAGTGGAACGGTGTCTATGGGTGCTGACTCTACACGTTGTTATGATAACAACTTATACCTGGCAACAGTGTGCAACAGTGGAGCGCCAAGGAGCTGGGACCAGCCTGAGCGGCAACGGATTGGCTGAGTAAGTCTAAACCACGCTCAACCTCTACCCTGATAGGCCCAGCAGAGAGCGGGAACTAAAACTGTCAGAGTATTTAAAGAACAGCCTGTAACAATGGATCAGTTCTCTGTCTGCCCTGCGTGGTATTTCAGTGAGCCCGTATACGAACCATCATACTTATCATACATACATTTTGCATATAATAAATTTAGCTTGCATTGAATATCTCTTGATTATGTTTTCTCTTATTCCAATACCAGATTTGAATTATGCAATTTCTAACAATTGGTGACCTCCGACTGTGATCTGGTAGCGGAACTTCGCTGGAATTCATCCAGCCCATTGGACATCGCTGTCGTTGGACGGTGTGTTTCACAAAGTGACCGGGCTTCTAAAAACAGGTAAGCAGACACCTATTGTTATGTAACTAAAGTTCTGCACATTGGCTTTATCCAAATTAATTTTGTGAAGCACCTGTTTGATGTAAGTGAACCCAATTGTACTATAAATAACGATTACAGTATACTACTTCGATTTCATAATATAATATACTATGCAAATGTTTGATAATTGTGATGGTTAAACCCATGGGAATTGTATGATCATCAGTGCGAGCTATGACTGAGACTCATAGGAGGTACTTTAAATAGTTAGACAGTGCGAGCTATGACTGAGACTCATAGGAGGTACTTTAAATAGTTAGACAGTGCGAGCTATGACTGAGGCTCATAGGAGGTACTTTAAATAGTTAGGCAGTGCGACGCTATGGCACATATCAGTTCAGACTAGATATGACTAGGTTCATAGGAGGCACTTAAAATTCTTTAAGAAAGGGGTGACGCTATTGACACGTATCAGCAAAGGCTAGGTACGGCTAAGATCAGAGTGTTGTCGTATGCATGAGAGTGTGAATGATAAACCTGTATACCTTGATAGAAAACTAATTGGGAATTAAAGACGTCTGTGGCTGTCCAAACTGTATAATTTGTGAATAACTGTTGGGTTTGTGGTTGCTTAAACCGTATAACCCGTTAATAACAATTGGGAACATAAAGGTAAAGTGATGAATGGCTAGTGTGACTGAACTGAAACGTTTGAGCTGATATGATTGAACTGTGGCGTTTGATGTTTGACATAGCATAATACTGGTTTTGAATAGTTGTGTTGAAGCAATTTGTTTTATTATTTGATTTAATGTTTGATGTTCGACATAGCATAATACTGGTTTTAGGTGGTTGGGTTGAGGCTATTTGGTTTGTTGTTTGATTTAACGGTTGATGTTTGACCCTGCAAAATACTGGTTAAATAATTAGACTGAAATAATTCGGTTTATCGTTGAAATATAAATATGCACCGACTTTAACTAATTAGGTGGGAATAATTTGATTTAAATAAATAGACTAACGTACTTTAAACAACGGCAGAATATTGGAAACGCTAAAACGAAAAACAGACAAAGCCTGTTCCGACTGGACACAGAAGGGAGGGTTGCGAGGGGAGGGGCTGGAGACAGCGAGAGTGTGGCTTTTGGAGCCAGGAAAGACTGGGAGTTGGCTGGGAACACCACGGGGCGATTGTTTGAGAGGTGCCTGTGGGTTTCTGACGATATATATACGTATGAACTTGCTCACCCGAATGTAGACGTACATCATGGGTGAGTAAGTAGAGAATATTTACATTTGCATTTTTGGTAATTTGGCAGATGCTCTGGTTCAGAGCGACTTGCAGGAGCAATTGTGGTTGGGTGCCTTGCTCGAAGGCACATCGGCAGATTTTTCGCCTGGTCGGCTCGGGGATTGGAACCGGCAACCTCTCAGTTGTTGGCGTGGCACTATTGGTCACTAAGCTGCCTGCCGCCCCATATGAGTTTAAGGTTGTGCCACTGTTTGATCATGTGATAAGGTTTAATGGGTAATCGGACCATAACTAATGTGGTTATGGAAGTAATAATAATAAATAATAATAATATGCCATTTAGCAGACGCTTTTATCCAAAGCGACTTAGTCATGCGTGCATACTTTTTTTTTTTGTGTATGGGTGGTCCCGGGGATCGAACCCACTACCTTGGCGTTACAAGCGCCGTGCTCTACCAGCTGAGCTACAGAGGAGAGCCAATAGGGGGCTCCATTGAGCTATTATGGTTTATTTGGCATTTCAATGGCATAAGGTGAAATCTGTATGTATGAGGGGAATTCGATTATGTATTATTATAGTATTATGGACACTCCGTAATAAATAAACTGAACCAAACAAGACGTTACTACAGCAATAGAGGATGGTTAATGTTGTTACGTTAGTTTTTAAACCCGATGATAGAGGTAAATGCAGAACGCTGTTAGAGAGTGTGTTGTAGTTTTGCTACTAGGGTGTTTGAGATGAGATGGCTGGCTAGACGGTGAGTGATGCCGTGGCTGGTTGTGCGACATGGAAGTTGTTGTTTGGCGTGCTTTGAAAGCATTGCGGAATGTGTGGAGTGACTGGCGATAAATGTAGAGGGTCCCTGGTTCGAACACAGGTAGGGACAGTAGGTAAAGCTTTCGCATTGGGGCTATAGACCTAGATTACTATGTGGATTGGGAAATGTGAAAGGTTGAATTAGATAGCTTAAGTAGAAGTATTCTAGAAAGGTCTATGAAAATATGTTACTAGGTCCCCGCCCTTTCCCCGTTGGATAGAAAGGAGCAAGGGGAGGGGTGAGAGAGAGTTCAAATGTTAGGAATATCATTAAATGTATTCTTATCAACGATAACAAGTATTTGTTTTATTAATTAGGGCCTAATCAGAGAGAACAGTTAAAGAAATTGAATAGCGAACTGAAATAATAAGATAGAGACAGTCAAGCGAGTTGGGTTGAGCTGTGGGATTTCAAGTGGAGGTCTGAATGCTTGACTGGAAGGCAGTGCTTTGATACATTCTAATTGTTATTACTTTATTCGATGGGTTGCTTGACGCCAGTGGTGTTAATTTTGATGTAACCATGATTTTATTGGCTAAAAAGTGAAGTGTGACATTTACAGGGGGGACAGGAACAATAGAAGAGGAGACAGATTTTCCTAGGGGGTTGAACAAATAATTGATAATGGATCATTTGAGATGAGATCACAATTAAATAATCATTGTATACTTGAGGAATTTTGAGTGGTTTTATGGATTAGTTATGAGGAATTAGATTGATACAAACAATTATTGATGGGTTAAGACTGGGGATATCTGTATCATGTTTTGTGTGTACTACCATCTTTAGATTATAACCAGGAGAAAGAGATTAGCTCATCTCATTGGAATGTTGCCCACGGCTAGGGGGAGCAGTAGTGAAGTTAGGCAGTATTTAGGTCATAAAAGTGAGCTACCAAATTAAGTGAGGCCTGGCTATTTGTGGTTGTTGTTTTTCAAATTGGGTTTTTCAAACAAAAAACAACACACCTAGTATGATGTTTATAAAGCCTTGTTGTTTCAATTTTGGGGTTTTTTCAGCAGGTCAAGGGTGATAGGTCTTAGAGGAGCACACACAGTGAATTTTATGGAGTTTTTTAGGTTTTGGCTGAGTTTGGGGTATATATGATTTCTTATGAGAATGAATGTCATGAGGACTTAATGAACACTTGGGATAACTAACATTTATGAAATATTTAGAATAATGGTAATGTTTGGTATACTATGGGATGGAACAGTTCGTTGAATAATTTCAATTGCCTCTGAACTCTGTTTTAACTTTCTGGTGTTAATTAATCATCCACACTAGTAAATTCTAAAGGCATGAGAGGAGGACTTTAAGATAGTTTATTTTACTAAGTTGAGGGTAATTTATAATACTGTGAAAAGTGTGAAGAAGATTATAATTTGGTGATAATATATATGATTTGAACCATGAAATAACAGAAGAGAGAGAGAGCTTTCCCTGAATGAGGGATACCTGTTGCTAGTCAATTGTACTAATCTTGGATTACTTTTACGGGATAGAAGTAAATTGAGGTATTATCAAATGTTGTCATTTAAATTTCATTTTTAGTATGCTTTAATAAACAACAAGTTGGTATTTGAAACTAAATTAATGCAATGAGCTGCAGTAATCAGAGGAAGGCACAATCTAATGCGAAACAGCTATTATCTAGATCATTTATTTAGTAATGAGATCAGGAAGATAGGAGCAATAAAGAAGCAAGGGACAGTCTAAAAAAAGTACACAAAAAAAATAAGGGATGGCAATTGGATGATCAATTACCAATATTACCTAAGTGATTGTTTAGGTAGGTGGTAATATTGACACATGAGCAAAACATGTGTCAAAGGGGGGATGGTAGGATTATAGGAGATGGTAGGATTAAATAATAAATATATACGAAGGATAGGACAAAATACTTTAAAAAAAGTCAGAAATAGACATTGAGAGCTGAACATGTGTGAAGATAGTTTATTAACCACACCCGTATGTCAGAGGTTTTGTGCCCCACAGGTGAACTAAAGGAGAAGGTGACCCACTCTATCTAACCAGGTGACTGGTGAGCATCCAGTCCCTAAAGAAGAAAAACTGGAAGCAGGCCTGTTGGGAAGGGCCCTATCAGGTTATATTGGTCACTGCCTTTGCCATTAGAATAGCTGAGAGAGCCACTTGGGTCAACGTTACCCACTGCAAAAAGGTGGGCCCACATACCAACACCGTTGAACACACACAGAGTTAAAGAGAAGAACTGAACCATTAGGGTTCGGGGGTATACTCTGTTAATGAAGAAACCCTACCCCGACCTTTCATCACTGTGGGGTGTTTATAGAGGTGTGAGTATGGGGTAGTACCAAGCAGAAAGACTGAGGACAGGAGAGGGTTGGCGGTTTTTGGGAATATGGATAACTTGAGTTGCATCATAGTCTCGGTAATGGTCTTGATATGTCAAGATCCACCACCAGTTGTGCTATGCCCTTACCATTGTTAAGAAGTAAAAGAGAAGAGAAGCGACCCAACATACTGACCGTCAAGGACGAGTGGCCTACAAAATGGGAGTCAGAGAAGGGCAGACTGTCAGATTCAAAATAAGGGTTGGGGATGTAGCCAATGGGTGGGGTACATGTCAATAAGCAAATTGGGATGATAAAATCCTATTATATTCGTGTTCGGCCCCCACGGCGGATTGTTCCTAGACTTAAGTGTTTAAATACACTTGGGGATGGGGATATGAGACCGAGGGGGACTGAACATCCAGATGGGGGGTAAAGAGAAACAAAGACATCACCAATTATCAATTGGGGACTTAAGTTCGGAAGCACAGGAGATCATTCTAAACCTTACAGCCCCTGTAACCGATGTGTGGTGGGCGTGTGCCAGTAAAGGCAGTGTAAGGCAGAGAATTCCAAAAGGGTGGCTAGATACGTGCGTCCTGGTTCTACTGGTTCAGCTAGTTAGAATTAGTCACCAGGAACCAAGGATTAAACAGATATAGGAGGAGTTTTAACAAGAAGGAGAATAGCCCTATTTAGATGGATGCGATTGGGATACCAAGGGGGGTATCGGATGGATACCGAGCTATGAAACAATTGGAGGAAGGGTTTACTACCACGTTCTTTTGGTGGGTGACAATAAACAAAATTGTGAATTTGATTAATTATATCTATTACGACCAACAACGATTTATTGGCTGGACTAGGGATGCAACAGAAGGGATCTTTTGAACAATTATCCGCCATCTCACTCTTATGACTTAGTAAAAAGAGGTTGGCTCTAGATCAGGCAGAAAGGGGTGGTCTATAGAATGGTAAGCCATTGTTGTACGTTTATCCCTCTCTAAAGCCCTAGTTGGTTTAGATAAACTATCAGCTGAAATGAAGAGCATGGCTGGAATGGAGGGAAACGGACTGTTCTCCTGGTTGGGGGAGTGGTTTGGTAAGTTTGCATCATTGGTGGTTACTGGATTTCTGACCCTAGTAGTTGTGTTTCTAATATTAATGTGCTGTACTGCCTGTGTAATTCCTTGTCTGAGAAAGTCTGTTACAGATGTTGTGCATACGGCTGGTATGATGCCCCTCCTAGGGGCTCAAGAAGGAGATGCAGACACTGAGATGGGGTTGACAAAGGATGACCCTTGGTTTGCTATTGGTGAGGTGGTGGAGTGACACCCTAGAGGGTGTCTAAAGGGGGCCAAAATGTACTTCCCTGTCTGTGTTTTATGCTTTATTAATCAAGTTAACCATTGTGAATGTTTGTCTTTCCTTATGTGAAGGTTTAAAGTTCCTGGGTGGCTGGTAGCCAACCTAGTACAAGTTAGGTGTAGATGGAAGGACTGAGGGTTTTTATTTTTTATTATCGTTATTGCCTATTAATAAAAGTGTGATTATTTTTGTTTGTATTGTATTTTAACGAGTGACACCCTAGTGGGTGTCAAAAGGGGGAATCCTACATTTCCCTGAAATTTCTTATTTTGGGTTTTCTTATTTTGGGTTCACACCCAGTGGGTGTGAAAAGAGGGATTGTGGGAAATTATTATCTTTTATTTTAGATGTGCTGTTAGCTTAGAAAGAATACATTAATGATTAAACATAATAGGTTTGTGCTGTACTGAAATAGACTGTTTAACATAACAAGCTGTGATTAATGTGAGGAACTATTAGGGGGTAGGCCGAGACAGACTTGTGTCTCACATACACACACTGCCTCTTTGTTAGACCGCTCAAGGACGTGTACTGCAAAAGTGCTGACTCTCTGGACAAAATGCAAAACAACCAACACCTGGCAACAGTGAAGCGCCAAGGGGCTGGGACCAGCCTGTGCGCCAACATTAGGCTGAGTAAGTCTAAACCACGCTCAGTCTCTACTCTGATAGGCCAGCAGGGAGCGGGAACTATCTCTGTCAGAGTATTTAAAGAAGAACTTATAACAATGGACCAGTTCTCTGACTGCCCTGTGTGGTATTTCAGTGGACCCGTATATACGAACATCATATTTACCATTGAAGTGTTTTGCATTAATTAAAATACTAGTCTATTATAGAAGACGTGTATTGACCTCTTTTTGTCCCAATACCAGATTTGAATTGACGCAACTTATCATACAGTGGGGAAAAAAAGTATTTAGTCAGCCACCAATTGTGCAAGTTCTCCCACTTAAAAAGAAGAGAGAGGCCTGTAATTTTCATCATAGGTACACGTCAACTATGACAGACAAATTGAGAAAAAAAAATCCAGAAAATCACATTGTAGGATTTCTTATGAATTTATTTGCAAATTATGGTGGAAAATGAGTATTTGGTCACCTACAAACAAGCAAGATTTCTGGCTCTCACAGACCTGTAACTTCTTCTTTAAGAGGCTCCTCTGTCCTCCACTCGTTACTTGTATTTATGGCACCCGTTTGAACTTGTTATCAGTATAAAAGACACCTGTCCACAACCTCAAACAGTCACACTCCAAACTCCACTATGGCCAAGACCAAAGAGCTGAAAAAGGACACCAGAAACAAAATTGTAGACCTGCACCAGGCTGGAAAGACTGAATCTGCAATAGGTAAGCAGCTTGGTTTGAAGAAATCAACAGTGGGAGCAATTATTAGGAAATGGAAGACATACAAGACCACTGATAATCTCCCTCGATCTGGGGCTCCACGCAAGATCTCACCCCGTGGGGTCAAAATGATCACAAGAACGGTGAGCAAAAATCCCAGAACCACAAGGGGGGACCTAGTGAATGACCTGCAGAGAGCTGGGACCAAAGTAACAAAGCCTACCATCAGTAACACACTACGCCGCCAGGGACTCAAATCCTGCAGTGCCAGACGTGTCCCCCTGCTTAAGCCAGTACATGTCCAGGCCCGTCTGAAGTTTGCTAGAGTGCATTTGGGTGATCCAGAAGAGGATTGGGAGAATGTCATATGGTCAGATGAAACCAAAATAGAACTTTTTGGTAAAAAGTCAACTCGTCGTGTTTGGAGGACAAAGAATGCTGAGTTGCATCCAAAGAACACCATACCTACTGTGAAGCATGGGGGTGGAAACATCATGCTTTGGGGCTGTTTTTCTGCAAAGGGACCAGGACGACTGATCCGTGTAAAAGAAAGAATGAATGGGGCCATGTATCGTGAGATTTTGAGTGAAAACCTCCTTCCATCAGCAAGGGCATTGAAGATGAAACGTGGCTGGGTCTTTCAGCATGACAATGATCCCAAACACACCGCCCGGGCAACGAAGGAGTGGCTTCGTAAGAAGCATTTCAAGGTCCTGGAGTGGCCTAGCCAGTCTCCAGATCTCAACCCCATAGAAAATCTTTGGAGGGAGTTGAAAGTCCGTGTTGCCCAGTGACAGCCCCAAAACATCACTTCTCTAGAGGAGATCTGCATGGAGGATTGGGCCAAAATACCAGCAACAGTGTGTGAAAACCTTGTGAAGACTTACAGAAAACGTTTGACCTGTGTCATTGCCAACAAATGGTATATAACAAAGTATTGAGAAACTTTTGTTATTGACCAAATACTTATTTTCCACCATAATTTGCAAATAAATTCATAAAAAATCCTACAATATGATTTTCTGGATTTTTTTTTCTCATTTTGTCTGTCATAGTTGACGTGTTCCTATGATGAAAATTACAGGCCTCTCTCATCTTTTTAAGTGGGAGAACTTGCACAATTGGTGGCTGACTAAATACTTTTTTTCCCCCACTGTATGTGATCTTGTTAGATGCTGACTGATCATCATCATCCACATCGTCCACAAAAAAAAAGGAAAAAAAAGAAAAGTGGCTATCATAAGTTGAATGCACCAATTTGTAAGTCGCTCTGGATAAGAGCGTCTGCTAAATGATGTAAATGTAACAATGAGTGTCTGTGATCCCAGAGTCAGCACTAATGTCTCTCTCTGACTCCGTTTGTGAAAATTGTTGTTTGCCTGTTTTTCAGTAGATGCTTTCTGTTTCTCCTGTAGATTCTTCCATCCAGCGTACAAACAACCAATGACCTTGGCTGCTCATGTCTGTTCAGCACGACAGCTGGTTGCCACACATTCCTCTCTGGATCCTGAAATTTTCTCCTGCGTGTATGTCTGGTAGTTGTCTCGTTTGTCTGTCGTAGTAGCTTTTCTGTTTAAGCTGTCTGATTTGAATGTTACCTTCAGGAGTCAGTAGGGTGGTAGATGTTGGCAACTTGGACTTCAGCTGTCGTTCCATTAATAGTTGGGCTGGTGATAACCCTATGCCCTCTAGTGGTGTGTTGCGGTACTCCAGTAGAGCTATGCAGGGGTCAGTCTTGCTACTTTGTGCCTTCTTGAGCAGGTTCTTGACTGTATGCACAGTCCTCTCCGATTGTCCATTTGACTGAGCGTGTCCTGGACTGGAATTTATGTGCTCGAACTCCCAGCTTTCAACAAAACATCTGAACTCGCCGCTTGCATATTGTGGACCATTGTCGGAAACAACAACATCTGCTATGCCATGCCTGGTGAATGTAGACTTCATGGCTGTGATGACGCTGTAGTTTCACTCAGTTTGGTGATCTCTGGTTCAGCCTTTTTTGTCTCAGTTGATTTGGTACAATGAGCTTTGCGGCTTTGAACATCAGTCCTGATGTGTAGCTGATTTCCTTCTTGAATGTCCATTATGGATGGATTCATTTGGGAACCGCACTCTTTTCACTGGGTTATCCGCCCATCGTTGTTTCCTCTCCTCTGAGATTGGCAGCTGAGGTGTTATCCAGTTTACCTCCAACTCCTCTCCCAGCAGATCTTCATTCTGTTCATTGAGGTAGGCTCTACTCAACACGTCTGCTATGTGCATTTCTTTACCTGGCTTGTAGGTTACAATGAGACTTTGAAGTCGGAGCAACATCCTCTGCAGCCTTGAAGGAGCTTGATGCAGCAGCTTCTTGAATATGCTCTTGAGGGGCTTGTGATCACTCACAACTTGTACCTCTCTGCCATAAATGTGCTGATGGAACTTCTCACATCCGTAGACTATGGAAAGTAGTTCCTTCTCGATCTGTACATATCTACGTTTACAGTCTGTGAGGGACTGAGAACCATATGCAACAGGTCTACCATCTTGGAGTATGACTGCTCCTATACTTCATGAACTGGCATCTACTGACAGTATTAGGGGTTTATTCATGTCATAGAACTTCAGTGTTGGTGCGTTTTATTGCCAGTCTGAGTTTCTCAAAACTATTCTTCTGTTTTTGTTCTCAATGCCATTCAGTTTCACTCTCGAGTAGCTTTCTGAGTGGAGTGCTAACCTCAGACAGGTTGGGAATGAATTTGGAAAGATACTGTAGCATTCCCATGAATCTCTGCAGTGCTTGTTTGTCTTCATGTTGAGGCATCTGCACCACGGTCCTCACCTTCTCATCATCTGGTTTCAGATCATTGGCCGTTAACATGTGACCAATGTACTTTATCTCTGTCGTTCTGATTTTGCATTTCTTCCAGTTCAGTTTGATTGTACTCTCTCTGTAGCAGCTTGACCAGTCTAAGGTCATGTTCCTCCATAGTTTCACCCCAGACCAACAAATCATTGATCTTGACTTCAATCATCTGTGCCATGGATCTCTGGAACACCTCAGACACAGATGAGACACCAAAGGGTAAACGCAGGAATCGATATCTTCCTATGGATGTGTTGGGTGTACAGAGCTTGGAACTCTTGTTTGTCCAGTTTTATCTGCCAGAACCTTTGGCTCGTGTCCAGTACAGAGAATATCTTAGCGTTTGGCATGCTGGATACAACTTCCTCAACAGTGAGCAGTGGGTAGTGCTCCCATTTGATCGCTTTGTTCAAGTCCTGTGGATCCATACATTTCCAGATCTTGTTAAGTTTGAGCACAATGACCATACTACTAACCCAGTCTGTCGGTTCTGTCTGCTTAGTGATCACTTCCATTTGTTCCATTCTGTCTAGTTCCTCAACGATCTTGTCTTTGAGAACAACTGGAACCTTTCTCAACTGGTGCAATTGTAGGGTCTAACTGTATATGATGTTGTCCTGGCATGCACTCTAGACCAGAAAACAGATCCTCAAAGTCTTTCAGTATGTCATTGTCTTTGACTGTGACATCATGTATTCTCTTCACCATGCCTAGTTTTTGACATGTGTCTCGCCCGACAATTTCTGGAGAATCTCTTTCAATAATCTGGAACTCAATCTTGTCTCTCTGTCCTTTGTACACACAGGTTAATGATTTCTGACCCAATGGTGACATCTGGTGGCCAGAATAGGTAAGGAGTTTGCAGGTGGCTTTCTTCAATTTCTCTCTCAGTCCATGTGAATTGAAGATCTTTGAAGATATTACGTTGCACTCACCACCGGTGTCAAGCTTGAATATCACATCTTTGTTGTTTATTCTCAATTTCTCAGTCCATTTCTCTTTGTCATTGTCCATATCTGCAGTGACAGCTTCAATGTGTTTTAATTGTCCAGTCATCTCAAATTTACCTGTGTATAGGAACATACTGTCATTGTCCTCACTCTGCTCAACCAACTGCATGCATTTTCCTTAGTTGGCTCTGTGACTTGCACATCTTGGCAAAGTGACTCTTCTTTTGGTCTTCTTGAGCTGCCTTTGCTCTGTTCTTGTCGAACCTCTTTGCAGTTTTAACACTTTTTATCTTGTGTACTTCAACTTCCTCATTGAGCGTTTTTACCTGACTGGACGTGATTTCACTGGCAGGACACACATCAATAGCTTTAGCCAATGTGAGATACGCCTCTCTCAACAGCCTGCCTCTTACTTGGTAATCTTTTATGCCACAAACGGATTCTATCTCTTACTCATGCAGTTGACCGAACTCAGTCTTTCGCTTTGTTCTTCAAGTCAGTGACGTAAGCATCAATACTTTCTGATAGCCCCTGAGCCCTCATGAAAACGTGTCGAATGTAAGATAGGTTCCTCCTGGGTTCACAATAGTCTTTGAATTTCTGTTTCACTACGGCAATCTTGTCTTCCACGCCTTCAGCTAATTCAAACGTGTTGCATACCTTGATTGCCTCCTCTCCCAGGATGTGTAAGAACGTAGCATATTGCACTTTTTCCTCCTTTTCAGCAATGCCACTCGCGGTCAGAAACAATTCAAATGTTTGTATCCAAATCTTCCAGTTTTCGGCAAGGTTTCCTTGTAGACACAAGCTGAATGGTAGTTGTAACAGACCCATCTTCTATTTTTTGTGGTTTAGTCTGACACCATGTTATATTGTTACAATATTAATGAGCCGGACAACGGATATCTGTCTCGAACTCGAGAGGGGTCCAGCTGTGATGTCATATCTCAGACAAGTCATCACTCAGGGTCTCTATGTTGCCACCTACTGATATGTAATCTCTCAGTGCAGTGCATCTGTCAGGAAAAGTGGGGTTTTTGAAAGGAGTGGACGTTTCGAAAGGAACCATATAAGGAGAAGTGGGGGTTTCGAAAGGTGCCACTCAAGACATTGTTTGGGTTATCGGACGTTAGTCATGGTCTGCAGAGATAACAGGAAGACATTTCAGTTATGCAAAGACTAAAGTATATTCACTCACTGTGAGCTGTGTCTTTGAACGTTACCTACCGATAGCCATGTATGTAACTTTAAGTTTTTCGTAAATGTAAATGCTAGCTAACGTTAGCTACCTTAACTTATAAATAATTCATAAATTTTACAATGTGTTATTTATTATTGAATATTTCAAATAATAATTGAAATATCAAGTCATGGCGGTTCTAGTAGTTATGGAATCCAGCGCTTCTAGCGTTAAAAGACTCCTTTAAAAAAAAACACTTCTCCTTATATGGTTCCTTTCGAAACGCCCACTCATTTCGACACCCCCACTTTTCC
Source organism: Coregonus lavaretus (assembly GCF_964263955.1). Classification (NCBI taxonomy): domain Eukaryota; kingdom Metazoa; phylum Chordata; class Actinopteri; order Salmoniformes; family Salmonidae; genus Coregonus; species Coregonus lavaretus. The sequence goes on along the minus strand of NC_140005.1, from coordinate 28,679,306 downwards.
TGAGAGATGCACTGCACTGAGAGATGATATATTGATAGGTGGCAGCATAGAGACCCTGAGGGATGACTGCTCTGAGAGATGACATCGCAGCTGGACCCTATTAGACTCTCCAGTTTACTTAAGTACAGTCTGAATACACGTCACACATTAAATCACTCCAGTTCAGCTACGGGTACCTGAATAGTACATCACAGTTATCTAGCTAACATTAGAGCCTTCTGGCTAGCCTGTATCTAGTGGTTCTTACGTTGTGTAGCAGGGCAATAGGTCTAGCTATGTACTTGTCATTTGGTTGAGACTAACATTAGAAAATAATTGTTTGCTCGGTGTATATTTGGTGTGTAGTTGGTTGACTTTGCTAGTTAGCAAGCTGAGATCTTTCCTAAAGTTAGCTAACGTTAGCTAGCTTGCTAATAATGTTTTGAGGAGAACAGGCTAGCTCCCTGCAGTGGCGACCGTCATTCATTTTTTTGTGCCTATTTTGGATGTTATTTTGGCATTAATACGTGTCACATATCAGTTTGCAAACAATGTAAAAAATATAAAATAATTGAGTTAATAAAGCCACATACAAACATGGTCTCTTTTTTTCTTTCTTGAGTAAGGCAGCTCCAAAATGCAGGTGTTTCAGCCTAGCTCAGTGCTTTCTGTGGTGGTGGGGCAGCCAGCAGAAAATACGGAGCGTAGGGTTTGGAATGTTCTCTAGTTGCGCCGTGATTGGCTCAGTGTTCTGTTACTCATGGGGACACTACGTCACCGCAAAATCTACGGGGAGAGCTTTCAATTCAAGTCCCTTGGTTGCTGCCATAGAGTTACATTTGAAGTGCCCATCCAAGAAGACTCAAGGTCATTGGCCACAGATAAAAGGACGTCAAATCACGTTATATCTGCCATAGCTTTGATTGGACTGATCATGTCAACATCATACTTTCAAAATCTTAGCTAGCAAGCTAGACAAGTAGTCATCATCATGAATCACGTTGACAATCTACTGGCAAATCCTTTTCAATCCTTATCACATGAAGATAAATTATACATAAAATGTATCGGTGCTCATTAGCCATTGGACATAAACATTACACAAAAGTTGGAAATCGCAAATTCAACAATGAGTGGTTTGGAAGGAATCAATGGCTAACTGCAAGCATTGCAAAGCAATCACTAGCATGCTATTCAGTGGAGTGGGTGTGTGGTCCAAGTCTGGGTTTAAGGGTCTCTTTTCCAAGCTTAAAAGGATAAACATTCACATGCCATGGGCCAGAAAAGGTTGAATACATTGGCCATGCTGTCAATCCAGCATGACTTCTGCCGTGTTCAAAACAACTGGAAACTCAGAACTGGGAAATCTCAGACTTCAGTGAGTTCAAGACAACTGGGAACTCAGAAAAAAATGAGCTCCGACTGGGAAAATATGTTTTGAACGGTCTTCCAACTCTGCATTCCAAGTCGGGAACTCGGGCCTCTTTCTAGACCTCCGACCTCCGTTTTTTTCAGAGTTCCCAGCTGTCTTGAAAGCACCATAAATCCAGATAATGCCAGACTTTGATGACAAAGTTTTGATGACAAAATGTGCCCACAAGAAGGACCACCGCGCCACCTTCCTGTTCAAGTGAGCACAGCACAACAAGGTGAGTCCAAAAATGTATTGTATGCTGTTGCATAAATTATGTAATATGCCAAAGGGATATGTATACTGTAGCTAAGAAAGTAATACTAAGTGTATGTTGTGAAGTAAGCTGTTAGAAGCCCATGTGCCTCACCCTAATAATTTGGTCCCTTTCCCCCTCGTAACTTAGCCTACTGTTCTTATTTGGTGGTGCACATGTAGCCTATAGCCTGTTTTAGAGAAATGTAATCATTGAATATTGTAAGAGCTTTCATTGTCTGCTTATATGCCCCCTCTATTTATCGTACGGTTCTGACTTGGTGTACAGGGAGAATACTGTAAGAATGGCCCATATTCTGAATTCTGTCGCTGTATATTTCAAAAGTGCTGAACAAATAGTTATATTGACTACTAGATTGGTCATTAATGTCTTAATCGAAATTACGGATTGCCTCTTATCTGCTTGTCGTCCCCTTATACTATATTTTGTACATCTCAATTGTCAGTAGAAACCACATTTGTTTAAGCAAGTCAGCCATATTAGCTATGTTTTTAAAAAAAGGCAGTAAATGAGGCTGAATGAACTCATTCGCTGCCATACAAGGCTCCGCTGATAGCCAGGTGTAGCAGTGGTAAGGATTCACTCCATGGTGCTGAGAAAAAAGCTCTGCTGTTGGGACAGCTTTATGTAGAACCTAACAGTTTGTGGGCACCGTTTGTCACAGTTATAGTGCAATTAATGTATTGTTTAGTGTTGTGTTGAGTTGTGTAGGGGCTTTGTTGGCATGCATCAACATTTTTGGGGGGGTGTTTGCCCCACCAAGATTTACATGCTAAAATCACCACTGGCTCCCTGTAGAATCAAGACACGAGGGGATAGGGAAAATTAGATGCATTTGCTTCATCTGGCTGCTGCGGTACCCAGGCAAGATAGGTAGCTTAGTGGTTAAGAGCGTTGTGCCAGTAACCGAAAGGTCGCTGGTTCTAATCCCCGAGCCGACTAGGTGAAAAATCTGTCGATGTGCCCTTGAGCAAGGCACTTAACCCTAATTGCTCCTGTAAGTCGCTCTAGATAAGAGAGTCTGCTAAATGACTAAAATGTAATGTAAATGAGATGAGCTAGCTAGATGCCAATGTCGAACCAGTGCAATGATATTCATTTTATTGGCTTGCTATAAAGCTGCTTTTCCTGAAAATGTCTCTCTCATATAGCTAGCTAGTTGTTGTTGTTGTTCTAGTGTCCGTTAAATGTTACAGTACAGCCACAACATCATGATCATGTAGTCTGCAGACCAGCGAAGAAGAGAAAACCCTGCTTTGGGTGAGCTAGCTAGAACATCAACTAGCTAGCTAACGTATAATATCAGACAAACATGTTCAGGAAAAGCATGGATAGAGCTAGCTACAGTTGAAGTCGGAAGTTTACATACACCTTAGCCAAATACATTTAAACTCAGTTTTTCACAATTCATGACATTTAATCCTAGTAAGAATTCCCTGTCTTAGGTCAGTTAGGATCACCACTTTATTTTAAGAATGTGAAATGTCAGAATAATAGAATAAAAGTAGTTTATTTAAAGTCATGTTCTCAAATCATTCCTAGAACGTTTAGAAAACTTTCCAGAAAAACCACAAGAAAACTTTAGTAACTTTCAGAGAATGTTCTAAGAATGTTATTTAAAAAGATATACATTCCGTTCTCAGCATCAACAAAACTGTCTCTATCCTCTACCTTGTTAAGTGTGTTTAGGTGTGTTGGCCGCACCCACTAATTGGCCACACCTGAGGTTAATGAGTGCTTCTTTGCTTTGAAATGGGGTCTGTTTGAATAGACTAAAATGAACAGCTTTGTATGCGTAAAAAAACATGGCACACTAACTCCATCCTGATGGCGCAGTGGACTAATTCCATAGATAGAGAACTGACGATTATAGATTCAAATCTCACTGATGCCGTGTCACAATAAAATAAAATAAATTGTTTGCATGATTAATGCCTAAGGAAATTAATTTCCATTTGTCCTATCTGTGCTTGAAGTTCAAACAAGTTAACCAAAAATAAGCTAGCAGTATTATTGAAAGTTTTAAGTATGTTATAAAAAAAACAACCAGACAACCTACGATTTCCATTCTCAGAGCGTTAATCAAACCTCCCAGGAAAACTTTCAAGGAACCAGAGTAAAGCGTTCTCAGAACCTCCATGCAACCTAAAAATATACTTTCCCAGAACAGGCTAAATGTTCTCATCAGTTCTCAGAATGTTGAAAAAAGTTTCAGTTTTACCGGTCATTAACTTGTGGCTTCTTTCCCAGAAGCAATGTGAAACCAAAAACGGAAAGCGTGCATATATATATATATATATATATATAAACCTTTGATGATTATTTTAAAGGGACCGGGCATCATTGGGTATTGCTTTCTACAAGGGTATGTGGTCCTACAATGGATGGAACAACTTCAATTATGTGACAGAAGAGCTGAAACGTCCTGAGGTAAAGAAATGTTTTCACTTACATTACAGAACTGTCACACCTTATGTCACACATGCTAGAGCTGTCACACTTACATAAGCCTACAGAAACTGCACATTTAAGTTATGTTAGTACTGATTTAACGTACATACTGTAATATATAATATTTTCATTATATCACATACAGGGTAATTTCAAAGGAACACTAAAAGTGGTTTAGGTATGCTGTGCCTGCATCTTTTCAGTATCTACTGTATTTTCAATAATGCAGCATGCTTTACTCCAAGGCACAGGGAAGCATAACATGCCCTACTTTAACTGTGTCACTGACACAGACAAAAAGCGGTATTCCTTGGCTCCTATTGATGGTTTAGTTTAGGACCAACTCGATTGATAACAAAGTGAAACATCATACATTTTAGCGAACCATCCTACCTCTGACCTATTTGAGGTATTACTACTGTTCCAGAATGGTTGAAATTATGGAATATGGGTATACATATTCCTGGTACGTTTCTTTCTTCTTTAGTAGATTAAAGCTGACAGCACTGATCAAGTACTCAGCCCCAATCTAGTAATAGTTAACTGATGTAATTGTAGGTGTGACCTTGTCCTATATAGACAAAACATTTATGCCTCGCCCCAGTTTGGACCTCGATGTTGGTAAAAAATATCTGTTGAGAATAGATCTACTACCACGTCTCAGGATGGCAGCTGAAACACAGAAACTCAGCTTGAAGCGTGAAGTGGGGCTTATTGGTGCGATCTCATTCATTGCCGGGACCATGATGGGATCTGGAATTTTTATGTCCCCTCAGTCTGTGTTGGTCAACATAGGAAGCCCAGGAGCCAGCCTGGTGATCTGGGCAGCCTGTGGCCTGCTGGCCACGTTGGGTTCCCTCTGCTATGCTGAACTGGGCACTGTCATTTCTGAATCTGGGGGAGAGTACATATATATTCTGCGGATATTTGGCCAAGTAGTTGCCTTCATGTTTGTCTTCAGCTTCGTCATTGTGATGAGACCTGCCAGTGCAACAGGGATAGCACTGAGCTTTGCTGAATATGCAGTGGCTCCTTTCTACCATGACTGTACCCCTCCAGAGCTGGTGGTCAAGTGTGTGGCTGCAGCAGGGATTGTGATGTTAGCCATTGTGAACAGTATGAATGTACGTCTGGCTATGTTCATTCAGGTATTTTCCATGGTGATCAAGCTGGTGGCCTTGGCAGTGATCATTATTGGAGGTGTGGTGCTGCTTTTCAAGGGGAACACTGAAAACTTTGAGGATTCCTTTAAAGGGACCAATGTGGAAATCAGTTCCATTGGGATTTCTCTTTATCAGGGGCTGTGGTCCTATGATGGCTGGAACACATTGAATTATGTCACAGAAGAACTAAAACGCCCTGAGGTAAGGAACAATTAAACCGTTTGATATTGTTTTGTCTGGATTTGTCTAGAGTGCTACAATTGTATGTTTTGCCTGGAGTAGGCAAAAACAGACCATTACATTTTTTGTACTACTGAGGTTACAGGCCACATGAAACAAACCAAAAATACAGAGTTTAGAATACACAGGAAAATCAACTGCACCAATACCTGACAAAAAGTCTACTTTATCGCATCCTGACAAAATGCTTTGATCTTTGGTCAATCCCACAGACAGCAATACTGTGTTCCCTTATCTAGATTGCATTTTATTTTACTGCTTCTTAAAAAAACAGCATTGTTGATTAAGTAAGCATTTCACTGTAATGTCTACACCTGTTGTATTCGGCGCATGTAGCAAATACAATTTGATTTGATAGACTGATCAGGATGGAAAGACAGTGTAACATACAGTATGTCTGCAGACCAACCTCATCAGCTAGGGGGCAAGTCTACACTCAAAAGACCACAGCTGTAATTTCTATATTCACATGGCTTCTGACAGCAATTGCAGGTGGCTTTATCACCAACACATATAACAACGGTGAGAGAGGTCAACCTTGGCCTTGATCTTTCCAACCCTCAGGGAAAGAAGGAGTTTCTACACCATCCAAAAACTTTTAAAGGAATTATCTAACTGTACGATGACATAGCAACCCCTTTTCTCACTCTCCTAGTCAATATTTAACAAATTCTTTATGTGAACCACTTTACAGCTATAAACAAAGATGACAAAACAATATGCTTTATTCAACCTGAGAAGTTAATATTAACTAAGGACTTTGCACCCAGCATCAAAGATTAGCCAGGTCTTTGTCATAATTGTTCTTGCCTAAAAGAAGAGATGATCTATCATTGACAACAGTTTCTCCTGTTGTTTGAATCAAATAGGGGTCTGGCCATGGCAAAAACAGAAACAGAGGGACTTCAACTGAAGCGCGAGTTGGGTTTAGTCAGTGCTGTGTCATTGGTAGCAGGAACCATGATTGGATCTGGTATATTCATGTCCCCTCAGTTTGTGCTGTCCTACATTGGAAGTCCAGGGGCAAGCCTGGTCATTTGGACACTGTCTGGCCTTGTAGCCATGCTGGGGGCACTCTCATATGCTGAGCTAGGAACCATTATTAAAGAATCAGGAGGGGACTTTATCTACATTCTTCGAATCTACGGACAGTTTCCTGCCTTCTTTGTGGCCTTCACCTTCCTGCTAGTGGTGAAGCCAGCGAGCATTGCAGCAATATCCCTCAGTTTTGCAGAATATGCAGTGGCACCTTTCTACCAAGACTGTTCTCCTCCTCAGCTAATAGTGAAGTGTGCTGCTGTTGTAGCGGTCATGGTTGTAGCCATGGCCAACATCTTGAATGTACGTTTAGCCATGAGAATTCAGGTGGTCTTCTTGGTGGCTAAGCTATTTGCACTGATGGTTATAGTAATTGGAGGGATAGTGATAATTGCACAGGGTAATGTTGCTGTACAACAAAACGCTTTTGATGGTACGAACTTGGGTGTGAGCTCCATAGGGATGGCTTTTTACCAAGGCCTCTGGTCCTATGCTGGCTGGTACAACTTGAACTATGTGACAGAAGAGTTGAAAAGACCTGAGGTAAAAATGCACAGTAATAAGTAATGTATTTCTTTACATGATCTTAAGGACTTACAGTTGAAGTCGGAAGTTTATATACACTTAGGTTGGAGACATTAAAACTCGTTTTTCAACCACTCCACAAATGTCTTGTTAACAAACTATAGTTTTGGCAAGTCGGTTAGGACATCTACTTTGTGCATTACACAAGTAATTTTTCCAACAATTGTTTACAGACAGATTATTTCACTTATAATTCACTGTATCACAATTCCAGTGGGTCAGAAGTTTACATACACTAAGTTGACTGTGCCTTTAAACAGCTTGGAAAATTCCAGAAAATGATGTTATGGCTTTAGAAGCTTCTGATAGTCTAATTGACATCATTTGAGTCAATTGAAGGTGTACCTGTGGATGTATTTCAAGGCCTACCTTCAAACTCAGTGCCTCTTTGCTTGACATCATGGGAAAATCAAAAGAAATCAGCCAAGACCTCAGAAAAGAAATTGTAGACCTCCACAAGTCTGGTTCATCCTTGGGAGCAATTTCCAAATGCCTGAAGGTACCACGTTCATCTGTACAAACAATAGTACGCAAGTATAAACACCGTGGGACCACGCAGCCGTCATACCGCTTAGGAAGGAGATGCGTTCTGTCTCCTAGAGATGAACGAACTTTGGTGTGAAAAGTGCAAATCAATCCCAGAACAACAGCAAAGGACCTTGTGAAGATGCTGGAGGAAACAGGTACAAAAGTATCTATATCCACACTAAAACGAGTCCTATATCGACATAACCTGAAAGGCCGCTCAGCAAGGAAGGAGCCACTGCTACAAAACCGCCATAAAAAAGCCAGACTACGGTTTGCAACTGCACATGGGGACAAAGATCGTACTTTTTGGAGAAATGTCCTCTGGTCTGATTAAACAAAAATACAACTGTTTGGCCATAATGACCATCATTATGTTTGGAGGAAAAAGGGGGACTTGCAAGCCGAAGAACACCATCCCATCCGTGAAGCACGGGGGTGGCAGCATCATGCAGTGGGGGTGTTTATCTGCAGGAGGGACTGGTGCACTTCACAAAATAGATGGCATCATGTGGAAGGAAAATTATGTGGATATATTGAAGCAACATCTCAAGACGTAAGTCAGGAAGTTAAAGCTTGGTCGCAAATGGGTCTTCCAAATGGACAATGACCCCAAGCATACTTCCAAAGTTGTGGCAAAATGGCTTAAGGACAACAAAGTCAAGGTATTGGAGTGGCCATCACAAAGCCCTGACCACAATCCTATAGAAAATGTGTGGGCAGACCTGAAAAAGCGTGTGCAAGCAAGGAGGCCTACAAATCTGACTCAGTTACACCAGCTCTGTCAGGAGGAATGGGGCAAAATTCACCCAACTTATTGTGGGAAGCTTGTGGAAGGCTACCCAAAATGTTTGACCCAAGTTAAACAATTTAAAGGCAATGCTACCAAATACTAATTGAGTGTATGTAAACTTCTGACCCACTGGGAATGTGATGAAATAAATAAAAGTTGAAATAAATCATTCTCTCTACTATTATTCTGACATTTCACATTTTTAAAATAAAGTGGTGATCCTAACTGACCTAAGACTGGGAATTTTTACTAGGATTAAATGTCAGGAATTGTGAAAAACTGAGTTTAAATATATTTGGCTAAGGTGTATGTAAACTTCCGACTTCAACTGTAACATATCTTTCTCCATCTTGCACCCTCTCAGGTAAATCTGCCCAGGGCAGTTATGATTGCCATCCCCATGGTAACCATGCTGTATCTACTAGTCAATGTGAGCTACCTGGCTGCCATGACGCCAAGAGAACTGATGTCGTCGAGTGCAGTGGCTGTCACCTGGGGGTGAGAGAGTTTGACTCCATCCACACACCTCTCTCTCATTTCTTTAAATTTGTGGTGAGCTGACAAATGACCTTGTTGTCGTCAACAGGAATAAGGTGCTCGGGAGCTGGGGATGGGTGATGTCTATCGCAGCCGCTTTGTCTGCTTTTGGCTCCCTGAATGGAACATTCTTTAGTGGTGGCCGGGTGTGCTTTGTGGCTGCAAGAGAGGGACACATGGTGAGAAACACATTCAAGAGACAGGCAATTTTAACAAAACCTTTTTTAAAGAAACTCTGGCATAATCTGATGTGTGTAGGTTCTTATGTCAACATGTTTTTTTCCCTTCCCCAGCCTGATATTCTAGCCATGGCCCATGTGAATCGACTGACCCCCTCTCCAGCCCTGATCTTCACCACGGCTATCTCACTCCTGGTTCTCATCCCTGGGGACTTTCAGAGCATTGTCAACTTCTTCAGGTAGTTTATGCTATGACTTTAAAATTGCTCAATACATTTACTTTTTTGTTGTTGCTTTATTTATCTTACATCCCTCTCCATTGATATTACCAGTTTCACTGCCTGGTTCTTCTATGCAATCACTCTGTCTGGGCTCCTCTACCTCAAGATCAAGAAACCTGAACTTCCCAGGCCATACAGGGTGAGTCTCATAAGATATGTAATTTCTACTTTTATTTATAAAGGTCTGAGTCCATTTGAAAAAGACATTGGTTTATAACAATTTCATTACCCCAATGGTCCCATCTGCTGTCCACACCTCTTGTGTTTGTGCAACCAGGTTCCCATTGTAATCCCCATCTTGGTCATCATCGCAGCAATTTTCCTTGTGCTGGCACCTATAATTGACAACCCCGCGATAGAGTACCTCTATGTCACCTTGTTTATCTTTAGTGGTGTTTTGGTTTATGTGCCCTTCATCCACTTCAAACTGTGCCCTGGACTGTTGGATAAAGTCACTGTGTTCCTGCAACTATTCCTAGAGGTGGCCCCAGCAGACAAGAATCTATGATTTATTTTACAGACTATACAGTGAGGGAAAAAAGTATTTGATCCCCTGCTGATTTTGTATGTTTGCCCACTGACAAAGAAATGATCAGTCTATAATTTTAATGGTAGGTTTATTTGAACAGTGAGAGACAGAATAACAACAAAAATCCAGAAAAACGCATGTCAAAAATGTTATAAATTGATTTGCATTTTAATGAGGGAAATAAGTATTTGACCCCCACTCAATCAGAAAGATTTCTGGCTCCCAGGTGTCTTTTATACAGGTAAAGAGCTGAGATTAGGAGCACACTCATAAAGGGAGTGCTCCTAATCTCAGCTTGTTACCTGTATAAAAGACACCTGTCCACAGAAGCAATCAATCAATCAGATTCCAAACTCTACACCATGGCCAAGACCAAAGAGCTCTCCAAGGATGTCAGGGACAAGATTGTAGACCTACACAAGGCTGGAATGGGCTACAAGACCATCGCCAAGCAGCTTGGTGAGAAGGTGACAACAGTTGGTGCGATTATTCGCAAATGGAAGAAACACAAAATAACTGTCAATCTCCCTCGGCCTGGGGTTCCATGCAAGATCTCACCTCGTGGAGTTGTAATGATCATGAGAACAGTGAGTAATCAGCCCAGAACTACACAATGTATGTCTGAGGACAATAAGATCTGCTGAGTAAAAATGGACAAAAAATAAGTTTGTCTCAGATTGGCACCACCATAACCTAATTGTGAATGACTTTTAAATAGTATGTACAGTGCCTTCAGAAAGTATTCATAACCCTTGACTTATTCCACATTTTGTTGTGTTACAACCTGAACTCAAAATGGATTAAATATATATTTTGGATTAAATATATATTTTTCTCACTCATCTACACACAATACCCCATAATGACAAAGTGAAAACATGTTTTTAGAAATGTTTACAAATGTATTGAAAATGAAATACAAAAATATCTAATTGACATAAGTATTCACACCCCTGAGTCAATACATGTTAGAATACCTTTTGGCAATGATTACAGCTGTGAGTCTTACTGGGTAAGTCTCTAAGAGCTTTGCACACTTGGATTGTACAATATTTGCACATTATTATTTTTAAAATTCTTCAAGCTCTGTGAAGACGGTTGTTGATCATTGCTAGACAGCCATTTTCAAGTCTTACCATAGATCTTCAAGCCGATTTAAGTCAAAACTGTAAATAGGCCCCTCAGGAACATTCAATGTCGTCTTAGTAAGCAACTCCAGTGCATTCGGAAAGTATTCAGACCCCTTCACTTTTTCCACATTTTGTTACGTTAAAGCCTTATTATAAAATGAATTAAATTGTTTTATTCCCTCATCATTCTACACACAATATCCCATAATGACGAAGATAAAAACAGTTTTTAAAATATTTTTGCAAATATATTAAAAATAAAAATAAACGGAAATATCACATTTACAAAAGTATTCAGACCCTTTACTCAGTACTTTTTTGAAACACCTTTGGCAGCGATCACAGCCTCAAGTCTTCTTGGGTATGATGCTTGGCACATCTGTAATTGGGGAGTTTCTCCCATTCTTCTCTGCAGATCCTCTCAAGCTCTGTCAGGTTGGATGGGGAGCGTCGCTGCACAGCTATTTTCAGGTTTCTCCAGAGATGTTCGATCGGGTTCAAGTCCAGGCTCTGGCTGGGCCACTCAAGGACATTCAGAGACCTGTCCCGAAGCCACTCCTGCATTGTCTTGACTGTGTGCTTAGGGTCATTGTCCTGTTGGAAGCTGAACCTTCGCCCCAGTCTGAGGTCCTGAGCACTCTGGAGCAGGTTTTCATCAAGGATCTCTCTGTACTTTGCTTCGTTCATCTTTCCCTCGATCCTGACTAGTCTCCCAGACCCTGCCGCTGAAAGAAATCCCCACAGTGTGATGCTGCCACCACCATGCTTCACCGTAGGGATGGTGCCAGGTTTCCTCCAGACGTGACGCTTGGCATTCAGGCCAAAGAGTTGAATCTTGGTTTCATCAGACCAGAGAATGTTGTTTCTCATGGTCTGAGAGTCCTTTAGGTGCCTTTTGGCAAACTCCAAGCGGGCTGTCATGTGCCTTTCACTGAGGAGTGGCTTCCATCTGGCCACTCTACCATAAAGACCTGATTGGAGGAGTGCTGCAGAGATGGTTGTCCTTCTGGAAGGTTCTCCCATCTCCACAGAGGAACTCTGGAGCTCTGTCAGAGTGACCATCGGGTTCTTGGTCACCTCACCTCCCTGATCAAGGCCCTTCTCCCCCGATTGCTCAGTTTGGCCGGGTGGCCAGCTCCAGGAAGAGTCTTGGTGGTTCCAAACGTCTTCCATTTAAGAATGATGGAGACCACTGTGTTCTTGGGGACCTTCAATGCTGCAGACATTTTTTGGTACCCTTCACCAGATCTGTGTCTCACCACAATTCTGTCTCGGAGCTCTATGGACAATTCCATTGAACTCATGGCTTGGTTTTTGCTCTGACATGCACTGTCAACTGTGGGACCTTTCAAAAAACCTGTTTTCGCTTTGTCATTATGGGTTATTGTGTGTAGATTGATGAGGGAAAAAAATAATTTAATCCATTTTAGAATAAGGCTGTAATGTAACAAAATGTGGAAGAAGTGAAGAGGTCAGAATACTTTCCGAATGCACTGTATATTTGGCCTTGTGTATTAGGTTATTGTCCTCCTGAAAGGTGAATTTGTCTCCCAGTGTCTGTTGGAAAGCAGACTAAACCAGGTTTTCCTTTAGGATTTTGCCTGTGTTTAGCTCTATTCCATTTCTTTTATCCTAAAAAACTCCCTTGCAGATGACAAGCATACACATAACATGATGCAGCCACCACCATGCTTGAAAATATGAAGAGTGGTACTCAGAGATGTTGTGTTGGATTTGCCCCAAACATAACGCTTTGTATTCAGGACATAAAGTTATTTCCTTTGCCACATTTTTTGCAGTTTTACTTTAGTGCCGTATTGCAAACAGGTTGCATGTTTTGGAATATTTTTTATTCTATACAGGCTTCCTTATTTTCACTCTGTCATTTAGGTTAGTATTGCAGAGTAACTACACTACAATGTTGTTGATCCATCCTCAGTTTTCTCCTAGCACAGCCATTAAACTCTGTAACTGTTTTAAAGTCACCATTGGTCTCATGGTGAAATCCCTGAGCGGTTTCCTTCCTCTCTGGCAACTGAGTATTGATACACCATCCAAAGTGTTGTTAATGACTTCACCATGCTCAAAGGGATATTCAATGTCTGCTTTTTTTATTTTTTACCCATCTACCAATAGGTGCCCTTCTTTGTGAGGCATTGGAAAACCTCCCTGGTCTTTGTGGTTTAATCTGTGTTTGAAATTCACTGCTCGACTGAGGGACCTTACAGATAATTGTATGTGTGGGGTACAGACTTGAGGTAGTCATTCAAAAATCATGTTAAACACTATTATTGCACACAGAGTGAGTCCATGCAACTTATGTGACTTGTTAAGCAAATTTGTACTCCTTAAGTATGAAAAATGTATGCACTCACTAAATGTAAGTCGCTCTGGATAAGAGCGTCTGCTAAATGACTAAAATGTAAAATGTTAACTTATTTAGGCTTGCTATAACAAAGGGGTTGACTCAAGACATTTCAGCTTTTACATTTTAATTAATTGGTCAAAAAACATCATTCCACTTTGACATTATGGGGTATTGTGTGTAGACCAGTGACACAAAATGTGAATTTAATCCATTTTAAATTCAGGCTGTAACACAACAAAATGTGGAAAAGGTCAAGGGGTGTGAATACTTTCTATAGGCACTTATGTTATTGAACAAAAAATAAATTCAGTAAATATCATATTTAATTTGTACTGACTTGTACTGTAATATACACTGAACAAAAATACAGTATAAACGCAACATGTAAAGTGTTGGTCCCATGTTTCATGAGCCAAAATAAAAGAACCCAGATATTGTCCACACGCACAAAAAGCTTATTTATCTCTAATTCTGTGCATAAATATGTTGACATCCTGTTAGTGAGCATTTGTCCTTTGCCAAGATAATCCATCCACCTGACAGGTGTGGTATATCAAGTAGCTGGTTAAACAGCATGATCATTACACAGGTGTACCTTGTGCTGGGGACAATAAAAGGCCAATCTAAAATGTGCAGTTTTGTCACACAACACAATGCCACAGATGTCTCAAGTTTTGAGGGAGTGTGCAATTGGCATGCTGACTGCAGGAATGTCCACCAGAGCTGTTGCCACAGAATTTAATGTTCATTTCTCTACCATAAACCACCTCCAACGTCATTTTAGAGAATTTGGCAGTACGTCTAACCGGCCTCACAACTGCAGACCACGTGTAACCACACCAGCCCAGGACCTCCATATCCAGCTTCTTCACCTGCGGGATCGTCTGAGACCAGCCACCCGGACAGCTGAAGAAACTGTGGGATTGCACAACCGAAGAATTTCTGCACAAACTCAGAAACCGTCTCAGGGAAGGTAATCTGTATGCTCGACGTCCTCATCAGGTCTTGATTGACTGCAGTTCGCCGTCATAACTGACTTCACTGGGCAAATGCTCAACTTAGATGGCCACTGGCACGCTGGAGAAGTGTGCTCTTCACAGATGAATCCCGGTTTCAACTGTACCGGCAGATGATAGACAGCATCTATTGCGTCGTGTGGGCGACCGGTTTGCTGATATCAACGTTGTGAACAGAGTGCCCCATTGGAGCGTGGGGTTATGGTATGGGCAGGCATAAGCTACGGACAACAAACACAATTGCATTTTATCGATGGCATTTTGAATGCAGAGATACTGTGAGGCCCATTGTCGTACCATTCATCCGCCGCTATCACCTCATGTTTCAGCATGATAATTCATGGCCCCATGTCACAAGGATCTGTACAAAATTCCTGGAAGCTGAAAATGTCCCAGCTCTTCCATGGCCTGCATACTCACCAGACATGTCACCCATTGAGCATGTTTGGGATGCTCTGGATCAACGTGTACGACAGCATGTTCCAATTCCCGCCAATATCCAGCAACTTCGTACAGCCATTGAAGAGGAGTGGGACAACATTCCACAGGCCACAATCAACAGCCTGATCAACTCTATGCGAAGGAGATGTGTCGCGCTGCATGAGGCAAATGGTGGTCACACCAGATACGGACTGGTTTTCTGATCCACGGCCCTACTTTTAGTTTAAGGTGTCTGTGACCAACAGATGCATATCTGTATTCTCAGTCATGTGAAATCCATAGATAAGGTCCTAATTTATTTATTTAAATTGACTGATTTCGTTATATGAACTGTAACTCAGTAAAATCTTTGAAATTGTTGCGTTTATATTTTTGTTCAGTGTATGATGCCCTAAATAAATAATGCCAGTAAGCATGTCATTTTGTAAAATTGTAGACTTATTTGGTAAAAACATGACGTTTCCTTTTTCTTTTCTTTTTTTACATGAATATGATCCAATAAAATTGTGCAAGCTTTACAAAAATGAGTTTATTGTTTAGTTTTTTTGTAAAACATAGCATTTGGAAGCACTTGTACTCAATCATGGTAATGTGTATAAAGCATGCTCGGTATAAAGAGTAGGAAAGCAATATGGGTAGAAAATCTATGTCACGCCCTGGCTCTGGGGACTTTTATATGTTGAGCCAGGGTGTTAGTTTCTATGTGTTAGTTTCTGGGTGTTAGGTTCTATGTTTCGTTTTCTATGTTCTTGTTCTTGTTCTAGTTTATGTGTTTCTATGTTGGCCGGGGTGGTTCCCAATTAGAGACAGCTGTGGCTCGTTGTCTCTGATTGTGTACCATACTTAGGCAGCCTGTTGTGCACTTGTCTTTTGTGGGATCTTGTTCCGTGTACGTTTGTGTTTATGACCGAGGACTTCACGTTTCGTTTTGTTGTATTGTGCAAAGTACGCATTAAAAGATGTACGCATTTCACGCTGCGCCTTGGTCCACTCATTACGACGATCGTGACAATCTATTAGATCAGTGGCCTATTTCCACCACTGAATGTAACTACCCATGTTCAGTAGACTTTTTTTGTTTGACTCAGTCTTCCAAAAAGCCTCCTTGATGGAATAATCCTGGGGAATGTCAACCTATAATTATAGTCATAATCACATTGTTCTGCTGTGTGGCCTGCTAACAACAGCTTCATGAGTCCTAATCAGTTATATATTATAATTTAGTAGGCAATTAAAACAGATCCAGATCATCACTAGTTGTAGACTAATTTTGTTGGATATACTTGAGGATGTCCATTTGATACTTCACCTCATCTACAACCGAGCCCCCATCACCTGAGGCTAGAGAGGAGGGCTTCACAGGCAATGCTGGCTTTGGCTTCGAGGCCGGTTTGGGGGCAGGAACTGGCTTTGCCTTGACACTTTTCTTGACCTGGAGGAGCTTGTCAAAGTTGTCTTCTATTCTGAAAAGGGAAACAAGGACAACGTTCAAAGGCTAATAAAATGTTGTCATAAACACTTATCTTTGTCTCGCAAATATAAAAAAAATACTGTATACCTGAAAAGTTCATCTGCATCCTCATCCAGTCCTGAATCTGCAGATGCCACATCCTTGTATGCTGTTGGAAGTAGTAAAGGGTCCCCCAACTTCACTTTTCCTGCCAAGTCTGGATCCTTAAACAGCTGTTCATGCCTGTTAGCACAATAAAGATATATGAAGATATAAGTTGAACTTCTGTTGGACAATAGGCAGGCTTGCTTGGGACCAGATCTGATATATATCAGTCTGGAATCTCTGCCAATGAGACTGTTTGTAGACATCTTCTGACATTGTTATGACAGTTCCTATGGAGGCAATAAAAGGAACACACAATCTATATTTAAATATTCATACTGTCTTTAGCTGCAGGTTGAAACAAGTCGTCTATATCCTCATCAAACAGAGAAAACTTCGGTTGGGTAGCCACTTTAGCCTTTAGAGGTGTTTTTTTCTTCTCCCTCGTGCATCTGGGGGAAAGGGTGACCGATAGCATTAAATATCAAACAGTGCCCGTAGAAAGTATCTCAATTTTCACATTTTGTTGCCTTACAGCCTGGAATGATCTTTTCTCTTCATACGTTTGATCCAGAATATAGATATATGAGAAGACGCCAAACCCATTGAGAAAAACATTTAAGATGAACACAACCTCAAAAAGGCTCTTACTTTACATTGCCTAGAGGTCCATGGTACTCATCATCATCTTCTTCCTCTTCTTCACTAGACTTCACTGGTGGAACATGTTTCATTACTCTGGCATCAGCAGCAGGGGTCTCATCCCTTTCAAATAAATTAAAACCTTCTTATTTATCCTGGTCCTTCCAATCTGCAACTTTCCTGGTTTTCAAATCTGCTACTGTGGACTTTGCTCCTGTAAAAATATTAACTGTGAGCCAAACATTCTTTATGATATTATATTCTTGATTAAATAAAGCAACTTCTACATTAAAGGGAAATACTGTACATTTTTTCTGTTGGTTCATAATTCATAACTTTCAATAATAACTAGCAAGGCAGATGCACTGACATGCATCTTGAATTTGAACCCCTGAGCACCTTGGTATACAGTAACCTCATTGTTCAAAGAATCATTTCAATCAAATGCAAGTGTTTTGGTAGTTTGGTGCAGTGCAGTCGTAATAGTAGTAATCCCCAAAGTTGAACGTTTTGAGATGGCAGGGGTGGTATTAATGTAGGTGAATGAGTTAGCAAGTGCAAGTTTTGGTCAGATACAAGCAAATCAAACAAGTTATTTACCGGCCAACAGTGCATGGTGGCATATTTAGTTGTAAAGAGCAATTAATTACACATCAACATTTCTCAAAACTGTATGGAAAAGTCAACATTTCTCAAACCTGTATGGAAAAGACTTGTAGTGCATTGTGGTACCTTACCTAAGAACTCCAACACCTCTGGGCAAGTAGCAAGTGTGGAATTCTTGGAGATGAACTTGACTAGTTCGTCAAAGGCCACCCTATGCTCCCGGATGTCTGCCTCGCCTACAA
The DNA here is from genome assembly GCF_964263955.1 of Coregonus lavaretus. Taxonomy (NCBI): domain Eukaryota; kingdom Metazoa; phylum Chordata; class Actinopteri; order Salmoniformes; family Salmonidae; genus Coregonus; species Coregonus lavaretus. The sequence goes on along the minus strand of NC_140005.1, from coordinate 28,661,318 downwards.
ACAGAGCCTTCATTTGAGTGAAGAAAAGGCGAAGACACAGAGGGAGAAGGTCGGGTTGCCTTGTTAGTGAGTAAATCGCCATTACCATCGGTTCTATTGGCCAACATGCAATCACTGGAAAACAAACTCGATGATCTATGGTCGAGACTATCCTACCAACGGGACATTAAAAACTGTAATATCTTATGTTTTACCGAGTCGTAGCTGAACGACGACACAGATAATATAGAGCTGGCTGGGTTTTCCGTGCATCGGCAGGACAGAGAAGCTATATCTGGTAAGACGAGAGGCGGGGATGTGTGTCTCTTTGTCAACAACAGCTGGTGCGCGATGTCTAATATTAAAGAAGTCTTGAGGTATTGCTCGCCTGAGGTAGAGTACTTCATGGTAAGATGTAGATCACACTATCTAAAAAGAGTGTTCTCATCTATATTATTCGTAGCCGTCTATTTACCACCACAAACCGATGCTGGCACTAAGACTGCACACAACGAGCTGTATAAGGCCATAAGCAAACAAGAAAATGCTCATCCAGAAGCGGCGCTCCTAGTGACAGGGGACTTTAATGCAGGCAAACTTAAATGCGTTTTACCTCATTTCTACCAGCATGTCACATGTGCAACCAGAGGGAAAAAAACTCTAGACCACTTTTACTCCACACTCAGAGATGCATACAAAGCTCTCCCTCGCCCTCCATTTGGCAAATCTGACCATAATTCTATACTACTGATTCCTGCTTACAAGCAAAAACTAAAGCTGGAAGTACCAGTGACTCACTCAATACGGAAGTGGTCAGATGACACGGATACTACGCTACAGGACTGTTTTGCTAGCACAGACTGGAATATGTTCTGTGATTCATCCAATGGCATTGAGGAGTATATCACCTCAGTCACCAGCTTCATCAATAAGTGCATTGACGACTTCGTCCCCACAGTGACCATACGTACATATCCCAACCAGAAGCCATGGATTACAGGTAACATCCGCACTGAGCTAAAGGCTAGAGCTGCCGCTTTCAAGGAGTGGGACACTAATCCGGACGCTTATAAGAAATCCCGCTATGCCCTCAGATAAACCATCAAACAGGCAAAGCGTCAATACAGGACTAAGATTTAATCCTACTACACCGGCTCTGATGTTCGTCGGATGTGGCAGGGCTTGCAAACTATTACAGACTACAAAGGGAAACCCAGCTGCGAGCTGCCCAGTGACGCGAGCCTACCAGACGAGCTAAATGCCTTTTATGCTCGCTTCGAGGCAAGCAACACTGAAGCATGCATGAGAGCACCAGCTGTTCCGGACGACTGTGTGATCACGCTCTCCGTAGCCGATGTGAGCAAGACCTTTAAACAGGTCAACATTCACAAGGCTGCGGGGCCAGACGGATTACCAGGGCGTGTACTCAGAGCATGTGCGGACCAACTGGCAAGTGTCTTCACTGACATTTTCAACCTCTCCCTGACCAAGTCTATAATAACCACATGTTTCAAGCAGACCACCATAGTCCCTGTGAACAAGAATGCGAAGGTAACCTGCCTAAATAACTACCGCCCGTAGCACTCACATCGATAGCCATAAAGTGCTTTGAAAGGCTGGTCATGGCTCACATCAGCACCATAATCCCGGAAACCCTAGACCCACTCCAATTCGCATACCGCCGCAACAGATCCACAGATGACGCAATCTCAATCGCACTCCACACTGCCCTTTCCCACCTGGACAAAAGGAACATGTATGTGAGAATGCTGTTAATTGACTACAGCTCAGCGTTCAACACCATAGTGCCCACAAAGCTCATCACTAAGCTAAGGACCCTGAGACTAAACACCTCCCTCTGCAACTGGATCCTGAACTTCCTGACGGGCCTCCCCCAGGTGGTAAGGGTAGGCAACAACACATCTGCCGCGCTGATCCTCAACACCGGGGCCCCTCCGGGGTGCGTGCTTAGTCCCCTCCTGTACTCCCTGTTCACCCACGACTGCGTGGCCAAGCACGACTCCAACACCATCATTAAGTTTGCAGACAACACATCGGTGGTAGGCCTGATCACTGATGTGAGACTGAAAAGATTAGGCATGGGTCTCCAGATCCTCAAAAAGTTATATAGCTGCACCATCGAGAGCATCCTGACCGGTTGCATCACCGCCTGGTATGGCAACTGCTCGGCATCCGACTGTAAGGCGCTACAGAGGGTAGTGCTTACTGCCCAATACATCACTGGGGCCAAGCTTCCTGCCATCCAGGACCTATATACTAGGCGGTGTCAGAGGAAGGCCCAAAAAATTGTAAAAGACTCCAGTCACCCAAGTCATAGACTGTTCTCTCTGCTACTGCACGGCAAGCGGTACCGGAGCGCCAAGTATAGGTCCAAAAGGCTCCTTAACAGCCACCCGGACTATTTACATTGACCCCCCCCCCCTTTGTTTTTACACTGCTGCTACTCGCTGTTTATTATCTATGCACCGTCACTTTACCCCAACCTACATGTACAAACTACCTTGACTAACCTGTACCCCTGCACATTGACTCGGTACCGGTACCCACTGTATATAGCCTCGTTATTGTTATGTAATTTTATTGTGTTACTTTTTATTTTTTACTTTAGTTTATTTAGTAAATAATTAATTATTTCTTGAACTACATTGTTGGTTAAGGGCTTGTAAGTAAGCATTTCACGGTAAGGTATACACCTTTTGTATTCGGTGCATGTGACAAATAAAATTTGATTTGATTTTATCTATATATATTCTGACGAAGGAACAGTGATGCCGAAACGTTGGTGTTTTACCCAATAAATTACTGGGAGTTTATATATATACAGTGAGGGAAAAAAGTATTTGATCCCCTGCTGATTTTGTACATTTGCCCACTGACAAAGAAATTATCAGTCTATAATTTTAATGGTAGGTTTATTTGAACAGTGAGAGACAGAATAACAACAGAAAAATCCATAAAAACGCATGTCAAAAATGTTATAAATTGATTTGCATTTTAATGAGGGAAATAAGTATTTGACCCCCTCTCAATCAAAAAAATGTCTGGCTCCCAGGTGTCTTTTATACAGGTAACGAGCTGAGATTAGGAGCACACTCTTAAAGGGAGTGGTCCTAATCTCAACTTGTTACCTGTATAAAAGACACCTGTCCACAGAAGCAATCAATCAATCAGATTCCAAACTCTCCAGCTTTGCCAAGACCAAAGAGCTCTCCAAGGATCTCAGGGACAAGATTGTAGACCTACACAAGGCTGGAATGGGCTACAAGACCATCGCCAAGCAGCTTGGTGAGAAGGTGACAACAGTTGGTGCGATTATTCGCAAATGGAAGAAACACAAAAGACCTGTCAATCTCCCTCAGCCTGGGGCTCCATGCAAGATCTCACCTCGTGGAGTTGCAATGATCATGAGAACGGTAAGGAATCAGCTAAAACCTACACGGGAGGATCTTGTCAATGATCTCAAGGCAGCTGGGACCATAGTCACGAAGAAAACAATTGGTAACACACTACGCCGTGAAGGACTGAAATCCTGCAGCGCCCGCAAGGTCCTCCTGCTCAAGAAAGCACATATACAGGCCCGTCTGCAGTTTGCCAATGAACATCTGAATGATTCAGAGGAGAACTGGGTGAAAGTGTTGTGGTCAGATGAGACCAAAATGGAGCTATTTGGCATCAACTCAACGTGTTTGGAGGAGGAGGAATGCTGCCTATGACCCCAAGAACACCATCCCCACCGTCAAACATGGAGGTGGAAACATTATGCTTTGGGGGTGTTTTTCTGCTAAGGGGACAGGACAACTTCACCGCATCAAAGGGACGATGGACGGCGCCATGTACCGTCAAATCTTGGGTGAGAACCTCCTTCCCTCAGCCAGGGCATTGAAAATGGGTCGTGGATGGGTATTCCAGCATGACAATGACCCAAACCACACGGCCAAGGCAACAAAGGAGTGGCTCAAGAAGAAGCACATTAAGGTCCTGGAGTGGCCTAGCCAGTCTCCAGACCTTAATCCCATAGAAAATCTGTGGAGGGAGCTGAAGGTTCGAGTTGCCAAACGTCAGGCTTGAAACCTTAATGACTTGGAGAAGATCTGCAAAGAGGAGTGGGTCAAAATCCCTCCTGAGATGTGTGCAAACCTGGTGACCAACTACAAGAAACATCTGACCTCTGTGATTGCCAACAAGGGTTTTGCCACCAAGTACTAAGTCATGTTTTGCAGAGGGGTCAAATACTTATTTCCCTCATTAAAATGCAAATCAATTTATAACATTTTTGACATCCGTTTTTCTGGATTTTTTTGTTGTTATTCTGTCTCTCACTTTTCAAATAAACCTACCATTAAAACTATAGACTGATCATTTCTTTGTCAGTGGGCAAACGTACAAAATCAGCAGGGGATCAAAAACTTTTTTCCTCACTATATATATATATATATATATGAGTGTGCGACTCTCTTTATTTTCATAGCTTACAGTTTATTCGCCGTTAGTCAGCACCTCTACACTAAACAATTTTCTCTGGGTGTGTGCCAGCTCATGCTTTTTATTGGTCTTGGAACTGTGACAACGGGCAGCCTCTCCCCGCTTGGCTTGATGGGATATGTAGTGATTTTGCCAACACAGCCAGCTATGTACACAGTCTTGTACCCTTAACCTTTTTTTAACTGACTATCGTATTTGTTTATTAAATCAGACTTTATTAATATAATTAGTAATCCAGGAATGTCACGAGTTAATTAACACGAATACTCGAGAAAATAGCAACTTTACAGATCGCAATGATTACAATGAATGGCTAAATTACTTCCAGACACGAAGGGTCTGTGGAGCTCCTCCTCCTCACCACTCAATAGCAAAGTAGCTTGCCTAAACGTCAGACTGTTACCATGGTTACTCCATGGATAATCTGTTTGAAAGAAGTTGCTGTAAAAAAGACGTAATAGTCTCTACAGCAGGGTTCTTCAATTCCGGTCCTGGAGGGCCGAAACACCTCTGTTTTTCATCCTCTCCTTCTAATCAGGGGCTAATTCAGACCTGGGACACCAGGTGAGTGCAATTAACTACCAGGTAGAAATAAAAAACAGAAGGGTTTCGGCCCTCCAGGACCGGAATTATAGAACCCTGCTTTACAGTCTAGAAAATTGAATAAAATTATATTTGAGTTTACTTTACCGGTTGTACGTGCTGTTGGTCCTTTTGACATAATTAGGAATACATTATAAGTTTGGTTTCTGCATAAAACAATTTTTTTGTCTGATTTCCAGGTCTCACTCATCATTTACACCCCTCAATATAGGCTGAACAAGGATGACTATGGCAACAGTTTTGCTTAGGAAATGCTTATCTTAAATCCTGCCATCAGTCTTGATAGTGATAGGCCTACTACAACTACTTGGTGCCTGCTTCCCTTGTGTCTTATATTAGATGGCTGTAGTTGGCTTAAACAGAGGGTTGCCAATTCGTATCCCTGGTCCGACAGGAAAAATCTGGTGGGAAGTGAGCTGGCATTGCCTGCCGTCGTGTCCATGAGCAAGGCACTGTGATGGAAATTCTAAAGAAGAGAGAGAGTGTAGATTCTTCTAACAACAACTTTATTATAAGCTTTGCAAAAATGGAGCAATCAACAGTCACTCAAAATGGTTCATAGTTGAAAGCCCAACGAACAGAGTTGGCTCTCTGCTTTTATAGAAAGTACAACCTCTTTGTCTTTGTGGCAGTTAAGTAGATGTGTGGAAAAAGGGGCGGAGTATAGTATAAAAGGCGATTGGTTTGTCTATGCTGCGGTCGCACCCAAACGGATCTTAGCAATACGCCCAGTCTTATGACTAAGTCACACAAAGACAAGTCTCAACCTAATAGAAAATTACTTACAAGCATTTTCATCAAACAAGCATTAACATGAGGGGAAAGAGGGAAAAGGAAATACTTTCTTACACTTAGTACATTACAATTGTAAATTACCTCCGTTGTCATTGAGATTCAAACCTTCACGTAGTGCAATTCATTCTCAGAAGGGGGAAAGGAACATATGAATTAAACATCAGTACATGCTTCAGCACCACACACAAGGCAATTGCTTCGTTGACACTGTCCACATTGCCATGGGAGCACCATTTACATGACCCGCGTTGTGGGCATGGCCTATGGACATGCTGCATCATTAACTCAATGTTTTTACCTTGGCGTTATGGATCATCAGACATGTAATCAGGCATAGGAAATAAATAAAGTAAATAGGGTTCTGAAGCTTCTCTTTCAGGGGTCAGTAATGGCATGGCAAGAATAGTCTCAACAGCTTTGCTGCACAATTTCTTAACACAAGTTATAATAAGCATTATTGTAATAAATATAACTAAGCCATAAATCAACCAATGAAATATTGTAGCTCCCATAACACCAAATAATGACTGAACCCATCCAAACGGATTCCAATCTTTGTCTGGTCGGTGTTCGTTTGCGAGATCACTGCTATGCTCTTTCAGATGATCCACTACAATAGTGAAGTTACCCTCACCCTGGGGTATGAATGTACAGCAATGGTCACCTATCATTTGGCACACTCCCCCCTCCCTGCTAGCAACATGTCAAGTGCTACCCTATTCTGTATAGCCGTGAGGCGAGCAGCTTGCAATTCCGGTTTCATTATTGAGAATCCTGAAGTGGTTACATTTACCAAATGTTCTAAATGATATCCTAATCCAGGGTTCTTCAATTCCGGTCCTGGAGGGCCGAAACACTTCTGTTTTTTATTTCTACCTGGTAGTTAATTGCACTCACCTGGTGTCCCAGGTCTGAATTAGCCCCTGATTAGAAGGAGAGGATGAAAAACAGAGGTGTTTCGGCCCTCCAGGACCGGAATTGAAGAACCCTGCCCTAATCGATCTAAATCATGGGCATTTGCCCCATACCAAGGAATTAACCCGCACCAACACTTTTCAAGTTCCGAGGATCGTCGTGACTCAATTGGAACGTCATTCAATTGTGAAATGCTCCTTCTAACCCGTCTTAATCTGCTTGGAATGGAGGAGTTGGTTTTATGTATATTTAGTTTACCAAAAACACAGCAGCATTTGTTGGTAAATAAAGATATGCCTTATCACCACAGATCCAATAATGATCAGTAAACGTGGCTGAGCCATATTGATGTGGAGAGCGAGTGTCTGTTTCTGTCTGAATAGTGGTGTACCCCACATTCAGTTTAACGGGAATGCTAGAAGCGCATGTTATGTTCCATTTATCCAGCTACATCCTATTGGGAAGACACTGTAATTAACACATGTTGACATTCCCAAATAGGATTAATTGAATTGTGGTATGGAGATATTACATGGGTTGTGACAATGGCAGGTTTGGAATGGGGTTCGCCGGGGTTGGATTAGAGTAGGTTCTGATACACAGTGTCTGGGTTCTAAAATAATTTAGGCGCACCAATGTGCGCAATCAAATCCACTTCTCATATTCTTTGCTGATGACAAATCACCATTAATGCATTTGTCCCTCAAAGTTTTACCCTGTGAAGTTTCATTTGATAAGAGCACCTCCAGTGCACATAGAGTGTCATTAATGCTGGCCTCTACTGAATACTGTAGGAATGGTGAGATCGCTGAGTGTGGAAAAAGACTACATACATAGCAGGAGGTGTTTTCTACCATCAGTTCAGTTTTTACTGTATGATTAAGCAGTGACCACCAAGTGTTTCCCTCGTGATTCCGGCTGTGATGCTCGTCAAGTGGATGCAACAACCTCCTGCTTCTTCTGGTATTGGGGCGGCTATTGTTTGCTGGACTCCCATCCTGAGCCTGCCATTGGCTTGAGCTGGAGCGGCTGTTATTTAAGTCCCGCCGTGGGACTATACTGATGTTGTATACTTCAGTTGCATTGTGGCCACTTCTCGCTCTGGGCTGTTCCTCCCAGGGCCCATACAACAGCTGCAATGAGAAGACTGACCACGAAAGGAACAAACATGATGCGTAGAGTCCGGTCCTGGTCTTGCCATGGCCACTGGGGTTGCCTACAATGATTCATCAGCTGATACGTTGTTGTCTGGGTTGTGGGGCACCTTCCTGCAGTGGCTGGCATGAACTCACGTAGACTTTTCTGCAACCTTTACCGCTGTCTGGGTCGTCAGGAGCACCTGTAATGGACCAGTCCAGTGCTGTTGGTGCCAGGTCTTTCTGTGGAGGTCCTTGATGACCACCCAATCGCCTGGTTGAAGTTTGTGGAGTGGTCCTCCCTTTGATTCAGGTAAAGCTGCTTTTACCCTGGGGATAATAGACTTCAGAACATTGTTAAGTGCAGCACAGTAACATTTGGTCCTCGCAACCCATCAATGTCAACCTGTTCTGTAGGAACGGAGTGTTTGACATTCTCGTTTGATTGGCCCTCTCTACGAGACCTCCACTGGCCGGATGATAACTACAATGTGTTCGCAGGTCAATCTGCAAACTTTCAGAGATGTTCGGAATAACACTATTTACAAAATGAGAGCCGTTGTCTGACATTAATTTGGATGGCAGACCCCACCTAGGGATGATTTCCCTTAGTAGGTTCTTTGCTACAGCCATTGCTGTGGCATGCTTACAAGGAAATGCTTCTACCCATTTGGAGAAGGCATCAATCACAACCAGGCAGTACTTTTACCCCTGGCATGGAGTAAACTCAATGAAGTCCAGCATTATGTGCTCAAAAGGTCCTTCAGGCCTTGGTTGGGCTGACATAGGCATTAGAATGCCTCTGCCTGCATTGTTAGTCATATACATTAAACACTTAGCACAAAATTGCTCCGCAAAAACAGAAAATCCAAGAGCAAACCAAAAATGATTTATAATTTCTACAACTCCCCCCATTGACACATGGTCTTGGCCATGTGCCAACTTAGCCACATAGGGCAAGCAAGATCTGGGTAAAACGGGAAAGCCATTTGGCCCCAGAAGAGGTTCCTCTGTGTGTCAAAGGAACACTTCTTCCTCCACTGTCTCACCTCCCCAGGCCCTGCACCTGATTGCAGATCAGAAACATCCTGTAATTAAAACATATTCGCAGCAGAAACAGAAAGTGAAACCATTTGGAGAGTGGGGTAAACAATCGGCATTGCAGCTGCTTTTGCAGCCATATCAGCCATAGCATTTCCTTTAGAGACAGGGTCAGATGTGTTAGTGTGAGCTTGACACTTGCAGACAGAAATGGATGTAGGCAAGAGAATGGCTTCCAACAGGTTCACAATCAGTTTAGAATGTGAAATCGTCTTACCAGATGAAGTAAGGAACCCACGATGCTGCCACAATGTTCCAAAATCGTGCACCACCCCGAACGCGTCTCTGCTATCAGTATAAATGGTAACAGTATATCCTTAGCTACAATGCACACCCTAGTCAGTTCAAACAATTCTGCAGCCTGAGCTGACAGATGTGATGGCAGTTTTGCACTCTCTAGAGTATCTACAGCAGTAGTGACTGTGTAGGCCACCAATGGTTCACCCTGGGCTGACTTTTGGGCGGAGCCATCAACAACCAGCTCTAGGTCAGCATTCAGTAATTGCACATCAGAGAGGTCAGGGCAGGGTTTACAGACCTGGTCCAATAGGACAACACAATCGTGTGGTTCCCCATCATCGTCAGTTGGCAAAAGAGTAACAGGGTTAAGAACAGTACAGCGTTTAAGAGTCACATGAGACATTGTCAACAATACATTCTGATAATACAGGAGCCATGCTGGAGTGAGATGGGCGGTCCATGCCTGTGAGATAAGTGCATGAACAGCTTGAGGAACTTGAACGGTTAATGGACACATTGCAATAATGTCAGGACAAGCTAACACTGCTTCTGTAGCAGCTGCTACAGCCCTGAGACAACATATCAACCCTCTTACCACACTGTCAAGTCTTTTAGAATAGTAAGCAACAGGCCGTTGCTTCCCACCATGGTCCTGAGTGAGGACAGATGACATGAAACCATCTTTCTCGCAAACAAACAGATTAAATGGTTTAGAGTGATCTGGCAATCCTAAACAAGGAGAGGAGGTTAGCAATTGTTTCAATTTGTCAAGCGCCTGCAGGACTTCAGGTGTCCACTTTATCTTATCATTCATCGCCATCTTGTGGCCGTGAATGAGATCAGAAAGTGGCTGAGTGACCTCAGCATAATCAGGTAGCCAGGCTCTGCAATAGCCTGCCATTCCTGTGAGTGTCATCATGTGCTGTTTTGTAATTGGCTGCGGTACCGATAGAATTGCAGCCACACGCTCCAAACCCAATTTCCTACCATTAGGTGTAATGTCATGTCCCTGTTTGAGAGACAAGTTGTAACTTTTTCTTAGAAACTTTGTGGCCATTTCCAGCAAGAAACACTAACAGAGCTCTGGTGTCGACTTTGCATGCTTGTTGGGTTTCAGAACACAGTAACAGGTCGTCGACATACTATATTAACATACTCCCAGCAGGGGGTATGAAACCCTCTAAATTGTGCGCCAAAGCAGCAGAAAATACAGCAGGAGATTCCGAATAGCCTTGGGGGCAAACAGTCCAAGTCCAACGCTTGTTTAAAAACGTAAACACGAACCAGAACTGTGATTCTGGTGTGACGGGAATGCTAAAAAAAGCATTCGCCAAATTAACAACTGAAAACCATTTAGCCGATGCCGGCACAGCAGATATAATCGTAATGGGGTTTGGCACAACAGGAGCCCTTGCACAAACTGCATCATTAACAGGTCTAAGATCTTGAACAAAACGTCAATCATCTGAGGCTTTTCGGACAGGAAGAATGGGGGTATTACAGGGAGAGTCTGGACAAGGCACAATAGCTCCTCTTTCTACCAATGAAGCATGAACAGGGGAAATCCTTTGCACACCTTCCTGATTTAGGGGATACTGAGTTCTGCTTGGTCTGTGTGTGCCCTTAGGTGTGACAGTAAGCGGTTCAACACACCTCATTCGCCCAATGTCATACTTATCTTTAGCCCACAGAGAGTCCGGGAGACCAACCAACAAGGGTGACTCCTTCTCAACAGAAATCATCTGTTTAGTTGGTTTAGTGCTATGAAGGCCATGTACACCTCATTGAACATGTACAGACAAAAAAAATGGAACACACAAAGTATGTATGCTGGGTGAGAATTTAGACCCATCCGCTCTAAATTCCCAGTCAGTGACCTGCAAGACAGACTTCAACCAAATACCAGTATCCTCCCAAGCAACATCATCTGTCTTAGCTACCGAAACATGTTGCACCCTGTCACTAAATAAATACAACAAAGCCTGTTCTTTAGTCAATTTAACAATTGGGGCCCACTATACATGTCACTGCACAGTAAGCTCTCTTGGGGTATGGTCCCTGTCAGCCAGTTTTGTTTATAATATAAATCTCTTGTCAATGGTGAGAAATGTGCAGTGCAATGTAAGCCAGTCGGTGACATAAAACTGCCTTTCTGTTTCCAACAACTGCAGTTGAGAAAATGTTGTCAATAGGGTCATAATGTGACCCATCAATATCCTGTACGTCCCATGCATAGTACCAATCACATGTTGAGACCGTGTCGGACAGCATCATGAGACTGTTGTACAGACTCCTGAGGCTGTACAACAGTGAGGCCTTTTCCTTTACAAATAATATGAATTTCCAATTTACAGAGAAGATCTCTTCCTGCCAAATTTATAGGACAACATGCAGAAGAAATGAATGGATGTTTTATGCAAGTTTAACAGGTAGGGGCATCGTGAGCAACTATTTCATAGTACTCCCGAGTCTCCCACAGTGCTGACTGATTCATTTGAAATGGGAGGTTTGGACATAGATTTAGAATTTATGACAGACATTGCAGCGCCAGTATCTACTAGAAAATCGATTGACTCACCATTGACGAAGAGACAAACCATCGGCTCCTCACGGGGGCTTGAAAAAATCTTGAAATGCTGTCCAAGGGTGTCAACTGTCTCTACCTCACGTCAGTCCATATGTGGGTTGTAAAGGGTTGTTTTCGGTGGAGGTTCCATCTTCCAACTGCCCCCTGCTGCTCCCTGCTCACTTGGGTTTGGACACTTTCTAGCAAAATCTCCCTCTTAACAAAGTTCCTGTCCTGTTGTTGCTGTTGCCTGGCCCACCCGTCTGCACTGGCTCCCCCTCCTCTTCCTCTACCCCTTTGTCTTCCCCTCTGCCCATCATTTTGAGGTCTTCCCTGAGCCTGCCATTGCTGTCCCTGTCCTTGATAAAAAGCCAGCTGTTCAGCTTGTAACTTCACTCCTTCTTTTTATATTCTCTGTTTTGTCTTGTCTTCTTGAGACAGTTGCTGCCTCTCAGCGTGTTTACAGTGTTCAATAACTGCCTGTAGACTGGTAGTTTCCCAGCCAATGCAGGTTGTCTTAACCTGTTTACCAAGGGCTGGCAAAAGTCCATTCATAAGGGAAGCCTTCAAGAGGCTGTCATAGTCATCATTGCGGCAGCCATCAGTCATCGGTTTGAGCCCGCTATGCTTTCGGTAGCAGGTCTCCAGCCTATGTCTGTAGTCTTCCAATGACTCTTTAGCTTTCCGCGTGTAACTATGGATAGCTGCCCAGTCGGTCATGGGCGGGTAATGTTATTTTATGCGATCCCACAGTGTAGTCAGTTGAGTCTGATAGGCTCCACCCTCTTCCCATAGGTAGTTTTCATCAAAGCCTCCCTCCACGTCCGCCCATCGCAGCGTCATCTTTATACGGCAAATGTGCGCGATCTCAGATGCAGATGGCTTGTACAGCCGGGCCATCTTAAGTAGCTGTGTGGTAAAATCACCAGGATTCTTTGTAGGATCTGGAAGTTCTTTAGCAATGTCCTTCATTTCGTCCCGTCTCCAAGTCTTCTGGATGTCGACGAGCAGGTGCCATTCGCCATGGCCCTCCTCACCGTCCACAGGTCGCGGTTGTGGATTAGGGAACGTTACCAAAGGTGCCTGGATAAAGGTTGTGTCTGGGTCCCCTTTTGGACCTGTTCTGGTCGTGACCGTTGGGGGTGAGGGACTTAGCTGCGTGGTAGGAGTCGACGTCGATGGTGGACTAAGTTCCCAGAGTCCATCAACACCAGAGACGGGACTCAATGTGGGCGGTGCACGGAACAGATTTCCACTGCTCATGGGCCGCCTCCGAGGGGTCTGCTGTTCCCGCAATTGTATCAGGTAGAGCTGCGGCGGGGGAGACGGCTGAGCGAACTGCTGTCGGACAACCAGGGCTGGTGCTGGTGCAGTGGGTACAGGGGTATAATAGGGGGGTGGAAAGTCATTATCATCATCCCTGTTTCTCCTTCTTTTCTTATCATCCTCCATCTGTTTCCTCTTCTTACTTTCTTTCACCATTATTCCTTTAACTTTCCTGTCTGCCCTTTTCTCTGCTTCTCTTTTCCACTTACTGAAATCCTCCCAGTCTATTTTACTTGCCTTGCCTTTCTTGGTTGTCTCAAAGCCCTGTAACTTCTTTCTACATTCTGCTAATGAACTTCACTCAATGTGCCTTTTAACGGAAAAATCTGCTTCTTTGTGCCAGAGCGGTACCTGTTCCAGAATGTCCCTGCTCCATTTATCCGCCATTACCTTCACCGGTCCAATCAGCAGGTCGGGCAGGCAAGGTTCTGTTGTATTATGACTTACCCCCACTATTATTTTGCCGGGAAGCTGTACAGGACCGTACTGCCTTATTTTCACCCCTGCATGTAGGGGGGGTGTAGTAAAAGCTGTTAAGGAACCTTTTGGTCCCAGACTTGCGCTCCGGTACCGCTTTCTGTGCTGTAGCAGAGTGAAGAGTCTATGGGGCTGGGGTCCTTTTTTTTGTTGTTGGTATATTACCCCCTTTTTGGTGGTATCCAATTGGTAGTTACAGTCTTGTCCCATCGCTGCAACTCCCGTACGGACACGGGAGAGGCGAAGGTCAAGAGTCGTGCGTCCTCCGAAACACAACCCAACCGAGCCGCACTGCTTCTTGACACAGTGCCCGCTTAACCCGGAAGCACCAATTTGTCGGAGGAAACACCGTACATCTGGCGACCAAGTCAGCATGCACTGCAACCGGCCCGCCACAGGAGTCGCTAGTGCGCGATGGGACAAGAACGTCCCTGCCGGCCAAACCCTCCCCTACCCTGGACCAATTGTGCACCGCCCCATGGGTCTCCCGGTCGAGGCCGGCTGGGACAGAGCCTGGACTCGAACCAGGATCTCTAGTGGCACAGTTAGCACTGCTATGCAGTGCCTTAGACCACTGCACCACTCGAGAGGCCCGAGTGGCTGGGGTCTTTGACAATTTTCCGGGCCTTCCTTTGACACATTTACATTTTAGTCATTTAGCAGACGCTCTTATCCAGAGTGACTTACAGTTAGTGAGTGCATACATTTTCATACTGGCCCCCCGTGGGAAACGAACCCACAACCCTGGCGTTGCAAGCGCCATGCTCTACCAACTGAGCTACAGGGGGACACCACCTGGTATAGATGTACTGGGCTATCCGCACCACCCTTTGTAGCGCCTGGCAGTAGGGGTGCACAGGGGTGCAGTAGGGGTGCACAGGTTCAGATCGTTAAGTCATACTGATTGGGTTTCTGGAATGTTAAACGGATATTAACCCTTCCCTTATGTTGCGGTTCAATTTGACCCAGTAGTGAGTTTTACAACACTGAAGGGCAATTTCATGGTAACAGGATTATGCTGAGACTCAGATTTCTCATTTTTAAATGTATGCCAAACAAAATCAATTTATTACAAAGTTTAGCAAACCATACAGCTTCATGCACTAGCATTACTTTAAACAATTTACACAGAAAATTTCACAAAAACACATTTACTGGAAGAACTGTGCAGTTTGGTAGCAGAATGATGGTAAAATCTCCCTCAGCTTTTTATGCGACCACATTTTCCAAAAACTCTCTTAAATATCTGATCAGAATTAAGATTCAAATATGACATCTTGGTTATTGAACTACAGTAAGTAAAGTGGATTTACACCTGGTAACAGAATTATAGTAACAGAATTACATCATGGGTCCCTGATCTGTACCACACAGAAATACAAATTTATGGATATGAATGCCATTCTCTTCATGGTGATGTATCCTGAATAGTAGCTGAAATTGGGTCTATCAACTCAGCAAAAGAAAGAAGAAAGAGGACTGGATATACATTTTGGGAGGTTAAAATCATGTATTTATTTTGATTTACTTACTGTACTGGGTCAAATTGACCCAGAACATCATCCTTGTATAGCCTTTTCGAATATAAGGGAAGGGTTAAACTGAAAGTTTATCAGTACCTGTATCAGATCTCTGCATGTTCCAAAATCTTTACAAAATAAATAATACAAAATCCTACTGTTATTCAGCGTGCATTATTACTATAATAGACTTTTGTGTAATTTAATTCATGTACAAAAACCTTTTACAACTTTTCCAAAAACTGTATGGAACATTATGGCAAAGAATACAGTGGGGAAAAAAAGTATTTAGTCAGCCACCAATTGTGAAAGTTCTCCCACTTAAAAAGATGAGAGAGGCCTGTAATTTTCATCATAGGTACACGTCAACTATGACAGACAAATTGAGGGAAAAAAATCCAGAAAATCACATTGTAGGATTTTTAATGAATTTATTTTCAAATTATGGTGGAAAATAAGTATTTGGTCACCTACAAACAAGCAAGATTTCTGGCTCTCACAGACCTGTAACTTCTTCTTTAAGAGGCTCCTCTGTCCTTCACTCGTTACCTGTATTAATGGAACCTGTTTGAACTTGTTATCAGTATAAAAGACACCTGTCCACAACCTCAAACAGTCACACTCCAAACTCCACTATGGCCAAGACCAAAGAGCTGTCAAAGGACACCAGAAACAAAATTGTAGACCTGCACCAGGCTGGGAAGACTGAATCTGCAATAGCTTGGTTTGAAGAAATCAACTGTGGGAGCAATTATTAGGAAATGGAAGACATACAAGACCACTGATAATCTCCCTCGATCTGGGGCTCCACGCAAGATCTCACCCCGTGGGGTCAAAATGATCACAAGAACGGTGAGCAACAATTCCAGAACCACACGGGGGGACCTAGTGAATGACCTGCAGAGAGCTGGGACCAAAGTAACAAAGCCTACCATCAGAAACACACTACGCCGCCAGGGACCCAAATCCTGCAGTGCCAGACGTGTCCCCCTGCTTAAGCCAGTATATGTCCAGCCCCGTCTGAAGTTTGCTAGAGTGCATTTGGATGATCCAGAAGAGGATTGGGAGAATGTCATATGGTCAGATGAAACCAAAATATAACTTTTTGGTAAAAACTCAACTCGTCGTGTTTGGAGGACAAAGAATGCTGAGTTGCATCCAAAGAACACCATACCTACTGTGAAGCATGGGGGTGGAAACATCATGCTTTGGGGCTGTTTTTCTGCAAAGGGACCAGGACGACTGATCCGTGTAAAGGAAAGAATGAATGGGGCCATGTATCGTGAGATTTTGAGTGAAAACCTCCTTCCATCAGCAAGGGCATTGAAGATGAAATGTGGCTGGGTCTTTCAGCATGACAATGATCCCAAACACACCGCCCGGGCAACGAAGAAGTGGCTTCGTAAGAAGCATTTCAAGGTCCTGGAGTGGCCTAGCCAGTCTCCAGATCTCAACCCCATAGAAAATCTTTGGAGGGAGTTGAAAGTCCGTGTTGCCCAGCGACAGCCCCAAAACATCACTGCTCTAGAGGAGATCTACATGGAGGAATGGGCCAAAATACCAGCAACAGTGTGTGAAAACCTTGTGAAGACTTACAGAAAACGTTTGACCTGTGTCATTGCCAACAAAGGGTACATAACAAAGTATTGAGAAACTTTTGTTATTGACCAAATACTTATTTTCCACCATAATTTGCAAATAAATTAATTAAAAATCCTACAATGTGATTTTCTGGATTTTCTTTTCTAATTTTGTCTGTCATAGTTGACGTGTACCTATGATGAAAATTACAGGCCTCTCTCATCTTTTTAAGTGGGAGAACTTGCACAATTGGTGGCTGACTAAATACTTTTTTTCCCCACTGTAGCTATAATTCCTCATACAGTATACTGACCTTCATAATGTGCAACAGGTAGTTGTTGTAAGTTGCTACAGGACAGTAGACAAGATCCCTGAGAAACAAAACATTAGACAATGCCAAATGGAAGAATCAAAACGGACAAATCTGCAATACACTTAATCTAGAATAGTGAGTGACTACAGTCTCCTTTGTCCAACCGGTCAAAGTTCATGGCATTTGAATTGGCCACCACATTTGCAACTGATTTATCTCCCATAGCTCTCAGTTGGGCTGTCTTTGGGAGGGACTAGGGAGACATTATAATAGATCTAATTCCTGTGGTTAGTGAATCAGTTATGGATGAGAGAGAACTCAACTAAACGTAAGGGACATAGCTTCCCATCATGGGGGACCCCAAGATCAGGCTATTACTGCTTCTGAGCACCAATGTCTCATTTTATAGCTCTCTGATTTTCAAGATGGTGAAGACCATTCTTCATTTGCGTTGTATTTAGTCAGTATAGGAAGATAAATGTTTTTGTAATATGTTAAAAAATATATTCTGTTCTATACTACACTATACTTTAGTTAATAACATTAAACATGATTTTAGATAGACAAGGTCCCTTTCTGAACTTCATCCTCTGTAAAAAGTTGGTGTTCCCTCAAGCTCTCATTAGCATAAAGCAGGTTTCTGAGTTGGTGTCCTATACTGCTGACCCACTGTATCCTTGAGTAAATGTCCAACCTAATGTAGGTCTCAATACAATTTTAAACTTACTAAAAGACCAAAAGATGTCAAAAAATGTATCCTCATGCATCTGACATTTACACAGATTCAATGTATCTAAATAATGAATAAATGCAACACCAATGTAAAAATGTTCACTAACATGAGGACTTTTTTATTTGCATTTTAGAGAAAGGCAATGAGAATGCTGATGAACAGACGTCGACATGCCCATGTAAGTCTCTAAGGGTTTACTCGATCTGTTAATCTTACATTCAGTTAATAAATGATTTCAGTGAAAAGTTGTGTTGATTGTTGAAATGTTATGTTGATTGTTTAAGCCTTAAGTGATGATTTGGCCCTGAGCGGATCCCTAGCATGTAGGCAGGGGCATTAGGAAACAAGGTACAAGCATGTTTCCTGTACACTGACCTTAATCGATAACCTCAGCTTTTGGATTGATGCCTGGCCTGGTTTTTTAGTTTTAGTGGAACTGGAGATAACAGAGCTCGACCTGGCTGGATCTGAACACTTGTGCCATGATGTTTATGATTCATTACAATTGATGTTATTCATTAAAGAGAATTGCCATTTAGTACGTAAAGGGTAAAGGGTCCAGAGTTCAAGTGGTGTTGTGGGACTTCGACTGTGAACCCAGGATGTTGTCTAAAGAAATATTGACTCAATTTGGAGAAAAGCTTTGTTGGGTTGTTTTCTCATTATATAGAAGTACATCTAAAACTTAGCCAGGGGCTAGTAGGTAGTATATGATAAATATTGATAGAAGTCATATAATACTTGTACATTCAGTAAAATTATTCAAATTGATTTGCCCATTATTTGTGATCTCCAGTGTCAGCAAGGTTAAAGACCTTTAAGAAATACTGTATGTGTACCAATACATGACAGAGAGCAAAAATGATGTGACTGGTACATTCAACCTCAGGAATGGCCCCAAGTCATGTCAGGTAGGCCTATGTCTGTTTGTTTTTGTGGCTCGACTTATACCTGTTCCTGCTGGTAACTGGGGGAACTGTTATCTTTCTGACCCTTCCTCACTCTGTTTGCCTGACCCTTCCTCTCTTGTTATCATCCTCCTCATTCAGGTGGAACTCGAAGTCCCACAAGAATGCAGCTTCGTTCTTCACACGGCGGACTGTGCCCTCAGTGAGGAGTCGGTCATCGACCCCCCAGGCTGCAGGAGCTGAGGCCTTCCAGGCTGCAATGGAAAAGTCAGTGCAAACATTTACCATAAAGATAAAACATGTATTCATAATTTGTACATAGAATATGCCTTACTAGTCCTTCTTGTAAAACGGATCAGGATGATGAACCGCACAGCTGTAGAGGGGGACATCTTTGTGTATACCCTGGGCCTCCAATCCAGCCCTGACTCCCACTGGGTCAGAGATATGCTCATTGTGGCTTAATAAAAACAGAGCAAAGCCATTATGTACGCTCTGGCAAACACAGTCAGGAAGTAAGTGAAATTACAGTCTTTCATCTAAAAATAACTGGAATCATAGATATCTCATCAATTGCCTTTATTTTTAATTTTTTTTATCTGGGAACATGGTTGATGTTAATTTGACCATAACAACCATAACAGCTTTTTAACCATTTAGATTTTTTGATTCAATTATTTGTTGAAGTTAACCACCAGAGGGCAATACATCCCAACAAAATTCAGAACTAGTGGGTAACATATTCCCAACACTCATCTGCAGGTTTCAGGCAGGACATCCCACCCCTGAGGTCAAATAGGTGAAAGAGTTCATGGATACCATGTTGGGAGACTGCTCAGGGGATGTGGATATGAGCAATATTACAAGTAATGTTTTAAGTATTGTGTTGTTTTATACCTAACATACAGTTACCGCTAGTCAATATTGCACCTTGCAACTTAGTGGAAAGTGTTTTGAATAACCAGATTGTTTCTCATTCATTTTCTAGGTTGCATGGGTAAAGCAATGAAATCTACAGGTGATGTCGGTCTGGGCTTGAAGGAATATATCATCAACTGTGTGCAGAAGGGTGCTTCTCTATCTGTCCAGAAGGCAGCAATTCAGGCCTTCAGACTCATGGACATCGACCAGGAGGTGATTCCATTCCCACCACCATACCCATCACCTAAACCTGCTCAATAATTCTCAACATTCTTATTTTGAGTTCTCTTCAGTTATAGCAGATGCTTTTATTAATTAGCACACTTTTCATAATCTAATCATTAACAATCTGTATTAATAAGTGGAAATGTTTGTGCTGTGAAGGACAGGTCAGAAAAACTCTCTTGGAGGTGTACCAGGATGCTGAGAGCCCCGTCCAGAAACGTGTGGCAGCTTATCTGATGCTTATGAAGAGTCCTGACGATGTGCTGCTTAGCAAGGTGATCACCACGCTGAAGGAGAGACAGGACCCACAGGTCAGGAGCTTTGTGGCCTGCCACCTTGACAACATCCGCCACTCTGATGATCCCAAAATGCAACAGTAAGTGACTGTTTTCTGTATGATATGTTCAGTCACTCCCTCTTCATTTACATGATTCATTTAATGTCTGTGATCACAGTGGTGGAAGGTGTTGATGTTTTCTGTATCTCCTACTGCATATGTATTTGACACCTGGCTAAGAGAAACATCTTCATTGAGTTTCTATTTTTCATCTGTCTGTCCAGCTGCAAAATCATGGGCTTGATTGTGTTCGATAGAATCGCAGCAAAATAATACCCTTTATTGTCCTAATCCCCATAATCACTTGTGCAACTCAAACAAGTTGTGGGTTCTGAAAAGTGCTCTCTTTCTCTCTTCCTCAAGAATAAGACAGTAAGTATATTGAGGAGGCATTGCAAGACCATCAGCACTCTGTTAACCCCTTCACCACAATGTCCCGCAACTACAAAATGGACACTGCCATGGGCTCCAAAAGAGCAACATGATCTTTGATTCCACTCCATCCCTGCCAAAGGAAGTCCTGCTGGAGACCACCCTCAAAGCCTTTGGGTATAACGGTGATATGTTAGAGGTAAGGTTTGAAAAGACATTCGAAACGTGTATTTATCTAATAAATGAAACATTTAATTAAAATGTTTATTATTTAAAAGAATATTGCATCTATATTGGTGTGATTACATTGATATCTTGTCTCACCCTTTTTTCCACTTCCATTTTCAAGGTCAGTATTGAAGGTAATGGATATGAACCGAGCCTTGAGGCCCTTTTTGGAGAGCAAGGTTTCTTCCCGGACTCTGTCTCCAAGGCCATGTACTGGGCTGGTCTCAAGATGCCAGACTCGGTCCAACAGGTGCTGGAGAACTGGATTGCTCCCTTGAGGAGTGAGAGAAGGAAAATACAGGTAAAACTGTATAATTTGATATATTGATGTTTAAGGAATAGTCTTTTCGTTTGGCTTTTCAGTGTGAGCTGAAGTATTTAAATACATTTTTAATAATCCAGGACCTTGTAAGAGACATTGGACAGAACTTCCAAAAGCTTGTCAGCGAACTACACTCTCAAGACTCCGCTGCCATGGCCTACCTAAGGATTCTTGGAGATGAAGTTGGATACATCAAGTCCAGTGAGATGGAGCACATGGCCCCGACCCTAGCTATGTACTCTGACGTGTTCTTCAACATAATGTCTCTTAAGGTAAATCATTGTTGACTGAATAGGTCATTCTGAGGGGGAAAGCATACAATAATATACAGTATGTGGAAACTAGATAACTAAACAAAACAGTCAATTACAAACAAAGCTAAACATGTTTTCAATTATTTCTATACATTTTCAGTATAACTGACCCACACACAAAGTCCCTTTGTTTCTTTATTTTTGCACAGGCCATGCAGTCTCTAATGTCCAGCACTAACAATGAGCTTTATGCCCACTATATCTTCCTGGATGAGAGCTTTTTCCTGCCCTCTGCGTCTGGTTTACCCCTGAAATTCTCCTTGTCTGGTGTCTTTTCCCCTGGAGCTAAGGGAGGTCTGAACTTTTCCCCTGTCATGGTAAACTGCCTGCTCTTTTATTTCTATTCAATTAATGTATAGGCCTTATGGAACATGTTTTATGGATTTCTACCATATTTGGACAAATTCTTTCATTTATTTAGGATCCTAGGTGAAATTTTACCTGTGAATTATGCCTTTCTTACCTGTAGCAGCAGTTGTCTTTCATGCAATCTATTGGTGTAGAGTTTATTACACAACTGGGTATCGACATTTCTGAGTTTGTGGTGGCTGGCATCGAGATGCACACCAACATGTACCATGAGAGTTCCCTGAACGCCAAAGTCACCATTAGCAGGAATGTTATCAAACTCTCCATCCCTGCACCCAAGGGAACTACTCAGCTATTCAGTGTCAGGTGGGAATTACTCTAACTTCATCTTAAATTCTTACATTTTACATTTTAGTCATTTAGCAGACGCTCTTATCCAGAGCGACTTACAGGAGCGGTTAGGGTTAAGTGCCTTGCTGAAGGGCACATCGACAGATTTTTCAACTAGTCGACTCGGGGATTAGACCAGCGACCTTTCGGTTACTGGCACAACGCTCTTAACCACTAAGCTACTTCTAATAATTTGATATTAAATATAAGTGGCACATTATGGGTAGCTCACATACTGTTGTCAATGTTAATAGGAGTACAGATTTAAGAATCCAGCTTGTATCAAATACCACCATCTTTTAATATACAGTTGAAGTCAGAAGTTTACATACACATTTAAACTCAGTTTTTCACAATTCCTGACATTTAATCCTAGTAAAAATTCCCTGTCTTAGGTCAGTTAGGATCACCACTTTATTTTAAGAATGTGAAATGTCAGAATAATAGTAGAGATAATTATTTCTTTCATCTTTTATTTATTTCATCACATTCGAAGTGGGTCAGAAGTTTACATACACTCAATTAGTATTAGGTAGCATTGCCTTTAAATTGTTTAACTTGGGTCAAACGTTTCGGGTAGCCTTCCACAAGCTTCCCACAATAAGTTGGCTGAATTTTGGCCCATTCCTCCTGACAGAGCTGGTGTAACTGAGACAGGTTTCTAGGCCTCCTTGCTCGCACACGCTTTTTCAGTTCTGCCCACAAATGTTTTATAGGATTGAGGTCAGGGCTTTGTGATGGCCACTCCAATACCTTGACTTTGTTGTCGTTAAGCCATTTTGCCACAACTTTGGAAGTATGCTTGGGGTCATTGTCCATTTGGAAGACCCATTTGCGACCAAGCTTTAACTTCCTGACTGATGTCTTGAGATGTTGCTTCAATACATCCACATCATTTTCCTTCCTCATGATGCCATCTATTTTGTGAAGTGCACCAGTCCCTCCTGCAGCATAGCACCCCCACAGCATGATGCTGCCACCCCCGTGCTTCAAGGTTGGGATGGTGTTCTTCGGCTTGCAAGCAACCCCCTTTTTCCTCCAAACATAACGATGGTCATTATGGCCAAACAGTTCTATTTGTGTTTCATCAGACCAGAGGACATTTCTCCAAAAAGTACGATCTTGTCCCCATGTGCAGTTGCAAACCGTAGTCTGGCTTTTTTTATGGCGGTTTTGGAGCAGTGGCTTCTTCCTTGCTGAGCGGCCTTTCAGGTTATGTCGATATAGGACTCGTTTAACTGTGGATATAGATACTTTTGTACCTGTTTCCTCCAGCATCATCACAAGGTCCTTTGCTGTTGTTCTGGGATTGATTTGCACTTTTCGCACCAAAGTACGTTCATCTCTAGGAGACAGAACGCGTCTCCTTCCTGAGCGGTATGATGGCTGCGTGGTCCCATGGTGTTTATTCTTGAGTACTATTGTTTGTACAGATGAACATGGTACCTTCAGGTGTTTGGAAATTGCTCCCAAGGATGAACCAGACTTGTGGAGGTCTACAATTTTATTTCGGAGGTCTTGGCTGATTTCTTTTGATTTTCCCATGATGTCAAGCAAAGAGGCACTGAGTTTGAAGGTAGGCCTTGAAATACATCCACAGGTATACCTCCAATTGACTCAAATGATGTCAATTAGCCTATCAGAAGCTTCTAAAGGCATGACATCATTTTCTGGAATTTTCCAAGCTGTTTAAAGGCACAGTCAACGTAGTGTATGTAAACTTCTGACCCAGTGGAATTGTGATACAGTGAATTATAAGTGAAATAATCTGTCTGTAAACAATTCTTGGAAAAATTACTTGTGTCAGGAACAAAGTAGATGTCCTAACCGACATGCCAAAACTATAGTTTGTTAACAAGAAATTAGTTGAGTGTTTAAAAACTAGTTTTAATGACTCCAACCTAAGTGTATGTAAACTTTCGACTTCAACTGTATGTGTGTCCAATGGAGAAAAAAATAATCAAATTAAGACTGACAAATGCCATAGATATTCACTATTATCTACATAAAATCAATTGGGGCCTACAGTGCATTTGGAAAGTATTCAGACCCCTTGATTTTTTCCAAATTTTGTTATGTTACAGCCTTATTCTAAAATGGATTAAATTGTTTTTTTCCCCTCACCAATCTACACACAATACCCCATAATGACAAAGCAAAAACAGCTTTTTACATAATTATTCAGACCCTTTACTCAGGACTTTGTTGAAGCACCTTTGGCAGCGATTACAGCCTCGAGTCTTCTTGGGTATGACGCTACAAGCTTGGCACACCTGTATTTGGGGCGGCAGGTAGCTTAGTGGGTAAGAGCGTTGTGCCAGTAACCGAAAGGTCGCTGGTTCTAATCCCCGAGCCGACTAGGTGAAAAATCTGTCGATGTGCCCTTGAGCAAGGCACTTAACCCTAATTGCTCCTGTAAGTCGCTCTGGATAAGAGCGTCTGCTAAATGACTAAAAAAAAATAAAAAAAAAAAAAAATAAAAATAAAAAAAAAAATAAAAAAAAAGACAAATATAATAAAAAAAAAAAAAAAAAAAAGAAAAAAATTTAAAAAAAAAATTAAAAAAAAAAAATATTTGGGAAGTTTCTCCCATTCTTCTCTGCAGATCCTCTCAAGCTCTGTTGAGAGGATCGTCGCTGCACAGCTATTTTCAGGTTTCTCGAGAGATGTTCGATCAGGTTCAAGTCCAGGCTCTGGCTGGGCCACTCAAGGACATTCAGAGACTTGTCCCGAAGCCACTCCTGCATTGTCTTGACTGTGTGCTTAGGGTCGTTGTCCTGTTGGAAGCTGAACCTTCGCCCCAGTCTGAGGTCCTGAGCACTCTGGAGCAGGTTTTCATCAAGGATCGCTCTGTACTTTACTCCGTTAATCTTTTCCTCGATCCTGACTAGTCTCCCAGTCCCTGCCGCTGAAAAACATCCCCACAGCATGATGCTGCCACCACCATGCTTCACCATAAGGATGGTGCCAGGTTTCCTCCAGACATGGCACTTTCATCAGAGCAGAGAATCTTGTTTCTCATGGTCTGAGAGTCCTTTATGTGCCTTTTGGCAAACGCCAAGCGGGCCTTTTACTGAGGAGAGGCTTCTGTCTGGCCACTCTACCATAAAGGCCTGATTGGTGGAGTGCTGCAGAGATGGTTGTCCTTCTGGAAGGTTCTCCCATCTCCACAGAGGAACTCTGGAGCTCTGTCAGAGTGACCATCGGGTTCTTGTTCACCTCCCTGACCAAGGCCCTTCTCCCCCGATTGCTCAGTTTGGCCAGACGGCCAGCTCTAGGAAGAGTATTGGTGGTTCCAAACTTCTTCCATTTAAGAATGATGGAGGCCACTGTGTTCTTCGGGACCTTCAATGCTGCAGACATTTTTTGGTACCCTTCCCCAGATCTTTGCCTCGACGCAGTCCTGTCTCAGAGCTCTACGGACAATTCCTTCGACCTCATGGCTTGGTTTTTGCTCTGACATGCACTGTCAACTGTGGGACCTTAAATAGACAGTGACTTTCCAAATCCTGTCCAATCAATTGAATTTACCACAGGTGGACTCCAATCAAGTTGTAGAAACATCTCAAGGATGATCAATGGAAACCGGATGCACCTGAGCTCAATTTCGAGTCTCATAGCAAAGGGTCTGAAGACTTATGTAAATAAGGTATTTCTGTTTTTTATTTTTAATACATTTGCTAAAATGTCTAAAAACCTGTTTTTGCTTTGTCATTATGGGATATTGTGTGTAGATTGATGAGATTGTAAAAAAAAAAATCAATTTTAGAATAAGGCTGTAACGTAACAAAATGTGGAAAAAGTCAAGGGGTCTGAATATTTCCGAATTGCACTGTATCTGTCCTCTCCATATTCGGTGCTGAGCTCCCAGAGGTGACTGTAACACTGAAGTACAAGCTGGCAGTCACAGATAGCAACGTCAAGGGGAAGAAGATGCGTGGCACAATATTCCACAGTTCAAATCAAATCAAATCAAATTGTATTTGCTACATGCGCCGAATACAACAGGTGTAGACCTTACAGTGAAATGCTTACTTACAAGCCCTTAACCAACAATGCCGTTTTAAGAAAAATAAGTGTTAAGTAAAAAATGGATGAGAAAAAAATTAAATAATTAAAGAGCAGCAGTAAAATAAAGTAAATGCAGGCAGGCTATATACAGGGTTTACCGGTACAGAGTCAATGTGCAGGGGCACAGGTTAGTCGAGATAATTGAGGTAATATGTACATATGGGTAGAGTTAAAGTGACTATGCATAGATAATAAACAGAGAGTAGCAGCAGCGTAAAAGAGGGGGTCGGGTGGGGTGGGGTGGGGTGGGGGGGACAGTGCACATAGTCTGGGTAGCCATGATTAGCTGTTCAGGAGTCTTATTGCTTGGGGGTAGAAGCTGTTAAGAAGCGTTTTGGACCTAGACTTGGCGCTCCGGTACCGCTTGCCATGCGTTAGCAGAGAGAACAGTCTATGACTAGGGTGGCTGGAGTCTTTGACAATTTTTAGGGCCTTCCTCTGACACCGCCTGGTATAGAGGTCCTGGATGGCAGGAAGCTTGGCCCCAATGATGTACTGGGCCATACGCACTACCCTCTGTAGGACACCAAGGAACTTGAAGCTCTCAACCTGTTCCACTACAGCCCCGTCAAAGAGAATGGGGGAGTGCTCAGTCCTCTTTTTATTCCTGTAGTCCACAATCACCTCCTTTGTCTTGATCACGTTGAGCGAGAGGTTGTTATCCTGGCACCACACGGCCAGGTCTCTGACCTCCTCCCTATAGGCTGTCTCATCGTTTTCGGTGATCAGACCTACCACTGTTGTGTCATCTGCAAACTTAATGATGGTGTTGGAGTCGTGCCTGGCCATGCAGTCATGGGTGAACAGGGAGTACAGATGGGGACTGAGCATGCACCCCTGTGGGGCCACCATGTTGAGGATCAGCGTGGCAGATGTGTTGTTACCTACCCTTACCACCTGGGGGTGGCCCATCAGGAAGTCCAAGTGTTTAGTCCCAGGGTCCTTAGCTTAGCGATGAGCTTTGAGGGCACTATGGTGTTGAACGCTGAGCTGTGGTCAATGAATAGTATTCTCATGTAGGTGTTCTACTTGTCCAGGTGGGAAAGGGCAGTGTGGAGTGCAATAGAGATTGCATCCTCTGTGGATCTGTTGGGGCGGTATGCAAATTAGAGTGGGTCTAGGGTTTCTGGGATAATGGTGTTGATGTGAGCCATGACCAGCCTTTCAAAGCACTTCATGGCTACAGACGTGAGTGCAACGGGTCGGTAGTCATTTAGGCAGGTTATCTTAGCAAAATATTCCAATAGCTTAGCATCTGCGTCATCTGACCACTTCCTTATTAACTGAGTCACTGGTGCTTCCTGCTTTAGTTTTTGCTTATAATCAGGAGGATAGAATTATGGTCAGATTTGCCAAATGGAGGGCGAGGGAGAGCTTTGTACGCGTCTCTGTGTGTTGAGTAATGGTGGTCTAGAGTATTTTTTTTCTCTGGTTGCACATTTAACATGCTGGTAGAAATTAGGTAGAACGGATTTATGTTTCCCTGCATTAAAGTCCCCGGTCACTAGGAGCGCTGCCTCTGGATGAGCGTTTTCCTGTTTGCTTATGGCCTTATACAGCTCACTGAGTGCAGTCTTAGTGCCAGCATCGGTTTGTGGTGGTAAATAGACAGCTAAGAAAAATATAAATGAAAACTCTCTTGGTAAATAGTGTGGTCTACAGCTTATCATGAGATACTCTACCTCAGGCGAGAATAATATAGAGACTTCCTTAATATCAGATTTCGTGCACCAGCTGTTGTTTACAAATATACACAGACCGCCACCCCTTGTCTTACCGGAGTCAGCCGTTCTAACCTGCCGATGTAGCGTATATCCCGCCAGCTGTATGTTTTAAATGTCATCGTTCAGCCACGACTCGTGAAACATAAGATATTGTCGTTTTTAATGTCCCGTTGGTAGGTTATCCTTGATCGTAGCTCGTCTATTTTGTTATCCAATGATTGTACGTTGGCTAATAGGACTGATGGAAGAGGCAGATTACTCGCTCGCCGTCGGATCCTTACATGGCACCCCGACCTACGTCCACGATATCTCCGTCTCTTTCTCATGCGAATGACAGGGATTTGGGCCTTGTTGTAATAGCAGAATTGGTTACAGTGTTTCTAGTTGTTTCAAGTTGGCCGTTCCAGGTAAAAGAAACCACAGTGTTCTAATTTTGCCATTTTGCCAAGGTTAGTAATATTGTAACTAACTAACATGCCTTGCTTTGAATGTTTATTCACAGACTTGAGTCTATGGAAAATGGTATGCTGCAAGTCCAGATGACCATCCCGGCCCTGAGTTCAGATGCCTCTGCTACTGCAACCCTGAAGAACACCGATAGTCTAGTCATGTAATTAGAGACAGCAGTCAACATTCAAGAGTCTAACTCTGTGCAAAAAGTCATTGTGAGATATGGTAAGTGTCAGACAGCTTTTTCTCTGTGATGTTTGACCTGACAAAGTCAATAACAAAATGTAACTGCAAACAGTAATGGTTAAAGTCTTACATCTGGTTTTCCCATAAAAATGACAACAAGTTTGAGGTGGAGATGAAGTCCGATCTGAACTCTGAGATCCAAAAACTCATCCCAAACACAGAAGATTACCAGAGGCAGCTACAAATGCAACATTTGACTGGACAAGGTTGCTGGAAGAAACAAGAGGAGCCTCGCTGAACTCACTCTGCCAACGTGCCTGAGAATCTGTTCCTTCAATCGTAAGTATCTGACAATTCACATATTAAATGGGGTTGGGGTTATTTCCATGTCAATCCATTCAATTCAGGAGATAAAATCCCAATTTAATAATGGCAAAGTGTCAGGGGAAAACAGAATAAATTCTTCACTAATGACAATAAATTAATTTGTCACTTTCTTGTTTTTTTGTTTTTACAACAGTGACAGCCATTACAAAAAAAGATTGCAGTTTTAAAACTGCAGTAAAAGTGCAGGAACTGCAATTGACTGTGGTATTTTGGACGCAGTGATTGCAGAATAACTCAAGTGTACTGCAGTTATACTGCACTGTAACTGCAGTTACACTGCAAACTTACTGCAGTAAAAAACTGTGTTATTTTGGACACAGTATTTGCAGCATACTGCAGTTATACTGCATTCTAACTACAGTTATAATACAGTGTACTGCAGTTATACTGCACTCTGACTGCAATCTTTTTTCGTAAGGGAGTTTATTCAGATACCAGCTCAACCAGAACAAAATGTCTGTCTCCCTTGTTGTGCCTTTGGGAGGAAATTCCTCTGAAGAGCTAAACTTTCCCACTACCCTGTCCATTACTGCAATCGATGTTACTGAAATAGGTTGGATGATTCCTGCCAATGAGATCCAAATCCCAAATTTCATCATACCTCGCTCTTTTGACTTCTTGCTGCCCTTGCTTGGCTTTGCTGAGGTGACCTCCGAAGTGATCAGCAACTTCTACAACTGGGAGGTATCCATCTCTGGGGGACACAACCCTGTTGATGTTCCCAGCTATATTGCTCATTATAAACTGGGTGGTTCGAGCCCTGAATGCTGATTGGCTGACAGCTGTGGTATATATCAGACCGTATACCACGGGTATGACAAACCTTTTATTTTTACTGCAATTATTACATTGATAACCAGTTGATAATAGCAATAAGGCAGCTCAGGGGTTTGTGATATATGGCCAATATACCACGACTAAGGGCTGTGTCCAGGCACTCCACGTTGCGTCGTGCATAAAAACAGCTCTTAGCCGTGGTATTGTAACGTATATGCCGAGCGTCAGAAAGCAGGTGCAGAAGGAGAGTTTAATACTGAACAGACACAAAATAACAAACATGGGAAGCGTACTGAACGTGAGAGAAAACCAATAACAACTAAGGACTGATGACGACTGAGGGCTAAATAAAGGGGGAGTAATCAGGGTATTGATAAAGTCCAGGTGTGCCTAATGATGGGACGCAGGTGTGCGTAATGATGGTTGCCAGGTGTGCGTAATGATGAGTTGCCAGGACCGGTGGTTAGTAAACCGGCGACGTTGAGCGCCGGAGCGGTGGAGCGGGAGTAGACGTGACAGGTATATTGGCCTTATTGCTTAAATATAAAGTCATGGCTCAGTCCCCTGTTAGCCCGCTCTCCTACAGACTTGAAGGTAAACTTTGCTTATCTTTCCACATTTAATTAAATGTATATTTACCACATAGATTTAAGAATATAGAAGATAAATATACACTGCTCAAAAAAATAAAGGGAACACTTAAACAACACAATGTAACTCCAAGTCAATCACACTTCTGTGAAATCAAACTGTCCACTTAGGAAGCAACACTGATTGACAATACATTTCACATGCTGTTGTGCAAATGGAATAGACAACAGGTGGAAATTGTAGGCAATTAGCAAGACACCCCCAATAAAGAACTGGTTTTGCAGGTGGTGACCACAGACCACTTCTCAGTTCCTATGCTTCCTGGCTGATGTTTTGGTCACTTTTGAATGCTGGCGGTGCTTTCACTCTAGTGGTAGCATGAGACGGAGTCTACAACCCACACAAGTGGCTCAGGTAGTGCAGCTCATCCAGGATGGCACATGAATGCGAGCTGTGGCAAGAAGGTTTGCTGTGTCTGTCAGCGTAGTGTCCAGAGCATGGAGGCGCTACCAGGAGACAGGCCAGTACATCAGGAGACGTGGAGGAGGCCGTAGGAGGGCAACAACCCAGCAGCAGGACCGCTACCTCCGCCTTTGTGCAAGGAGGAGCAGGAGGAGCACTGCCAGAGCCCTGCAGAATGACCTCCAGCAGGCCACAAATGTGCATGTGTCTGCTCAAACGGTCAGAAACAGACTCCATGAGGGTGGTATGAGGGCCCGACGTCCACAGGTGGGGGTTGTGCTTACAGCCCAACACTGTGCAGGACGTTTGGCATTTGCCAGAGAACACCAAGATTGGCAAATTCACCACTGGCGCCCTGTGCTCTTCACAGATGAAAGCAGGTTCACACTGAGCTCATGTGACAGATGTGACAGAGTCTGGAGACGCCGTGGAGAACGTTCTGCTGCCTGCAACATCCTCCAGCATGACCTTGAAAGAGAAACTGATTATTTTGACACAAGTATGATGTGACACTGGAAGACTTGGAGGCCTCTGTGGGGAATCTAAAGGTGAACCTGATGACCTGATGGCTACAGTCAGGGGCAGCATTGAAAGCGGAGACTTGTCAGACGTAATTTCAAATGCCATTCCTCTCACAAATTGGAAATCAGCTGAAGGACTTTGATTACCAATTTAATATCAGAGAGATAATTGTCTGAGCCATTGATGCAATTGAGGATGTCATCAGAAAGATTGATCTACAGAAGCTAGGCGGCAGCAGTGTTGCGTGGTTGGGGGACATTGATCTGAGGAGATGGCCAGGGTCCTTGAATCTATGAAGGATGTAATTGTCAACTGGATTGAAGAATATGAAATTGCAGACAGTACTCAATGCTGTGTATTCTGTGAGATCTGCTTCTCAGGTATGATTTTGACAAGATGATTAAAGTGTTCATGGATCA
This sequence comes from Coregonus lavaretus, assembly GCF_964263955.1. Classification (NCBI taxonomy): domain Eukaryota; kingdom Metazoa; phylum Chordata; class Actinopteri; order Salmoniformes; family Salmonidae; genus Coregonus; species Coregonus lavaretus. The sequence goes on along the minus strand of NC_140005.1, from coordinate 28,629,615 downwards.
GACTGTAGTACTCATTAAGGAATTCAGAATCCAAGAAACTGTGCAATCGCTGGTTGATGCCTTGAGATCTATACACTTTGAAGTCATGTATGACAAAGTTATGCAACTACTGGATGGGGCTGTAAGTCAGTTAAAATCAACTGTCTTCAAGCAAAGCATTGATGAACTGAATGAATACATTTCTGCAGCCATCAAAACCATAAAGGAATTTGACCAAAATGTGTTTGTTGACGATGCTAACCAGAAGATCAGAGAACTAACAAGTTATGTTAATAATCAGATTGAAGCATATGGAACCGCTCCTCCGGAGAATCTTCAAATACTTAAAGATGATGACGGATGTGATTGATACTACAGCCTTCGATGATATAAAGACAATTAAACAGCAAGCCTTTCAAGACATGAGAGATAGTCATTGGCATTAACATTAGAGAGGATATACTCATCTATCTGCAAAGGGCAAGTGACTCCTACACCAACAAGGTCGCCTACATTTCTGTTCAGTTCAACAAACTGATTGAGAAAATACGCAAGGTGGCCAAGGACCAAGATATATTAAACCAGATCAGTCAGGCTGTGGATTGTGTTCTGGTTGAGATTCCCTCTTTTGTAGTGCCTCTCTCACTGACCTCGTCATTCCCACCATCCAAATCAACTTGAACTGAACAGGCTGTGTCACGCCCTGACATTGAGATCTCTAGTTGGGTTGGTCAGGGTGTGAAATCTAATTTATATATTTCTATGTTGGTCGGGTGTGGTTCCCAATCAGAGGCAGCTGTCGGTCGTTGTCTCTGATTGGGGATCATACTTAGGCAGCCATGTTGCCTACCTTAGTTGTGGGATCTTGTTTCTGTTTGGCTTGTTTGATGTTTAGCCTCTTGAACTTCACGTTCTGTTGGATTTTGCTATTTTGTCTGTGTTTATAAAATTAAACGACTATGTACGCATACCACGCTGCACCTTGGACCGATCCTTTACACAACGAACGTGACAGGCAGCAGGACATAAGCATTCCGGCCCAAATCTCAGTTCCTGAGTTCACCATTCGGAGTTCTTACACTGTCCCAGCCATGACCATAGATTTTGAGGAAATCAAAGAAAAGATAATTGCATTCATTGACCAGGTCAGACAATATGAGGTTTCAATGCCTCCACCCGAGGCCATCTTTGAAGACTTGAGAGCACTTTACCTATCTGACCTCCCAGACCTGACCTACAGTTGAAGTCGGAAGTGTACATACACCTTAGCCAAATATATTTAAACTCAGTTTTTCACAATTCCTGACATTTAATCCAGTACAAATTCCCTGTCTTAGGTCATTTAGGATCACCACTTTATTTTAAGAATGTGAAATGTCAGAATAATAGTAGAGAGAATTATTTATTCCAGCTTTTATTTCCTCCATCACATTCCCAGTGGGTCAGAAGTTTACATACACTCAATTAGTATTTGGTAGCATTGCCTTTAAATTGTTTAACTTGGGTCAAACGTTTTGGGTAGCCTTCCACAAGCTTCCCACAATACGTTGGGTGAATTTTGGCCCATTCCTCCTGACAGAGCTGGTGTAACTGAGTTAGGTTTGTAGGCCTCCTTGCTCAAACACGCTTTTTCAGTTCTGCCCACACATTTTCTATAGGATTGAGGTCAGGGCTTTGTGATGGCCACTCCAATACCTTGACATTGTTGTCATTCAGCCATTTTGCCACAACTTTGGAAGTATGCTTGGGGTCATTGTCCATTTGGAAGACCCATTTGCGACCAAGCTTTAACTTCCTGACTGATGTCTTGAGATGTTGCTTCAATATATCCACATAATTTTCCTTCCTCATGATGCCATCTATTTTGTGAAGTGCACCAGTCCCTTCTGCAGCAAAGCACCCCCACAGCATGATGCTGCCACCCCCGTACTTCACGGTTGGGATGGTGTTCTTCGGCTTGCAAGCACCCCCCTTTTTCCTCCAAACATAACAATGGTCATTATGGCCAAACAGTTCTATTTTTGTTTCATCAGACCAGAGGATATTTCTCCAAAAAGTACAATCTTTGTCCCCATGTGCAGTTGCAAACCGTAGTCTGGCTTTTTTATGGCGGTTTTGGAGCAGTGGCTTCTTCCTTGCTGAGCAGCCTTTCAGGTTATGTCGATATAGGACTTGTTTTACTGTGGATATAGATACTTTTGTACCTGTTTCCTCCAGCATCTTCACAAGGTCCTTTTGTCAAGTGTCAATATGCAGCGATAGGACGGAGTCAGGCACAGGACACAGAACTGAGTAAACAACGTACTTTACTCGAAAAATAAACAACACTAATTTCCACGCAGGGAAAACACACCAGCTCACATAAGTCTTAGACACAAAACAAAGAACAAACACGCACAAAACCATGTGGGAACCAGAGGGTTAAATAGGGAAATAAAATAATGAAATGGGAACCAGGTGTGTACAATCAAGACAAAACAAATGGAAAAAGAAACGTAGATCGGTGGCAGCCAGAAAGCCAGTGACGACGACCGCCGAACGCCGCCCGAACAAGGAGAGGCACCAACTTCAGCGGAAGTCGTAGTGCCTCTCCTTGTAGTGCCAGAGAGGCACCCCGTAGTGCCGGAAGACGTGGGTAAACAGGGCCTCCGCAGTCTGTAGGGCTGTAGGGAGACTGGGCAAAGGAAGGAGATGGCAGGACTTAGAAAACCGAGCCACAACGACCAGGATCGTGGTGTTACTTCGTGACGGAGGAAGATCCGTCACGAAGTCCACCGATAGGTGTGACCACGGCCGTTGTGGAACGGGTAGGGGTTGTAATTTCCCTCTGGGCAGGTGTCTAGGTGCCTTGCACTGGGCGCACACCGAGCAGGAGGAAACATAAACACTCATGTCCTTAGCTAAAGTGGGCCACCAGTACTTCCCACTAAGACCGATGTGCACTGTCCGACCGATGCCAGGATGACCAGAGGAGGGTGACGTGTGAGCCCAACAGATCAATCGATCGCGGACATCAAACGGAATGTACAGACGCCCAACTGGACACTGGGTGGGAGTGGGCTCCGTACGTAACGCCCGCTCGATGTCCGCGTCAACCTCCCATACCACCGGTGCCACCAGGCAAGAAGCCGGAAGTATGGGAGTGGGATCCGTGGACCGCTCCTCTGTGTCATACATCCGGGACAGTGCGTCTGCCTTAGCGTTCTGGGAACCTGGTCTGTAGGATAGGGTGAAACAAAACAGATGAAAAACATGGCCCACCTTGCCTGGCGAGGGTTCAGTATCCTCGCCGCCCGGATGTACTACAGATTGCGGTGGTCAGTCCAAATGAGGAAAGGGTGTTTAGCCCCCTCAAGCCAATGCCTCCACGCCTTCAGAGCCTTAACAACAGCTAACAGCTCCCGGTCCCCCACATCATAGTTTCGCTCCGCCGGGCTGAGCTTCTTTAAAAAGAAAGCACAGGGGCTGGGCTTTGGTGGCGTACCCGAGCGCTGAGACAGCACAGCTCCTATCCCAGCCTCGGACGCGTCCACCTATACTATGAATGCCAAGGAGGGATCAGGATGAGCCAGCACGGGAGCCGAGGTAAACAGAGCCTTCAGGTGACCAAACGCCCTGTCCGCCCCAGCGGTCATTCTCCATCTCCACCCCTGACGCGGACAGGCGGTACCCTAGGAAGGAGACGGACTGTTGGAAGAACAGACATTTCTCAGCCTTGACGTACAGGTCATGCTCCAACAGTTGACCAAGCACCTTGCGCACCAGGGACACATGCTCGGCGCGTGTAGCAGAGTATATTAGAATGTCATCGATATACACCACTACACCCTGCCCGTGCAGGTCCCTGAAAATCTCGTCTACGAAGGATTGGAAGACTGATGGAGCATTCATCAACCCGTACGGCATGACGAGGTACTCATAGTGCCCAGAGGTGGTACTAAAGGCCGTCTTCCACTCATCCCCCTCCCGGATACGCACCAGGTTGTAAGCGCTCCTGAGATCCAATTTGGTGAAGAAGCGCGCCCCGTGCAATGACTCTGTCACACTGGCTATGAGAGGCAGTGGGTAACTGTACTTCACAGTGATCTGATTTAGACCTCGATAGTCAATGCACGGGCGTAAACCTCCATCCTTCTACTTCACAAAAAAGAAACTCGAGGAGGCAGGTGAAGTGGTAGGCCGAATGTATCCCTGTCCCAGAGATTCTGAGACATATGTTTCCATAGCAGCCGTCTCCTCCTGTGACAGAGGATACACGTGACTCCTGGGAAGTGCTGCGCCTACCTGGAGATTTATCGCACAATCCCCCTGTCGATGGGGTGGTAGTTGAGTCGCCTTCTTTTTACAGAAGGCGAGAGCCAAATCGGCATATTCGGGGGGAATGTGCATAGTGGAGACCTGGTTTGGACTCTCCACCGTAGTTGCACCTATGGAAACACCTACACACCTCCCTGAGCACTGACGTGAACATCCCTTGAGAGCCCTCTGTTGCCACGAAATAGTGGGGTCATGAGAGGCCAACCAGGGAAGCCCCAATACCACAGGAAACGCAGGAGAATCGATCAGGAAGAGACTAATTCTCTCCTCATGACCCTCCTGCGTTTTCATACATAGTGGAGCTGTGACCTCCCTAATCAGGCCCGACCCTAAAGGACGACTATCTAAGGCATGTACAGGGAAGGGCACATCAACAGGAACAATTGGGATCCCTAATCTACGTGCAAATGAACGGTCAATATAGTTCCCAGCTGCGCCTGAATCTACTAGCGCCTTATGCTGGGAATACGGGGAAAACTCCGGAAATTCTATGCATACATACATGTGCGCAACAGGGAGCTACTCACCTGGGATGATCCACCAGTGCCCTGCCTGCTGCCTTGACTCCCTGGGGAACCTCCCCAGACCGACCAGCAGTGTGACCTCTGCGGCCACAGTTGGTGCAGGAAACGGCCCCCCCTTCAAGCAGCACCTCCGAGCTCCATAGGGGTAGGGTCAGAGGTGCTGGGGGATGGAATGGACAGACCCTGACCCGGACGTCCGCGGGTGGCCAACAGGTTATCCAGCCGTATAGATAAATCCACCAGCTGGTCCACCAGCTGGCGGACACACTCTCGTATCCTGAGGGAGCCGGGTGGATGGTTGCCAGGTAGAGCTCCACCTGGAGCAGGAACCCCTGGCACCGGGCAGCCGTCCCATCATATGCCCTCGGGAGCGAGAGCCGAATCCCACTGGGTCCAGGTGACGGAGGGGTGGACATCGGTGTGGGTTGATCTGAAGTTGATGGGGTTGTGGGAAAACCCCCTCTCTCCCATCGCTCCATGGTCTGCATCACGTGATCCATGGCTGTGCCAAGATTCTGGAGCATCGTCGCGTGCTGCTGGACGCGCTTCTCCACTGGTACTGGAGGACTGGATGCACCTGCTGACTCCATATGTGGTGCGTGTTTCTGTCAATGTGCAGCGGTAGGACGGAGTCAGGCGCAGGACACAGAACTGAGTAAACGACGTACTTTACTCAAAAAATAAACAACACTAATTTCCACGCAGGGAAAACACACCAGCTCACATAAGTCTAAGACACAAAACAAAGAACAAACACGCACAAAACCATGTGGGAACCAGAGGGTTAAATAGGGAAATAAAATAATGTAATGGGAACCAGGTGTGTACAATCAAGACAAAACAAATGGAAAAAGAAACGTAGATCGGTGGCAGCTAGAAAGCCGGTGACGACGATCGCCGAACGCTGCCCGAACAAGGAGAGGCACCAACTTCGGCGGAAGTTGTGACACCTTTGCTGTTGTTCTGAGATTGATTTGCACTTTTCGCACCTCTAGGAGACAGAACGCATCTCCTTCCTGAGCGGTATGACGGCTGCGTGGTCCCATGGTGTTTATACTTGTGTACTATTGTTTGTACAGATGAACACGGTACCTTCAGGCGTTTGGAAATTGCTCCCAATGATGAACCAGACTTGTGGAGGTCTACAATTGTTTTTATGAGGTCTTGGCTGATTTCTTTTGATTTTCCCATGATGTCAAGCAGAGGCACTGAGTTTGAAGGTAGGCCTTGAAATACATCCACAGGTACACCTCCAGTTGACTCAAATTATGTCAATTAGCCTATCAGAAGCTTCTAAAGCCATGACATCATTTTCTGGAATTTTCCAAGCTGTTTAAAGGCACAGTGAACTTAGTGTATGTAAACTTCTGACCCACTGGAATTGTGATACAGTGAATTATAAGTGAAATAATCTGTCTGTAAACAATTGATGGAAAAATGACTTCTGTCATGCACAAAGTAGATGTCCTAACCGACTTGCCAAAACTATAGTTTGTTAACAAGACATTTGTGGAGTGGTTGAAAAACAAGTTTTAATGACTGCAACCGAAGTGTACGTAAACTTCTGACTTCAACTGTATGCAAAAAAAATCTAACTAAATGTTCCATAATCTTTCAGGGTATATCATCATACGTTGAATGTGGATATCACCAGCCCAACCTATGTTGATGTGAGCTTCTGCGATGCTTCCCGCAAGGATGTCATCACCACCTCCATGGCTTCCCCATTGGTTGATTTCCTCGTATTCCTTCCTATACGGAGGTCACCTTCACAGGTGTACAGAAAAGTGTTCAGCTGCTACCTGGTAAGAAACACCTGAAATATACTGTACATACTACACACCTCTTTCCTATAAATTGTCATACTAAAAGCTTAGAGTTTTCTCGATGTTATTTTTTATGGACACATTACATTGCATTATTTTTGCCTTAATTAGTGTTTATACTGAAAGTATGAGATGACAATTCTGATCGCCTCTTGTTCCTTATCTATCCAGTCTAACCCCGACAAGGATACGGACATTGTGAGTGTCAAAGCCACTCTGAAGAACTCTGAGAAGTTGAGTTTCCAGGTTGCCTCGAACATGGATACCATGCATTCCACCATTGAAGGGCTCAAAGAACGGATGACTGCCATCACAGATGTGCTGCTCAAGTTCATAAACAAGTATCACACCACTCACTTTGGCTTCGATGTAAACCGTGCCTCCATGAAGCTGAATAACTCTGTCTCCAACATCATTGAAAGAGCCTATCATGAGGTCCCAATGGGTCTCGATACACTACAGGATTTTATGAGAGAGATGTTTAGGAATGCAGCTGACAACATACTGTCTATCAACATCACTGAAATGAGTGACACGTATACCACTAGGTTTTCAGTTCTTACGTTCTTGCACGAAACCTGAAAGGCCGCTCAGCAAGGAAGAAGCCACTGCTCCAAAACCGCCATAAAAAAAGCCAGACTACGGTTTGCAACTGCACATGGGGACAAAGATCGTACTTTTTGGAGAAATGTCCTCTGGTCTAATGAAACAAAAATAGAACTGTTTGGCCATAATGACCATCGTTAGACCTCCTGTAGCTCAGTTGCTAGAGCATGGCGCTTGCAACGCCAGGGTTGTGGGTTCGTTTCCCACGGGGGGCCAGTATGAAAAATGTATGCACTCACTAACTGTAAGTCGCTCTGGATAAGAGCGTCTGCTAAATGACTAAAATGACTAAAATGTAAAATGTTATGTTTTAAAGGAAAAAGGGGGATGCTTGCAAGCCAAAGAACAACATCCAAACCGTGAAGCACGGGGGTGGCAGCATCATGCTGTGGGGGTGCTTTGCTGCATGAGGGACTGGTGCACTTCACAAAATAGATGGCATCATGAGGAAGGAAAATTATGTGGATATATTGAAGCAGCATCTCGAGACATCAGTCAGGAAGTTAAAGCTTGGTCGCAAATGGGTCTTCCAAATGGACAATGACCCCAAGCATACTTCCAAAGTTGTGGCAAAATGACTTAAGGACAACAAAGTCAAGGTATTGGAGTGGCCATCACAAAGGCCTGACCTCAATCCTATAGAAAATGTGTGGGCAGAACTGAAAAAGCATGTGCGAGCAAGGAGGCCTACAAACCTGACTCAGTTACACCTGCTCTGTCAGGAGGAATGGGCCAAAATTCACCCAACTTATTGTGGGAAGCTTGTGGAAGGCTACCCGAAACGTTTGACCCAAGTTAAACAATTTAAAGGCAATGCTACCAAATTCTAATTGAGTGTATTCTTCTGACCCACTGGGAATGTGATGAAAGAAATAAAAGCAGAAAATAAATCATTCTCTCTACCAGGGGCGGTGTGTTCAATAGGGCGATATGGGCGACGCACTGCCAAACGGGAAAAGGAAGGGATTTTTTTTCTAATCAATTATATCACGGCAACAGTAGTTATCAGTGTTGTAATCTAGACGTCTGATCTGCCGCAGTGCCACTAAATGTCCAATCAGGCTAAAGTCGTGCTTCAAATGGCCCCCCCCCCCTTTTGGGGCGATTTCAGTCAGGTTGAAAATCGCCCAGAAGTCTGTCATAGACTCCCATGTAAAATCTATTTTTTTCAAATATCAGAGCTTTCAATACAATCTCTATGGGTTTCTGAGGGCTTGCACTTACGCGCTTTCGTCATACGTAACATAACCATGAACGTAACTAAGAAAAGAGCGGGTAGCAGCATCAATCAATTCACTACTACTATCAAAATGGCTAGGCTTCAGTGCAACTCGATTGTGTCTTTGAAAGAAGTTCCTTTTTGTCGGCGAACAAATGAAGATAAATTGGCAACGAAACAATTAGGACCTCCCAGACCAAATTTAATAATTCAACAGGTTTCTACTAAAGGGGGGAAGTCCTACACCCGAGGATTTTCCAAAAATTGGTACGAACGAAAAACCTGGCTAGCAGGCTGCGATGTAGCTAATGCAGTCTTCTGCTACCCCCTGCTTACTCTTTCACCCTGAAGGCGGCACGGCAGACAGCACCGCTTGGACAGCGACTGGTGTGTAACGGACATGCACCATCTTTCAGGAAAGATTAAGAAACATGAGCTGTCAAAGACCCACATGGATAGCTGTTTGAGATTGTCTGCTTTGGGGAGAGTGAACATTCCCACTCAACTGGATGAGGGATACAGGCTAGCTGTCCGCCGCCACAACGATGAGGTTAGTGTTGATAATCACAAGTTTACTGGAGAACTGAAACTGACAAGGCTGACAAGATAGGACCCTTTTGTCCATTGTTATTGGATAGGAACAGAACTTATAACCAGCTCCTGACCTAAATAGATCTTAGCACAACATTTTACTCAACATATCATATTCCATATTCACTATAACAAATATATTTACTACGACATTAGCAAGAACCGCCACATCCTCAGCCGGCTAATCCAGTGTGTGAAGTTTTGCGGAGTGTTTGAGTTAGCTTTGCGAGGCAAAGATGAAACTGAGGGCTCCACCAACCCTGGTAAGCCAACACTTTTGAGATCAGTCAATAAATGCTTCTGGTATTGACTTATATGCTGCCCCTGTCTTCATGTTGTTGCTGGACATATCTTTTTTAAAATGTGTGTAGGTCACCTAAATCATCAGAAAAATTGCCCCCCCTGAGAATTTTTTCAGGAGCCGCCACTGCTCTCTACTATTATTCTGACATTTCACATTCTTAAAATAAAGTGGTGATCCTAACTGACCTAAGACAGGGAATTTTTGCTAGGATTACATGTCAGGAATTGTGAAAAACTGAGTTTAAATATATTTGGCTAAAGTGTATGTAAGCTTCCGACTTCAACTGTACTTTATGCTTGAGCTGTGACTTTGCTATGGAAAACCAAAAAATATTATACTAACACATATACATTATGTTTGAGCTGTTATTATACAGTTTATCTCTGTGTTTATTTTATTTTTTAAAGAGCTCCTTTTGTTTTTTAATGCCTGAACCATTAACAATTCATGTAGCATGTTGCTTCTTTTTGATGACCATGTTAATTGAGACAAAAATGTTTTTTTTTACAGCACAACTGTAATACATTGTTCTATTCCAAGCTATGGTCAACAATGCATTCAAGTGGGGTTCTTACATCCCAACAAAGGAAGATGGTTCACACTCATCAAGTACAGACTCCAAGACTCTTCTTTTGTAGGAGCTCAAGGTTGAAATGGTGTGGCCCTTAGATGGCAGGGTAGTCCAACTCATTGGAATATTGATAGTTTTAGAAGTTCAGCTGTCTACAACATAGGAAGCTAAAAGCCTTTGTTTGCTAGGTCCAGTTATTCACCCTTCACCCTGCCTCTTCTCTCCCTCTTGCCCTCCCTTCTTTCTCACTCCAAATATCCCATACAGCCTCTTGCCCTCTTTCATACTGTGTGCCACATTCCCCCTGCTTATTTCCCCTGGTTACCTGGTTGGACACTTAATGCCCCCCACTGCTATTTCATATACTCTCCCAAAGAGGGGCCCATAACAAATGTTGCTAAGCATGGTGGCTGTCACCTGTTTGGAATTCAGGGCTGTGTTGGTCGCCAGAGCGTGCTGCTTTTCCCACAGTAGTCTATCAAAAAGTGTTATGTTTGAGCTTTGCTGAAACGTCAAACTATATGAACATCAACAATATCAAAATATGGAAATGTATTCTATCTTATGAATAACTCACATTAGACTAAAAAAGGTTCAAGATCATCGCTGGAAAGGGGAGCCAGAAAGGATTTAGTTTAGTTTAGTTTATTAATTCGACCATTTAAAAAAACAAGCAAACATAAAACTTGAAAAAGCCATACATGCACATTAGTAAAATCATTGAGGATAACACACAAAGTCAAGAACTTATTTCCATTGTGTGTGGTCCTCTTGAAACAAGATGGCTAGGCAACATCGAACACGGTTGAACACAGTATGACAGCGAGATACTAAAACATAAAAACAAAGAAGAAGAACATCTACTCATTGCAGTTACATTGTAGGGTACATTCATATGGGCACAGCAGACATCAAACCGTTTTTCACTTTATTTTTAAAGCTGCCCAGAGAGGATGTCGTTTTTATGAGCAAAGGCAACTCATTCCATTCTGAGGCTCCAGTATACAAGAAAGTACCTTTCCCAGCATTACTCCTGAACCTGTATAAGCACACATTAGCAACACCTGATCTGGTGCTGTGATTGTGTGCATCCCTAACATGGGGAAAGTAATCAGTTAGATATCTGGGCGCAGAACCATAAATACTGTAAACAAAACCCAGTCTTATCTGGGACACCCTAGCCTCAACAGGCAGCCAGTTGAGTTCCTGAAAGCAGCTCCTGCCTATGTGACTATGTGGACTCACCTTCAATACTACTCTGATCAGCTTATTCTGGGCTATCTGGAGCTTCCCCTTCAGAAGCTTAGATAAGCCCCAAACCAGGAAGTACTAGCGTAGTCAAAATGGCATTGAATGAGGGCAGTGGCTAGCACTCTCATGGAGTCCTTATCAAGCAGCATGGACTTTCTAGCCAAAAACGTAGTCCTGGCATTAACTTTCCCTAGCACTTTAGTGGCCATGCTCACACATTTTTTTTTTAATTTTTTTTTTTTACCTTTATTTAACCAGGTAAGCCAGTTGAGAACAAGTTCTCATTTACAACTGCAACCTGGCCAAGATAAAGCAAAGCAGTGCGATAAAAACAACAACACAGAGTTACATATGGGGTAAACAAAACATAAAGTCAAAAATACAAAAGAAAATATATATACAGTGTGTGAATGTAGTAAGTTATGGAGGTAAGGCAATAAATAGGCCATAGTGCAAAATAGTTACAATTTCGTATTAACACTGGAATGATAGATGTGCAAAAGATGATGTGCAAATAGAGATACTGGGGTGCAAAATAAATAACAATATGGGGATGAGGTAGTTGGGTGGGCTAATTTCAGAATGGCTGTGTACAGGTGCAGTGATCGGTAAGCTGCTCTGACAACTGACGCTTAAAGTTAGTGAGGGAGATAAGAGTCTCCAGCTTCAGAGATTTTTGCAGTTCGTTCCAGTCATTGGCAGCAGAGAACTGGAAGGAATGGCGGCCAAAGGAGGTGTTGGCTTTGGGGATGACCAGTGAGATATACCTGCTGGAGCGCAGACTACGGGTGGATGTTGCTATGGTGACCAGTGAGCTAAGGTAAGACGGGGATTTGCCTAGCAGTGATTTATAGATGACCTGGAGCCAGTGGGTTTTGCGACGAATATGTAGTGAGGGCCAGCCAACAAGAGCGTACAGGTCACAATGGTGGGTAGTATATGGGGCTTTGGTGACAAAACGGATGGCACTGTGATAGACTACATCCAATTTGCTGAGTAGAGTGTTGGAGGCTATTTTGTAAATGACATCGCCGAAGTCAAGGATCGGTAGGATAGTCAGTTTTACGAGGGCATGTTTGGCAGCATGAGTGAAGGAGGCTTTGTTGCGAAATAGGAAGCCGATTCTAGATTTAACTTTTGATTGGAGATGCTTAATGTGAGTCTGGAAGGAGAGTTTACAGTCTAACCAAACACCTAGGTATTTGTAGTTGTCCACATACTCTAGGTCAGACCCGCCAAGAGTAGTGACTCTAGTCGGGTGGGCGGGTGCAAGCAGCGTTCGGTTGAAGAGCATGCATTTAGTTTTACTAGTGTTTAAGAGCAGTTGGAGGCTACGGAAGGAGTGTTGTATGGCGTTGAAGCTCGTTTGGAGGTTTGTTAACACAGTGTCCAATGAAGGGCCAGATGTATACAAAATGGTTTCGTCCGCATAGAGGTGGATCTGAGCTTCACCAGCAGCAAGAGCAACATCATTGATACACACAGAGAATAGAGTCGGCCCGAGAATTGAACCCTGTGGCACCCCCATTGAGACGGCCAGAGGTCCAGACAACAGGCCCTAGCTTTCATCAAGGATGCATCCCAGGTAGTTAACAGAGATTTTAGTAGTCAGCACCTCACCCCCTAACTCCACTCTGATTTCAGAGGACCTACACAATTTAGGTCTGGACCCAAAAAGGACTGCCTCAGTTTTACCTAAGTGCAGAGATAGCTTATTATCTCCAAGCTATTTGCTAATGTTAGTAAGCTCTATGCTAAGTATGCTCTCCAACATAGTTTTACGTTTGTGAGACACCAGAAGTGGAGAGTCATCCGAATAAAGGAAAAGACGGCAAGAACAAACATCTTTCATATACAGTGGGGGAAAAAAGTATTTAGTCAGCCACCAATTGTGCAAGTTCTCCCACTTAAAAAGATGAGAGAGGCCTGTAATTTTCATCATAGGTACACGTCAACTATGACAGACAAAATGAGAATTTCTTTTCTCCAGAAAATCACATTGTAGGATTTTTTATGAATTTATTTGCAAATTATGGTGGAAAATAAGTATTTGGTCAATAACAAAAGTTTCTCAATACTTTGTTATATACCCTTTGTTGGCAATGACACAAGTCAAACGTTTTCTGTAAGTCTTCACAAGGTTTTCACACACTGTTGCTGGTATTTTAGCCCATTCCTCCATGCAGATCTCCTCTAGAGCAGTGATGTTTTGGGGCTGTCGCTGGGCAACACAGACTTTCAACTCCCTCCAAAGATTTTCTATGGGGTTGAGATCTGGAGACTGGCTAGGCCACTCCAGGACCTTGAAATGCTTCTTACGAAGCCACTCCTTCATTGCCCGGGCGGTGTGTTTGGGATCATTGTCATGCTGAAAGACCCAGCCACGTTTCATCTTCAATGCCCTTGCTGATGGAAGGAGGTTTTCACTCAAAATCTCACGATACATGGCCCCATTCATTCTTTCCTTTACACGGATCAGTCGTCCTGGTCCCTTTGCAGAAAAACAGCCCCAAAGCATGATGTTTCCACCCCCATGCTTCACAGTAGGTATGGTGTTCTTTGGATGCAACTCAGCATTCTTTGTCCTCCAAACACGACGAGTTGAGTTTTTACCAAAAAGTTATATTTTGGTTTCATCTGACCATATGACATTCTCCCAATCCTCTTCTGGATCATCCAAATGCACTCTAGCAAACTTCAGACGGGCCTGGACATGTACTGGCTTAAGCAGGGGGACACGTCTGGCACTGCAGGATTTGAGTCCCTGGCGGCGTAGTGTGTTACTGATGGTAGGCTTTGTTACTTTGGTCCCAGCTCTCTGCAGGTCATTCACTAGGTCCCCCCGTGTGGTTCTGGGATTTTTGCTCACCGTTCTTGTGATCATTTTGACCCCACGGGGTGAGATCTTGCGTGGAGCCCCAGATCGAGGGAGATTATCAGTGGTCTTGTATGTCTTCCATTTCCTAATAATTGCTCCCACAGTTGATTTCTTCAAACCAAGCTGCTTACCTATTGCAGATTCAGTCTTCCCAGCCTGGTGCAGGTCTACAATTTTGTTTCTGGTGTCCTTTGACAGCTCTTTGGTCTTGGCCATAGTGGAGTTTGGAGTGTGACTGTTTGAGGTTGTGGACAGGTGTCTTTTATACTGATAACAAGTTCAAACAGGTGCCATTAATACAGGTAACGAGTGGAGGACAGAGGATTCTCTTAAAGAAGAAGTTACAGGTCTGTGAGAGCCAGAAATCTTGCTTGTTTGTAGGTGACCAAATACTTATTTTCCACCATAATTTGCAAATAAATTCATTACAAATCCTACAATGTGATTTTCTGGATTTATTTTCCTCAATTTGTCTGTCATAGTTGACGTGTACCTATGATGAAAATTACAGGCCTCTCTCATCTTTTTAAGTGGGAGAACTTGCACAATTGGTGGCTGACTAAATACTTTTTTCCCCACTCTAATTTACAGTTGAAGTCGGAAGTTTACATACACCTTAGCCAAATACATTTAAACTCAGTTTTTCACAATTCCTGATATTTAATCCTAGTAATAATTCCCTGTCTTAGGTCAGTTAGGATCACCACTTTATTTTAAGAATGTGAAATGTCAGAATAATAGTAGAGAGAATGATTTATTTCAGCTTTTATTTCTTTCATCACATTCCCAGTGGGTCAGAAGTTTACATACACTCAATTAGTATTTGGTAGCATTGCCTTTAAATTGTTTAACTTGGGTCAAACGTTTCGGGTAGCCTTCCACAAGCTTCCCACAATAAGTTGGGTGAATTTTGGCCCATTCCTCCTGACAGAGCTGGTGTAACTGAGTCATGTTTGTAGGCCTCCTACGCTTTTTCAGTTCTGCCCACACATTGTCTATAGGATTGAGGTCAGGGCTTTGTGATGGCCACTCCAATACCTGGACTTTGTTGTCCTTAAGCCCTTTTGCCACAACGTTGGAAATATGCTTGGGGTCATTGTCCATTTGGAAGACCCATTTGTGACCAAGCTTTAACTTTCTGACTGATGTTTTGAGATGTTGCTTCAATATATCCACATAATTGTCCTTCCTCATGATGCCATCTATTTTGTGAAGTGCACCAGTCCCTCCTGCAGCAAAGCACCCCCACAGCATGATGCTGCCACCCCTGTGCTTCATGGTTGGGATGGTGTTCTTCGGCTTGCAAGCAACCCCCTTTTTCCTCCAAACATAACGATGGTCATTATGGCCAAACAGTTCTATTTTTGTTTCATCAGACCAGAGGACATTTCTCCAAAAAGTACGATCTTTGTCCCCATGTGCAGTTGCAAACCGTAGTCTGGCTTTTTTTATGGCGGTTCCTTGCTGAGCGGCCTTTCAGGTTATGTCGATATAGGACTCGTTTTACTGTGGATATAGATACTTTTGTACCGGTTTCCTCCAGCATCTTCACAAGGTCCTTTGCTGCTGTTCTGGGATTGATTTGCACTTTTCGCACCAAAGTACGTTCATCTCTAGGAGACAGAATGCGTCTCCTTCCTGAGCGGTATGACGGCTGCGTTGTCCCATGGTGTTTATACTTGCGTACTGTTGTTTGTACAGATGAACATGGTACCTTCAGGCGTTTGGAAATTGCTCCCAAGGATGAACCAGACTTGTGGCCGTCTACAATTTCTTTTCTGAGGTCTTGGCTGATTTCTTTTGATTTTCTCATGATGTCAAGCAAAATAGGCACTTAGTTTGAAGGTAGGCCTTGAAATACATCCACAGGTACACCTCCAATTGACTCAAATGATGTCAATTAGCCTCTCAGAAGCTTCTAAAACCATGACATCATTTTCTGGAATTGTCCAAGCTGTTTAAAGGCACAGTCAACGTAGTGTATGTAAACTTCTGACCCACTGGAATTGTGATACAGTGAATTATAAGTGAAATAATCTGTCTGTCAGCGATTGTTGGAAAAATGACTTGTGTCATGCACAAAGTAGTCCTAACCAACTTTCCAAAACTATAGTTTGTTAACAAGAAATTTGTGGAGTGGTTGAAAAACGAGTTTTAATGACTCCAACATAAGTGTATGTAATCTTCCGACTTCAACTGTATATACAGTAAAAACACTAGAGGCTCAAGCACGCTCCCCTGCGGAACACCACAACTCATTGGTTTTACCTGAGACAGTGAACCATTAACCTCAGCTATTTGCTCCCTACCTGACAAATAGGACTTTACCCAGCCTAGAGGGATACTGCTTAACCCCAGCGCCTCCAGTTTGGAGATTAGGAGACAGTGGTTAACTGTATCAAAGGCCTTCTGTAGGTCAAGCAGTACCATTCCACTGAGATTTTCCTCATCAATATTTTTCCTGATGAAATCAGTCAAGTAAAGTAGACATGAATCAGTGGAGTATGTTTTACTGGCTATTTTGACTGTTGCTACCTTTGCAAAAGAAAAATAACCCCTAATTCGGCATAATACGTCTTGACTTGGTCGTTTCCAAACAGCGTGGACAAGTATCTGTATGAGTTTCATATTAATTTCAGAAAATGTCAAAAACTAAAGGTTTTCAGGAGCAAACATACATCATATTTCTTTAAATATTCATAGCAGTCAACAAATGAGGGTGTGTTTTGGTGTTGGACACTAGCAAAACATTTGTTTTCATCATTTTCTAGTAAGACATATGGAGTATATGGAGTTATACAGTTTTTCATCTGCTATTCAATCCCACTCCCTGCTCTCCCCACCTGACCCCAAAATGAAAGGCAAAAATCGAACACCCCCATACCTTCCCAATACCCCATTTCTTATTACATCGTCATACCAACATGATCACATATAGGCTTATTTCTCTAGCAGACATTGGTGGAAGTGCATCATACTGTATGTCTGCAGGTGACCTGTGCACCTTCTGGCCTGCCCAGAGGGTGCCACATTATGCTATAAGTGGCCAGACTTAACTGACAATGTTTCTATAACACAAGCTATCGCCCAGATATGAAAGTGACTTCAGAGGTCATTAATAAGATTTCCTATTGTTAAATATCCCTGAATTGTATTACTGCCAGCCTTGAGTAATCTAATTTCTGTGAAGAAGTAACAAGGCTGCAAAATAAAACAAAATGTCTGTGATTTACGGGGTGCATAAAAGGAAATGAAACATCCGCTGTAACACCCCCACCCCTATCCCATAATATTCCTCCTGCACATTGTCAGCTGTGTGTTGAACTGGACAGTGATAAAAAATCATATGAATTATTGTAAATTCTTGCAATGTTTAATCTCAGTCCTAATTTGACCTTCAATATCAGATGCAGCCTTGCTCCTGAGAGACCTTGGCATTTGGGTGTCATCAGCACTTTGCACCAGGATCATATTAATCAAAAGGTCAGTTTCCTTTCCTTTAGGGAAGACACACTGGTACTTAAGAAAGACACCAAAGCCAGCCAGTAGCTCTCTTCTCGCACCTGCTGACACCCATTGCTCTTGAAATGAAAAGGTTTTCCTTAAGTCAATCTGAGCTGACCTAACACAAACTTAATATAAAGGCAAATAAACACAATCTTCTGCCACTCTGAAATATTATGACATAAACACATGATAATTGTGTGCAAGCTTTTTAAATTCCATTATTGTTTGTATCATTACTGTAAAGTAAAGTTCCGCCTCCCTTACTAAGAAGGATGCCCCCCCCCAAAAAACAAACAAATCTGCAAATGGAAGAGAGGCACCTTTGACAGCAGGAGAGGGACATCCCACCACCTGGGAGGAGGAGTGATTTCATTGCTACACACAAGGTGCTGATATCGTCTTCTCCGTCAGCCCTCGAACATTAACTGCTCCCAGCTTGTGGCTTCTAAATAATAAGGTCAGAACTTTTCAGCCACCCCATCACACCACACCACATCACACCACATTCCATTGGAAACAGCAGCAACTTCACCACCACTGTTGCCTCCCACAGGCTGCATGAGAGCCTCCGCTCTCTCTCCCAGCAGGTTTGGGAGCACATCCAATTTTGTGACGCACAGGGCCAAGCCTAGCTCCTCTCTGAGTGAACTCTTCACAGCTGGACCCAAATGACTTGCAGGTGTCTCTGTAGGCTGCACATCACTGGCTCCCCACTCATGACCAACGGGGGCATCACCTTTGCCACTTTGGGGATCACAGCGGGTGCAGCGTAACACTCAGCAGGAAATGTCTGACAGCAGCCCGCCAGCGTGAATATGGGAAATGTCCATAGAGAGAGAACAATTGATTGGGCGGGGGTGGATAGTTGTTATGTAAATGAAACAGCCAAACAGGGCATGTTTACCAACTTTTGAATGTACTGCCCCATCTGACAAGGTGCAGGTGTAACAGTAAGTACTGTGATCATGCATTTTACTGGCCATGGATGTGATGTTCGGTGGTTGTAAGCGTGCTACGGTTATTACATGTTTCTCAATCATTGCCTAGCGGCTGTTTTATGGACCTGGTCAGGCATATATCAGCCCCTACATGAAATGTGGCTAAGTGATTTAGGTTTAGGCCAGATCCAACGAGTTGAGGAGAGTTTTATCTCCGCTCCCGAGGGAGGCTCAGTCCTGCATGTTAATGTATTTCCTGAAATCAAAGCACACACACACACACACACACACACACACAGACACACACACACACACAGGCAGGCAGATGCATCTGCATTCCCATCAACAACCAGCATTAAATATTCTGGAGAAATAGCTTTGTTTGTTGGAAGAACAATGTTTTCACTCCAGCTCAGAAGGTGGCGGTAATGCACCTAAACATGGTTTTGCACAATGGTATGAAACCTCAACAAGAAAGAAGAAGACGAAGCAAACGACGATGTTTCAGACCGCTAACATTGTAGTCGTGTTGCGCAGATTATCAAATCGTTAAGTATTGATGGGATTTCAGCCATGTTAAACACTGCTCCCATGTTTTAAGAGATCTGATACACACCTGAATGGTCTCAGGTCCCCACAAATGCGGTCGTGTCTTCACGATGTGATAATTTGCTGAACAGGGTTAAAATGTAGTTAGCTAGCCTGGAACGACACCGAAGACTGTCAGACTGGACCAGCCCGAAACCGTGTGCGCGCTAACGCTCGTGCTTCTTCAGTCTCACTGGCACACTAGACTAAGGCATCACCGTCGTCAGTGTAGCAAAGAATTTGGAATACAGTAGCTGCGGCAAAACATTTCATTTCGAGAATTTGGTAGGTAATTATCGCTGTGAAAATCTAGCTAGCTAACCTATTGCCAACATTAGCAACATAATGCTAGCTTGCCATCTCACAGACAGAGATGTTCATATTCAATGAGCTAACAAGCTAGCTAGCTAGCTGCCCAGGCTGTGACTTCAAATGCAAGACATGTCATGTCAAACAAATCTAAAAACGATTCCCTAAATGCTCAGCTAATGCTTATAAGATCATATAGCTAATGTATTACACTGACTGTGTGTCAAAGTTCATAACACGTTTAGCTGATAACAAATAGGTGAAAGGTTGAGTGGGTTGTGTTCTATTAATCTCAGTGAAATTGGACCATTCTTGAAAGGACAACCTCTACTAGCTACAGTAGCTGTGCAGTTGAGATGCATAGAAAATATTAGGCTACTTCTGTGAAGCTATTATTAAGGATAGGATGTATTTCATAGGGTGAATGTCTGATTATCTCCATAATAATGAAGACTAGTACCCAATATTCATCCTATGAATAAAAGCCCCTTTTTTGTTGCATAACAAACATAATGTAACATTTCCAGATGTACAGCATGAAATAACAATACATCACCCTGTCCTGCCTCTCTTTCTCTTGCTAGCATTTGAGATGGGATCCTCCGTGATGGAGGATAAGGATGAGACCTGCACAGAGCACCTATACTGCTGTGGTGCTGTCACAGAAGTCCTCAAATTCGGCACCCGTAACCTACAATCTGGCAATCTCCCTAAAGTGCTTTTTCTCATCATTCCAGGTGAGTCTCCTTAAAGCATTTTCTTAATTCAGGGGAAATGCATGATGTTATTCGTGGTTATGTTATTGTGAGATGCCTGTAGTTTTCATCCCAAAACTGTATTGGTAAATCGACTACAGCTAAGGTATTTTGAGTGGGCTATTCCTTTAAACTGGAGTTATAAAAGTAGTATTGTTAATACTACAAATTAAATCGTATTCCTGACTAAGCAGTTTGCTGTAATTGACCCTTGGTGTCTCATCATCATGTCATGTAATGTTGATGTTAAAGGTGTTAAGCCTTACTCACTATCCTGAGAGTCTGAGGCTGGCTCCCGAGTGGCGCAGCGGTCTAAGGCACTGCATCTCAGTGCTTGAGGCGTCACTACAGACCCCCTGGTTCGATTCCAGGCTGTATCACAACCGGCCGTGATTGGGAGTCCCATAGGGCGGCGCACAATTGGCCCAGCGTCGTCCGGGTTTGGCCGGTGTAGGCCGTCATTGTAAATAAGAATTTGTTCTTAACTGACTTGCCTAGTTAAATAAAGGTTTAAAAAATAAATAAATAAATCACCACGTCTGGACCAAATAGTACACAAACATTTTGGGTCTCGTGTGCCTCGATACTACTCTGCCTATGTCACCCACTTCTTTGTGTTTAAATTTGAAAACTTTAAGAAAGATGAGCCATAAAGTCAGAGGGAGACTCAGTCATGCCAGTGACCTTTGAAAGGTCGCAGTGACTGGAGCTCGTTCATTGCCCTCTGAATATCACTGAGCATGGGGCTCAATGGACCCTTTATGGCTGACAGAGACACCACGAAGGCCCTGTTATTGTAGACCGGCTGCCCTTTTCCCTGTGATCAGAGCAATGATCTTTGTGTCCAACCTTAGGTACAACCAGTGTTTCATACCCTAAAGCACTCACAGGTGCATCGGTGTTCTCTGTACGTGTGTGTGTGTTTTGATTGACGTATGGAAACCATGATGACTTGGAACCGAGGATGATGACCTCCTCCAATGAAACTTATGTTTTTTTGACTGTTTTGATAGAACACAGGTGCGACAGCCAATCATTTCAAAACGTCAATGCGTGTAGCCGACTAGAATTATAGACATTCAGTAGATACACTATATATACAAAAGTATGTGGACACCCCTTCAAATTAGTGGATTTGGCTATTTCAGCTACACCCATTTCGGACAGGTGTATAAAATCGAGCACACAGCAATGCAATCTCCATAGACAAACATTGGCAGTAGAATGGCCTTACTGAAGCGCTCAGTGACTTTCAACGTGGCACCGTCATAGGATGCCACCTTTCCAACAAGTCAGTTCGTCAAATTCCTGTAAGTGCTGTTATTGTGAAGTGGAAACATCTAGGCGCAATAACGGCTCAGCCACGAAGTGGTAGGTCACACAAGCTTACAGAACGGGACTGCTGAGTGCTGAAGCGCGTAGCGCTTAAACATCTTCTGTCCTCGGTTGCAACACTCACTACCGAGTTCCAAACTGCCTCTGGAAGCAATGTCAGGAGCTTCATGAAATGGGTTTCCATGGCTGAGCAGCCGCACACAAGCCTAAGATCACCATGCGCAATGCCAAGCATCGGCTGGAGTGGTGTAAAGCTCGCCACCATTAGACTCTGGAGCAGTGGAAACGCGTTCTCTGGAGTGATGAATCAGGCTTGGGTTTGGTGGATGCCAGGAGAACGCTATCTGCCCGAATGCAGTGCCAACTGTAAAGTTTGGTGGAGGAGGAATAATGGTCTGGGGCTGTTTTTCATGCTTAGTTCCAGTGAAGGAAAATCTTAACACTACAGCATACAATGACATTCTAGACGATTCTGTGCTTCCAACTTTGTGGCAACAGTTTGGGGAAAGCCCTTTCCTGTTTCAGCATGACAATGCCCCCGTGCACAATGCGAGGTCCGTACAGAAATGGTTTGTTTAGATCGGTATGGAAGAACTTGACCTGCCTGTACAGAGTCCTGACCTCAACCCCATCGAACACCTTTGGGATGAATTGGAACGCCGACTGCGAGCCAGGCCTAGGCGCCCAACATCAGTGTCCGACCTCACTAATGCTCTTGTGGAGCATGTCCCCGCAGCAATGTTCCAACACAATGTTCCAACATCCAACAAGCATTCCAATAAGCATTTCGCTACACCCGCAATAACATCTGCTAAATATGTGTATGTGACCAATAAAACATTTGATTTTGATCTAGTGGAAAGCCTTCCCAGAAGAGTGGAGGCTGTTATAGCAGCAAAGGGGGGGACCAACTCCATATTAATGCCCATGATTTTGGAATGAGATGTTCGACAAGCAGGTGTCCACATACTTTTGGTCATGTAGTGTATATTCCTTGTAAAATGTGTTTTAATATTCAAAATATTTACATGAAAAATGTGTTCGTAAGAAGTTTGCAAACTTTTAATACCAGCACCTAATATGTTTTGTAATGTGTAGGCCAATGTTCTGTGTGCTGTTTGATTGTGTTGTGTGCCTGTGCCATCTTAATTTCCTTCTGAGGATCAATAAAGTTACATTCAATAAAATTCAACGGATAAAAAAAGTAACCAAGAGCAGCTCGCTTTAGCCTCAAGGGTAAATGGATAGGATAGCCTACTTGATACATAGGCCACCCTCATCGGCCACCCTCCATCGATATATCCATCCACCCTCCAGGCCACCCTCCATTGATATATCCCTCCACCCTCCCTCCAGGCCACCCTCCATTGATATATCCCTCCACCCTCCCTCCAGGCCACCCTCCATTGATATATCCCTCCACCCTCCCTCCAGCCACCCTCCATTCTCAACAGATGGAGGAGAGTTAAAAAAGGTCAGCAAGATCAAGGGAGGGAATGGCAATCAAATGTTACCTCCAGGTTACATTCCAAAATCATTCCACCAAATATTTCAGCAATGCATGAAAAAAGCAAAACCAATAACTTGGGCTGACATTCCAGTGTTAGCCCTCAATCCACATGGCACAATGCTATTAGCAGTACCAGACATGTCACTATTAGATAAACGTCAAAATTGTGCCCCTGTAATACCACCGTGATTAAAGTGAGTTAAAATACATATTTTAAGGTGCAGTGACTGCAGTCTGTAAGATTTACCACTGCTCATTGATAACTTAAACTGCTTGATTTTTGCAGAATAGGCAGGCCTACAAGGCAAATGTGTTTTTGGAAGTATAACTCAATCTTTGTAAGTGCAGTGGAAGCTCTAAGTGCACTGCAGGTGCGGGACTACGTCAGTGCTGCGGTACTTCAGGCACCAAGCCGAGAGGTCAAAGACGCTAGGGAGGGAGGTCTGCACAGTGTTCAGCTCAGCAGGCCCAAATTTATAGGCACTAGAAAAGCACCCTTTCTAGTGAGGGAAGAAGGGAGGAAAGATAACAAGTGGGAAAGAAAGGGAGGGGTTGGTTTGACTTTTCCTTGAATTACTCAAGCTTGGTGGGATTCTGGAGTTGTCCTCTTCAAAAACTGATACATTTGGTCATGAGACATCTGTATTTAAAGAATTAGGCCTAATAGATATCCAATGTACTATTGTGCAATGAGTCAGTCTCTTATTAAGGTAGTTACAGTATGTCACTACATTAATAGTGCATCATCAAGTGTCACTCTTTTATTGCCAGTGTCTGCTATATACCTCAAGAAGAACTTGCACACTTGTTAACTGCTGTTGCCATTACTAAGGTGATTTACGACTTGAACTGTGGCTAACAGGGAATTCCCTTAAAGGTGCACTATGCAGAAATTGCTCCGCCATTTCCTGGTTGCAAAAATTCGAATTGATCGCCTAATTTCAGTTTATGTGACAAAGCAAGCAAGTATAGTGTAGAGAATCATTGTACCATCTAAACTGCTGTGAAATATATTGTCCATAACCAAAATATTGTATTTTCAGCTGTTTGAAGCTTGTGTACAAAACTGAAAGTAAAAGACGCAAAAAACTAAACTTAAGAATGGGAAGCATAGAAATAGCGCACATAGAACAGATATATCGCTTCTTAGACTTGTTTTCAATGATAAGGACATATCTGTAACTCACATTTCTATGTGAATTTGGTCGGGTCGCCCAAATAGTTACATGTTGCAGCTTTAAAGCGACAGACACACTAAAACAATAATAATGTACTTTTATTAAGTTATGATATCTTAGAAACAAAGGATATTTGATTAAAGAATGGATATTTCCAACAATGTAACATATAATAATAATAATGAAATTATAACTGTTTTACTAACTTTAATCTATTACTAACATATTCCATAATCAAGAAGAATTCTGACTTTTCTTTCCTTCTATAGGCTGTCTGCTTCATTCCTCCTATAGAGGGAGTGGTGTTACTGTCACACAGTGCTAGTTGGGGAAGGGAAACAAATGAAAGTGTGGATTCAAGCCTGACAGCTCTCTCTCTACCCATTGTCTGCAGTTTGAACAGATGCAGGACCTCCCTTGGTATTTGATACTTTGACCCACAGATCTCTTTAAAGCCTTATAAAGTAAACACCTTCTTCCTTAGGCTGAATGAAATACCATTATAGCCTCATAATTTGTCTGGGTCGACCCTGCAGACTTAAGTAGCATGTACTTCACTCTGACTGGTTAAATAAACAGATATTATTTATATGTAGTAAGACATTACATTACTAACTGGCTGCTCATCCTTTCAAGTTTTTCTCTCCCAGTTATTTTATCAAGAGTTAGAATTATGTGTTTAAAATACATTTTAAGAAGGCCATCTGTGAGAACCCCAAGAGAGCAGGGTGTGAGAGGAGATTGAGTAATGACGAGATAGTGAATGATGACGATCAAGTCAAGACCCTTGCCAGCAATGTGCAGCGTCGTCACAGACAGCTATGAAGAATGACCTAACCAGTGAAGACTAGCATGCTGCTTATCCTTCATCTCCCTGTAAATCCTTTATCTCCCTGTAGTCTGTAATATTTATTGTATCAGTTACATTTCTGGTACCAGTTGCTGAAATCACAATTGTTTTACATTTTCCTATTTATTTTGGTGCATACAGTGAGGGAAAAAAGTATTTGATCCCCTGCTGATTTTGTACGTTTGCTCACTGACAAAGAAATGATCAGTCTATAATTTTAATGGTAGGTTTATTTGAACAGTGAGAGACAGAATAACCAAAAAAAATCCATTAAAACGCATGTCAAAAATGTTATAAATTGATTTGCATTTTAATGAGGGAAATAAGTATTTGACCCCTCTGCAAAACATGACTTAGTACTTGGTGGCAAAACCCTTGTTGGCAATCACAGAGGTCAGACGTTTCTTGTAGTTGGCCACCAGGTTTGCACACATCTCAGGAGGGATTTTGTCCCACTCCTCTTTGCAGATCTTCTCCAAGTCATTAAGGTTTCAAGGCTGACGTTTGGCAACTCGAACCTTCAGCTCCCTCCACAGATTTTCTATGGGATTAAGGTCTGGAGACTGGCTAGATCACTCCAGGACCTTAATGTGCTTCTTCTTGAGCCACTCCTTTGTTGCCTTGGCCGTGTGTTTTGGGTCATTGTCATGCTGGAATACCCATCCACGACCCATTTTCAATGCCCTGGCTGAGGTTCTCACCCAAGATTTGACGGTACATGGCCCCATCCATCGTCCCTTTGATGCGGTGAAGTTGTCCTGTCCCCTTAGCAGAAAAACACCCCCAAAGCATAATGTTTCCACCTCCATGTTTGACGGTGGGGATGGTGTTCTTGGGGTCATAGGCAGCATTCCTCCTCCTCCAAACACGGCGAGTTGTGTTTATGCCAAAGAGCTCGATTTTGGTCTCATCTGACCACAACACTTTCACCCAGTTCTCCTCTGAATCATTCAGATGTTCATTGGCAAACTTCAGACGGCCTTGTATATGTGCTTTCTTGAGCAGGGGGACCTTGCGGGCGCTGCAGGATTTCAGTCCTTCACGGCGTTGTGTGTTACCAATTGTTTTCTTGGTGACTATGGTCCCAGCTGCCTTGAGATTATTTACAAGACCCTCCTGTGTAGTTCTGGGCTGATTCCTCACCGTTCTCATGATCATTGCAACTCCACGAGGTGAGATGTTGCATGGAGCCCCAGGCCGAGGGAGATTGACAGTTATTTTGTGTTTCTTCCATTTGCGAATAATCGCACCAACTGTTGTCACCTTCTCACCAAGCTGCTTGGCGATGGTCTTGTAGCCCATTCCAGCCTTTTGTAGGTCTACAATCTTGTACCTGACATCCTTGGAGAGCTCTTTGATCTTGGCCATGGTGGAGAGTTTGGAATCTGATTGATTGATTGCTTCTGTGGACAGGTGTCTTTTATACAAGTAACAAGCTGAGATTAGGAGCACTCCCTCTAATCTCAGCTCGTTACCTGTATAAAAGACACCTGGGAGCCAGAAATCTTTCTGATTGAGAGGGGGTCAAATACTTATTTCCCTCATTAAAATGCAAATCAATTTATAACATTTTTGACATGCGTTTTTCTGGATTTTGTTGTTGTTATTCTGTCTCTCACTGTTCAAATAAACCTACCATTAAAATTATAGACTGATAATTTATTTGTCAGTGGGCAAACGTACAAAATCAGCAGGGGATCAAATACTTTTTTCCCTCACTGTATGGGTACAGTGTGCTTGTGAAGTACTCATTGTAGTCTAAATTAGTTTTGACTTGTTTGAGGGCTAGCCGACATCTGGTGTGGCCTTTGCTGTTGCGGTAGATGGTGTAACTTCGTCGGAATTTCCCATCGCTGTCTCATTGAAAACAATGACATCTGAATTTCGTCCTGCTATTGTGCTTTACCTATCTGAGTACAACAATCGGAAACCCTCTTTGCTCCCCCTACTCCAATACCTCTCAGTCATGAATCATTCAGTACTCAGGTGTTTACTACCATCACCTATTCTGAATAGTCTTATTGTGGAGTTAAGTGTTCAGGCTTTTCCCTCTCAACCACTGACTCATGACTGTGAGACCTCAGCCATCTCTCTCCATCAACTAATTTGTAACCCATTGTTAGTTCAGGTTTCTTACTATGTGCTCTAACTCTCTTTCAGCCCACAGACGTAACATTGTGTAATTGTAATTTGTTTTTTGCTTTGTCATTTGTTCTGTTCATTTCAGTTTTTGTCCTCTTTATTCACAAAAGGGGACTTCTGCAGTCTCCTTCAAATCAAATCAAATTGTATTTGTCACATACACGTGTTTAGCAGATGTTATTGCGGGTGTAGCGAAATGCTTGTGCTTCTAGCTCCGACAGTGCAGTAATATCTAACAAATATGACCTCTCTTGAGTGAGCGGCACACTCGTCACAACATAGTACCCGCGTAATCCGCCCCTCGTTCCTCAATTGGCTGTGAGCACCAGACAGATGTATCCTCCATTGAATCACATTCCGAACTCCGCTTTGCTGATAGAGACAGATGTTGGGCCCAAAACTCATTCAAATACTGAAGCTTATGTTCATGAAGACCAAAAATCAGTTGAAAGTTCATCTGTTCACATCCCAATAATGTGTTCAGGTTCAGGTACCTGTCTACTTACAAAAGCGTGGTCTGAGGAGTGGTCTCAGACTGCTACAGTATAAAGCTGTTTTCCTTTCTACACTTGCCTCGAGTTCAAACCGATTGAAGCTGTGTGACAGTGGGATTTGGGGGGCCTTCATTACTTCTCCTCTTGGGAGTGCAAGCCACAAGCGGGAGAATGGGGGGCGTCTATTGTGGTGCCTAGCAAAAATAGCACTGTCATTTCCAATGGCACATCTCTGGTATGGGCTAGGTTTCTGAAAGCCTGCTTCTTGAGCATGTCTGGGGCCATCTGGGAGAGATTTGGAAACCCAGCGTGAATAAAAACATACAAATGTATTTAATCAGTAGGCTAGGAGGGGCTGTGGACAGAGTCTAGAAAAGGGTGCTGCATTTAAGGACAGCCCATCCCCTGCACTCTCCCCACTGTCTGGGAGAAAGAGGGAGTTTACTGTTTACTCAGCTTGTGGAGAGCAGGAGAGAGTCGACACAATGTTCAACTGCGGGAGCCTGGCAGATATTGAGAAAGGTTGCCCAGCGATGAGAGAAAAGAGGGGGCCTTATCTGTCATGGTCGGTTAAAGGGGAAAGTTGGATTTCACGTTCAAAAAGGTCAAAACAAAGTGACCGACGAGCTTTCCTAGATACTGAAATGGACATGGTGTCCATTCTAACTGAATCTACTACAGTGGAGGCATGAGCTCCATGAGATTCAAATGTGTTGTTTTTTCACTGATCAACACAACCTAGACTTACTCATGTCAATTAAATGAATAAGACTGAATAGGTTTCCACCGCCCTGAACTATTACTTGGTGGAATTGTCCTCATAATAACTTGTACCTCATAAATACAGTGCCTTCAGAAAGTATTCACATCCCTTGACCTTTTCCACATTTTGTTGTGTTACAGCCTGAATTTAAAATTGATTCAATTTAGATTTACTGTCACTGGCATACACACAATAACCCTTAATGTCAAAGTGGAATTAGGTTTTTCAATTTTTTTAACACATTCATAAAAAATGAAACGCTGAAATGTCTTGAGTCAATAGGTTTTCAGCCCCTTTGTTATGGCAAGCCTAAATACGTTCAGGAGTAAAAATGTGCTTAACAAGTCACATAATAAGTTGCATGGACTCTCTGTGTGCAATAATAGTGTTTAACATGATTTTTGAATGACTGCCTCATTTCTGTACCCCACACATACAATTATCCGTAAGGTCCCTCAGTCGAGCAGTGAATTTAAGACATAGATTCAACCACAAAGACCAGGGAGGTTTTCCAATGCCTTGCAAAGAAGGGCACCTATTGGTAGATGGGTCAAAATAGAAAAAAGCAGACATTGAATATCCCTTTGAGCATGGTGAAGTTATTAATTACACTTTGGATGGTGTATCAATACACCCAGTCGCTACAAAGATACAGGCATCCTTCCTAACTCAGTTGCCAGAGAGGAAGGAAACCGCTCAGGGATTTCACCATGAGGCCAATGGTTACTTTAAAACAGTTACAGAGTTTAATGGCTGTGGTAGGAGAAAACTGAGGATGGATCAACAACATTGTAGTTACTCCACATTACTAACTTAATTGACAGAGTGAAAAGAAGGAAGCCTGTACAGAATAAAAAATATTCCAAAACATGCATCCTGTTTGCAACAAGGCACTAAAGTAATACTGCAAAAATGTGGCAAAGCAGTTCACTTTTTGTCCTGAATACAAAGCATTATGTTTGGGGCAAATCCAATACAACCCATTGTTGAGTACCACTCTCCATATTATCAAGCATAGTGGTGGCTGCATCATGTTATTAGTATGTTTCTAATCGTTAAGGACTGGGGAGTTTTTCAGCATAAAAAAGAAACGGAATGTAGCTAAGCACAGGCAAAATCCTTGAGGAAAACCTGGTTCAGTCTGATTTCCACCAGACACTGGGAGATGAATTCACCTTTCAGCAGGACAATAACCAAAAACATAAGGCCAAGTTGCTTACCAAGAAGACAGGGAATGTTCCTGAGTGGCCAAGTTACAGTTTTGACCTAAATCTGCTTGAAAATCTATGGCCAGACCTTAAAATGGTTGTCTAGCAATGATCAACAACCAATTTGACAGAGCTTGAAGAATTCTGAAAATAATAATGTTGTACAATTCAGGTGTGGAAAGCGCTTAGCGACTTACCCAGAAAAACTCACAGCTGAAATTGCTGCCAAAGGTGCTTCTGCAAAGTATTGACTCAGGGGTATGAATACTTATGTAAATTAGATATTTCTGTATTTCATTTTCAATACATTTGCCAAAATGTCTAAAAACATGTTTTCATTTTGTCATTATGGGCTATTGTGTGAAGATGGGTGAGAATTGTTTTTATTTAATCCATTTTGAATTCATGCTGTAACACAACAAAATGTGGAATAAGTCAAGGGGTATGAATTATTTCTGAAGGCACTGTATCTGTACTCTTCTAGGTCTATTTGCCTCCCATATTTATTTTTGCATGCTCTGCTCAGCACAAAGAGTTGTGCAACATCTTCAGCTGCATTTGGCTCTTGATTAATGACTCAGGATATGTGAATGAAAATACGAAAACACTACCGAGAACTGCGGCAAGTGTTCTGAACTCGGGCCCACAGTAGTGAGAGTTCAGACTCAGACTACAGGTTTTATCCCTCCCCCTCAAACCACTGTTTATCCTTATTTCCCACAAAAGCCTCATCTAGTTCCATGTTCTTTATGGTTGCCGTCACCCACCCTAGAAGAATAGAGTTGAACTCATAGTAAATGTTTATGATTGTTTCAAGATCGCATCAGCTTTCACTAGGAATCCCAGCACTTCTGCCAGGCAAAATAAGACAAGTTAATTATTTTGCTGATATTAACTATGTGTGATTGTTACTTATTAGCTTGTTAGCTTGATGGGAGCATGTGGTTAGATTATTTCAGAATGCAGTACATGTGGGTTCAAATCCAAGACGGTAGAGCTCTTAAATACAAAAACATCTAGATTCACATCTGTGTGTTGCAATGGCTTTACTTCATCCTGAGGACACACTAGGAGAAAAAGTATGGGGTCTGCGTGTTGCCAGTTATTTCTTATGTGATTTATACACACCCAAGATGCATAAAACTAATTGGATGTATTTTGGGGATAATGGATTAAAATTAATGTAACAGAAGCAATGAGTTCACTCATTTACCATATTTTCTCCCACCAAGAAACGTTCCAACATTCAATTTTTAACAGTGGCATAAGAACTATCCAACCAACAAACAACTCAACACCATTTTAACAAACATGTGGACACGTAAGATCACCCAGGTGAATTTTATAATATTAAAATGTCCACTTATCCAAACTGTTAGATTGCTTTAACTAATTGTTCCACATGCTTTAGCCTAAATGTGGCATGTTATTGAATGATGATTGCCTATGTGTTGTTGTAACACTCCTAATGGGAGTGTTCCTCCACAGATTGCACCTGTGGCTCTCTCTCTCAGCACGCTCTCACTGAGGCGATTATACATTGAAAGCTCATGAAATTACACATACAGGCAAAATCATAATTACAAAGATTCCAAAATAATGCAGTTAACACACATCCGGATAATACACATTCACACTTACAGTATACATCAATATACCATATATATGCATACAAGCAACTCAAACAAGCACTATACAAAACATCGAAGAACATACAGGTACTCTAAAGAACAAATGTCACTCTCCGATTGGACAAAAAAAGACAGACCACACAGAGTAGCCATTGTTCTTTAGCAGCTGCTATACAGTTTTTTTGCACTTTTATCGCACCCTGATAGCACAAAATAAACCCCCACCCAGGATAAACTTTCCTTTTTTACCTGTGGAATAAAAGTCCCTCTTTGTTCAGTGTGAAGACATCAGCCGTACCATGAGCTAAATAAAGACCCTCGCTAGCAGCTGAGCTGACAGTGCTACCTTTGGGAGCTAATGAGATTGATGGCAAAGGCCAGGGAATAACAGACAACCATTACATGGCCAACATCTTCAAGAGTAGAGAGGAAAATTATTAACATACTAAGAAGTTGGTAAGGTTGGCTGTCAGATAAGATGTTTTATATGGTTTGTTTTATAGATGTTTTATAATCCCTCATAGCATTTAGTCATGTAGCCTACCTCCATAAAGTGTAGTTTCTGTTTTTATTATGGATGTGCATCTTTCCCTTTCAAGACGATTTGATACATATCTAGAGACATGGGCTCCGATACAATACAGGAACGATACGTTTGAGTATGAAACTATTCGGTGCGATTTGGTTTGATTATAGAACGAATCGAAGTGATTCGGTGCGATACGATTCGATGCACTAACATTTGTTGCATAAACACATTCATTTTCCGTTCTAAATAAAAATCTGCTGCTGTTGGAGCTCATGAGCTGAGCCTCTGAGCTGGATCTGTCTGAGCTGACATCTGTGTGTGTGGTGTGTGGTTTGTGTGTAAATAATGATGTATGTCTATGGTGTATGTACTGTAGGCACCTGATCTGAGCCATAAGGGAGACTAGGCATATACCACTCCACTACCACTGTCAGATTAGGGGGGCAATGTAGCCTATGTTGTTGGTAGAGCATGGCGCTTGCAACGCCAGGGTTGTGGGTTCGATTCCCGCGGGGGGCCAGTATGCACTCACTAACTGTAAGTCGCTCAGGATAAGAGCGTCTGATAAATGACTAAAATGTAAATGTTTTTTGTCTATATATCCAACACCAAGACACGACCGAGACACTCAATATGTGGTCTCGAGACCAAGACCAGTTTCGAGTACTACAGCACTGCGGTTTGTGGTCTACGGACGGATGCAGTCATATCTTAAATCGGTGAATCGTTACATCCCTAGTTTTTATCAGGTAGTGTTACATTTGCAGAGCACTTTATGATGTTTATAGTGTTTTCGTCATCTCTGCAGGTAACCCAGGTGTGGTTGGCTTCTACAAGACCTTCATGCAGACGCTTCACCAGACGTTGGGCCGGCGCTACCCTGTGTGGGCAGTGAGCCATGCTGGCCACTGTGTGCCTCCTGATACTATGGACATGATTGAAGGTACATAACTAATTCATATCTCTTATTGAGAGTGCTTTGTGCAGCTGGACTTTCTATGATTCCTTATTGCTGGTGTATCCACACTGATCCACTTCCACTTATCCACATCAACAGCACATCTTCTGACCACTGATGACTGATTAGCTAGCTTTGAAATGGGCAGATCCTTGTTAGCTCACTCTCCAATACTAAAGACGACACTAAGGATGGCGCAGGAGAAGAGGAATGTTAGCTGAGCTGGACGAGTTAGCCTGAGCCAAGGGGCCTCTCCCTCTCCCTCACCCTCTCCAGCCAGCACCAGCATGTGAGCCCTGTAATATTCATTCATAAAGCAGTGAGGACGTTTTTATTGTGCCTGATACGTGGGAAAGACATTACCAAGCCCTCACATGTAGTACGTTAAATCCCTTTTCTGATGGCTCATGAGATGGATGGGACGGTACAGTTTGGATCTGTCCATCTTGAGAAGGACAAATTATATCCATATTGAGGGTTTGTAAAGGACAAATAAGTGTCAGAAGGTGTAACATTCTGTCAAAGTGTAGCCCGGTAGGTAGCCTCATTTGAGATGTGCGATAATTAGCATGAGTTCTGATGATAACTTGAAGGAAGCCTTGATTTCCAGGCTTCTCTTCACATAGCTCAAAGGCCTGGAGACTACGTGACTTTGTCATGTCAATCATGTCAATCAGACAACCTATTTTGACCATATACAGTGAGGGGAAAAAAGTATTTGATCCCCTGCTGATTTTGTACGTTTGCCCACTGACAAAGACATGATCAGTCTATAATTTTAATGGTAGGTTTATTTGAACAGTGAGAGACAGAATAACAAGGTGAGAACCTCCATCCCTCAGCCAGGGCATTGAAAATGGGTCGTGGATGGGTATTCCAGCATGACAATGAAAGGAGTGGCTCAAGAAGAAGCACATTAAGGTCCTGGAGTGGCCTAGCCAGTCTCGAGTTGCCAAACGTCAACCTCGAAACCTTAATGACTTGGAGAAGATCTGCAAAGATGAGTGGAACAAAATCCCTCCTGAGATGTGTGCAAACCTGGTGGCCAACTACAAGAAACATCTGACCTCTGTGATTGCCAACAAGGGTTTTGCCACCAAGTACTAAGTCATGTTTTACAGAGGGGTCAAATACTTATTTCCCTCATTAAAATGCAAATCAATTTATAACATTTTTGACATGCGTTTTTCTGGATTTTGTTGTTGTTATTCTGTCTCTCACTGTTCAAATAAACCTACCATAAAAATTATAGACTGATAATTTCTTTGTCAGTGGGCAAACGTACTAAATACTTTTTTCCCTCACTGTAGATACCAAGGTTGAATTTGCAGATGTCAGATGATTATGGTCATGACACTATTTTTAAAAATGTTGTATTATAATGCGAAATAATGATGTAATACTTAGTATTTTCCAGAGGTTTGGTAGAGTTGGTCTAGATTATATAGACATTCATGTAACAAAGTGAAGCATTGAACAGTTCCTGTTTTATTGTGAACACATGGCACACACTTGTCGAAACTTCCAACTCATAAATGATTAATGGAACACACAAGGCAAAGTCTGGAGATAGTCAATAGATACAGTAAAAATAAAATCAGACAACCCTGCCAATTCGTAGCATGTCATCCGATCATCAGAGAGAATAAATGAAAACCACTCTGTTCAGCCTGGTGTTCCAGGGGGTGACAATGAGCAGCAGCCCTATCTCAAGATGGGCAGGGGAGGACTCATATTTTACCCCAAAACCTCATCTGATCTGAACAACGGCCCTGATTAAGACCAGAGAAAGGCTCAAATTGTCTAGCAGCAAGTCCTGTGTTCATCTCAATAGTCCTTCATCAATTTGGTGAGATGCCCTTATCCAGGGAAATCTGCTCACTATGATTAGGATTAACTGTAAATACTAGTAAATAATTTTTCTGCTTGGGACTTTGATTACCAGGCTAGACCTGCACGCTCATGTGGTCATCGTGCAGTATTAGTCTAGCATTACTAACTAGGTGTTCACCCTTTGGTTGGCACTTTCCATATCCACTCGACTATTACCCACATCCAACACGGAAACACAAACATGTCTGACATATCGGCTTCCTTTTCACCCCTCTTCTGCGGCTTCAATCCAAGCCTTTGGTGATTTACTACCCTGGTCAACCCCTTGAATGCTTGCCATTGATTTACAACTCGTCAAAGAGCATTCAGTTTGCTGAGGGATAGGGTGGCATCGTAGAGCAGTGGCCTCTGAAACCTCTGGGACGTCCAGGGAAAGGCCTCGCCGATACAGAGAAACCCATACAGCATTGATTGGGCCTCCTCTGACTTTCCAGTGACTTGTGCAAATTAAAGACTGGCAGTTATTATTATTAACAGCTAATGCATACTTGATGAAGTTGAAAAAAAAGTTGTACGGTTTTGGAAAAACAAACAAAGAGTTAAAAAAAAGTGCAGCATTAAAGGTTCTATTCCAAATCGTCCAGTGGTAGAAGTGTTCCTGTGGTAAGGCAAGTTTTGCTTGATGGTTTTTATGACTGTAAAAATATCTGTTAATGCAAACACAGGGAACATTCTCCCAGTGCCAACGTCAGTAATCCATTCCTGGGTCACGGGATCCTCCATGGGCCTCAGATCTCATTCATTTTGTCAGAATGAGTTTGCAACGCTACTTTTCACCAGCAACTTTCTCACTTTGATATGGCTAAATTGCACACTATTAATGTCCAGAGTACTAAAACATGCATTCAGAAAATGTAATCCCCCCCCCAAAAAAAAAAAATGCTACACCAGCCAAGGTCTAATATCACAAGAGGTTTTTATGGAGTCTCTCTGATTCCAATTATGCTCCCACCGCTATCGTCGGTCTCGACTACAACTCCATGTGATTTGTGCCATGAATATTGGTTGATTGTTTGAGCATATCTTTTGAAAATAAGTGTGGGAGACAAATGGCACAAAGCAGTAGAAATTTGCAATAATGACTGTACCACCACTTTATGACATTTTGGTCTGATGCCCAGCCTTTCAATCTGATCAAATAATTTCAAGACAACCTTCACTTTATCTTGTTTCTTGATCTCTCGTTTTTTATGCAAGGTTGACAACTGTGGGCTATCACTGTGGTACAGATGTTGAACCCAGCTTCACAAACCCTTTTGAGAAGGAAGTTTGTAAGCTGAGAGGAAGTATGCACAATGCAGTGCAGGACCGAGGCTGTTGCTAATCTCCTTCTCATCTCTTTCTCTCAAAACTATACTGAGATATGTTCATACCGTATCCTCGCCAGCTTCATTAATGGCACATTATTCAGAGGTCCTCAAGATTTGCAAGTGCAACCACACCCAATTACAGAGGAGAGAGTTTAAAAAAGAGCCTACACCTCCCATGTTGCAATCAGTAACACCACAAGTGAGCTTTCTTTTGACACATAGGAAATAAGTTACCTTTTCCCTGGAAGAAAAAATGCAGCACACATTTATTGCACATTTGTGAGAAGGCTTTAATCGCTTAACGGGCTGCCCCAGCCTCCTGTCTTTCTCTTGCCAAGAGGATCATTATGTTATGGGAATTTGTCTTTGCCATATGTTATTCTTTATTGACTCATTAATCACAATTTGCACTCATTTTGTTTTTTCCATTATACAGTAAGCATATCCCCAACCCCCACAACCTTCCCCACCCGATTCTTATGCTGTCTGCACAGAACGCCTGCTCCAAATTCCACTCTGAAAGAATAAAACATCAAGTCCCTCACCAAATATGTTAAATTCTATGGGGATAGATTTTTTAATTATTAAATAAATGTTGAATGTGTCTTTTCCCACCCGCTAAGTCCCGTCCACCATCACCATAGACACATTCTATACTATATTCTATACTTCCGTCCGGTCTTTCTTGCCCTCTCTTTCATCATCTCTCCATCTCCTTTTCTCATACCCTCTCTCTAATCCTAACATTGTCTTGGATTTGACTGCTCTGCACAGGTAGGGAATTGTTAACTGCTTCCTTCAAAGCTTTTTCTGGGGCTAGATTTACAGCATTATATGATAAAGTATCGTTAAATATCTTTCCAAAAAGATTACAGAAATTAAATCAAGATGTTTCTGGAATACTTCCTTACTTCGATTTCCCTTTGGATGTTCTTGTTTTAATTTAGTTATCAAAGGGTCCTGAGTACTACTAATGAGAGGACAGTGAACATTACCATAACATGATGTCCCTGGTCCTATGTTGGGGTGATCCATGTGCTGGTGCTGCCAAATGTAAATAAAGACTATCTTGTGTACAGAGACATTGATGAATGATGCTGGTTTCATGTCCTTGATCAGAATGATTTGGGCGATGGTGAAGTAGATGATGTCATACTGATGTAATACTGAATACTAATGATGAACCTTGATCTTTGCAGACCCATCAGTGACGGCAGCGGGGGACGTGTTTGGTCTGAACGGGCAGATAGAGCACAAGCTGGCCTTCCTTAGGGAGCACGTTCCCAGGGACACTCGCCTGGCCCTGGTGGGCCACTCCATCGGCTGCTACCTCATCCTGGAGATGATGAAGAGGGATCCTGAGCTGCAGGTGAGACCCCACTTTGATTCAAGTACTATTATAGAAGTGAAGTTGTAGGTTAACGTCTATAACATGGAGATTTGTCAAGCTTTAAGTGATCTATGAAGTTTTTTAATAGATCTCTACAACCTTCTTGACCCACATTTGACCCACTTTTAATGTTCATAAGCTAGAATTATTGCATTCATTTTTGAGAATTATGACATTAATTTACCTCCGTGATAAAGGATGTCTTTAGGCTGCCTAAATTTGTCAGCCAAATTGGTGTATATGGGCCTCTGAGCAATGATTCCCATATAGCTGCCTCTGCTTCATGGCACCCTGCTGTCCAGTGAGGGGTTAGGCTGGTCCCAGGGTGGGAGCATGGCACATTGCAAAGTGCAGTGAAAGCACTGTCTCAGCATGGGAGAGGTGCATGTTAGAGACGGCCTGTGAAAACATCCTAGGCTGAGATGGGACTC
This sequence comes from Coregonus lavaretus, assembly GCF_964263955.1. Taxonomy (NCBI): domain Eukaryota; kingdom Metazoa; phylum Chordata; class Actinopteri; order Salmoniformes; family Salmonidae; genus Coregonus; species Coregonus lavaretus. The sequence goes on along the minus strand of NC_140005.1, from coordinate 28,591,830 downwards.
CCCATGTAACCTTCCCACTCCGCTCGTTTACGGATTGAATAACAAGAGGAGAAGAACTCGTCTTTTTTTTCTGGGGGGGGCATTCCTCTCTCGCTCAGACAAGCTCTTCATAATTGTTTTTCCCCTGCTCTTATTTCAGAGAGAATATGGCCTTTTCACAGGTTGTTTTTGTCTTGTTTCTCTACTTGTCTGTAATTCCCCCTCTCTGTGGGTCTCTTTTCTATGTTCTACGTGTTGTAGAGACCAAAATGTAGAAACAGTGGCAACTGCTCTGTCTAATCTTAATCGTGCTATCTTTAACATTTCCTCACGCAAATAGTGCTTAGTGATATGTAGGCCTTTATAGATATACAGATCTGTAATAGTCAAGGAATGAATCGTAAAGTGCTTAGTCTGAAAACATTCAGTACATAAAAATAGATAATTCCATCAGGTTCTTTTATTGGATCTCGTGTTCTCAAGTTAAAAATGTAAACAACCAGTTGGCTTTAAGTAGTGTTACCCAAATACCCAAAGACCACTTAAATAGGCTACACGTTTATGCATCAACCTTGAGCTGCGTCACTCTCCCTCTTTTTCTCTCCTTAAGCTGGCATCTCCTCCTGAGATTTGGCACAGCCCATTCTGTGGTCCAGCCGGCTCTGCCATATTCTTGTCGGCGAAGAAAGAATGAGGAGAAAAAGACTTCCTTTCCCACTGAAGATTGCAGGCTGCCAAGAAGAAAACACAAGCGATTATGTCCTGTAACGTATGATGTGTGATAATCAGAAACTCCTGTTCCTTTGGGTCTCAGGTATTTGTGTTGGAATAATGGCTTGCCTTATGGGTTGGGACACCGGTGAGGCCTAGGTAAGCGGTGGCGGGGGTTTTAGTATACTTACGGACAGAAAAGGAGTCAGAGTTCAGCTTGTAGCAGGGACCAGCCTGGGGTGAGTTAGCGCACTTCCAGAGCATAGCATCTGGCACGCTGCCTGCCCCTGAAAATTAGATTTGGGAGGAAGGGCTGATGAGAATGTCTGGGTTATGCCCTGAGTTCTCTCCAGGTGTATTATGAAGACTAGGCTTTATGTTTGGCCTGGTCTTTCTAACGTCATGTTCATACAGTACTGCAAGCTTTGCTTTGCATCTGACGCAATTTGAAGAGAAGTTGTTGTTTGTGTCTGTATGCACGTATGTGTGTTTGTATAAGGTAGCATACACTGAGTATACAACACATTATGAATACCTGCTCTTTCCATGACATAGATTGACCAGGTGAATCCAGGTGAAAGCTATGATCCCTTATTGATGTCACTTGTTAAATCCACTTCAATCAGTGTAGATGAAGGAGAGGAGGCAGGTTAAAGAAGGATTTTTAAGCCTTGAGACAATTGAGACATGGATTATGTATGTGTGCCATTCAAAGGGTGAAGACAAACCATTTAAATGCCTTTGAACAGGGTATGATAGTAGGTGCCAGGCGCACCGGTTTGTAACAAGAACTGCAACGCTGCTGGGTTTCCCATGTGTATCAATAATGGTCCACCACCCAAAGGACATCCAGCCAACTTGACACAACTGTGGGAAGCATTGGAGACAATATGGGCCAGAATCCCTGTGGAATGCTTTCGACACCTTGTAGTGTCCATGCCCCGACGAATTGAGGCTGTTCTGATGGCAAAAGGGGGGGTGCAACTCAGTATTAGGAAGGTGTTCCTAATGTTTGGTATACTCAGTGTATATTGGTTAAAGAATCTGTCTGCTCTTACTGGCAACACCATCAGGTTCTCCTTACCGGCACAGAGAACTGAGACAAACAAAAAGCTCTTTAGAAGCCAACTCACTTAACCCTATCCCTTTTCAATCTCTGTACCTGTCATTTACACACAAACACCATCTCCCGTTGACTCGACAACAGATGGCTTTCCATCTTGCTCATACAGTTAGTACGTAAGAAAGGAGTCTCTGGTGATTCTCGAGTCAGAGGAGCAGTCTAAATCATTTTCAGCTTTGGGGCTGGCAGTTCTAACTGGAATCCAATTAATGTGAAATGACAGGTTAGACCATGTTGGCTCGAGATAGCCATCAGATCATCCAATATGACTTTAAGGAAACCAGCTGCCTCAAAATATGTTTAGCGTGGCAGCTCTCTCTTCCTACCGCCTTTCACCACAAGGCTTGTTCTAGTAATGGAGAGGGTGATATCCTGACACTGGGCACAGCACAGCAGGCTACAAGGAGCCAAGTCTGTCTTATTTGAAATGGAAATCCTCACACTGTTTCCACAATGGCACTTCGGTTCAATGGAGTGTGGCTTGAGTGAGGCTTACGCTGGAGCTTTCTAGCTGCCCATCACTGAGTAAGTGCTGTGATTCACGTTAGAATGATGCCACCTGTCAGAAGACAACGATCTATGCTATACATTGACATATGTCTCCCCCGAGATCATTGTCTAAGGCCAAGACTAAGAGCACAGCTGCCAAGAGTGGTCTTAAGTGGGAGACTACGATATTGAGACGCCATCTTTGAATGGCAGGGGAAGGCTAGATTCAAACCAGCATGTTGAACGTTTATGCATTTGTTTACTGCCTGCCCCCATGTCTAATGTTTATGCTACTGTGCAAATACTACTGGGGTTTTGGTTGCCCAAGCTTCAGAAGCAGACACTGGGGTGCAGGAGCAGGGGATAGCTGGAACACTGCTGGAGTGCAGGCATGAAGAGCTGATAGCCTGAGGGGTCAGGAGAAATATGCCGCAGGAATGTAGCCTCACAACCCACTGCAACAGGGGGTGCTGGAAGCTGTGAAAACAATGGTCGCACGCAGTTCAGGGGCCATATCAGTGGACTAGAGTTTATATTTCAGTCTCTATGTTTATGTGGGCTATTAACTGCAATAGATCAATACTATGTGTTCTGTGTGAGTGTGTGCTTACAGTATGAGGATAAATTCTAAATTCTGTCTACACTAAACTGTCTTTTTAGTAGGCTACGTTGTGATTGTGATTTAGCACTGTTTGGAAAAACATGGGATATGATATGCCAAAACAGTGATTTCACTGGTAACCCCTGCTGACTTGTTTATGTTAATCTCCAGGAGCTCATTATCAGGCCAGACAGACAGAAGCAGATTGGCAGAGAAATAAAGACAGACAGAGTGATGATTGTATACAGTGGGGGAAAAAAGTATTTAGTCAGCCACCAATTGTGCAGGTTCTCCCACTTAAAAAGATGAGAGAGGCCTGTAATTTTCATCATAGGTACACGTCAACTATGACAGACAAATTGAGGAAAATAAATCCAGAAAATCACATTGTAGGATTTGTAATGAATTTATTTGCAAATTATGGTGGAAAATAAGTATTTGGTCACCTACAAACAAGCAAGATTTCTGGCTCTCACAGACCTGTAACTTCTTCTTTAAGAGGCTCCTCTGTCCTCCACTCGTTACCTGTATTAATGGCACCTGTTTGAACTTGTTATCAGTATAAAAGACACATGTCCACAACCTCAAACAGTCACACTCCAAACTCCACTATGGCCAAGACCAAAGAGCTGTCAAAGGACACCAGAAACACAATTGTAGACCTGCACCAGGCTGGGAAGACTGAATCTGCAATAGGTAAGCAGCTTGGTTTGAAGAAATCAACTGTGGGAGCAATTATTAGGAAATGGAAGACATACAAGACCACTGATAATCTCCCTCGATCTGGGGCTTCACGCAAGATCTCACCCCGTGGGGTCAAAATGATCACAAGAACGGTGAGCAAAAATCCCAGAACCACACGGGGGGACCTAGTGAATGACCTGCAGAGAGCTGGGACCAAAGTAACAAAGCCTACCATCAGTAACACACTACGCCGCCAGGGACTCAAATCCTGCAGTGCCAGACGTGTCCCCCTGCTTAAGCCAGTACATGTCCAGGCCCGTCTGAAGTTTGCTAGAGTGCATTTGGATGATCCAGAAGAGGATTGGGAGAATGTCATATGGTCAGATGAAACCAAAATATAACTTTTTGGTAAAAACTCAACTCGTCGTGTTTGGAGGACAAAGAATGCTGAGTTGCATCCAAAGAACACCATACCTACTGTGAAGCATGGGGGTGGAAACATCATGCTTTGGGGCTGTTTTTCTGCAAAGGGACCAGGACGACTGATCCGTGTAAAGGAAAGAATGAATGGGGCCATGTATCGTGAGATTTTGAGTGAAAACCTCCTTCCATCAGCAAGGGCATTGAAGATGAAATGTGGCTGGGTCTTTCAGCATGACAATGATCCCAAACACACCGCCCGGGCAACGAAGGAGTGGCTTCGTAAGAAGCATTTCAAGGTCCTGGAGTGGCCTAGCCAGTCTCCAGATCTCAACCCCATAGAAAATCTTTGGAGGGAGTTGAAAGTCCGTGTTGCCCAGCGACAGCCCCAAAACATCACTGCTCTAGAGGAGATCTGCATGGAGGAATAGGCCAAAATATCAGCAACAGTGTGTGATAACCTTGTGAAGACTTACAGAAAACGTTTGACCTGTGTCATTGCCAACAAAGGGTATATAACAAAATATTGAGAAACTTTTGTTATTGACCAAATACTTATTTTCCACCATAATTTGCAAATAAATTCATTAAAAATCCTACAATGTGATTTTCAGGATTTTTTTTCCTCATTTTGTCTGTCATAGTTGACGTGTACCTATGATGAAAATTACAGGCCTCTCTCATCTTTTTAAGTGGGAGAACTTGCACAATTGGTGGCTGACTAAATACTTTTTTTCCCCACTGTATGTCTAGAGGAAGAATATGTATGGCATATAGTCTATAGAGGCAATGTGTTGTCAAGCAGGGTAACTGACCCAACAGCCTTCAGTTTCCTCTTCTGTATCTTAACCTTGTTCTGAACACCTCCACAACAAAGGTAATGTGGTTCGGTACAAAGAATGCCCCCTCACCTCATACAAGTACTTGGGAGTATGGCTAGACAGTACACTTTCCTTCTCTCAGCACATATCCAAGCTGCAGGCTAGGGTTAAGTCTAGACTTGGTTTCCTCTAATCGCTCCTCTTTCACCCCAGCTGCCAAACTAACCCTGATTCAGATGACCATCCTACCCATGCTAGATTACGGAGACGTAATTCATAGATCGGCAGGTAAGGGTGCTCTCGAGCGGCTAGATGTTCTTTACCATTCGGCCATTAGATTTGCCACCAATGCTCCTAATAGGACACATCACTGCATTCTATACTCCTCTGTAAACTGTCCATCTCTGTATACCCGGCGCAAGACCAACTGGTTGATGGTTATTTATAAAACGCTCTTAGGCCTCACTCCCCCCTATCTGACATACCTACTGCAACCCTCATCCTCCACATACAACACTCATTCTGCCAGTCACATTCTGCCAGTCCCCAAAGCACAAAATTATCCTCCGGAACTTGGAAATTCGAACTTGTAATTTGGAACTTGTTCTAATTGGAAGGAAGCTGCTGCTTCCCTCTTTAATAATACCTTTCCTGATGACTTGAATCAGAATACTAAAGTCATACATTTCCAGAAAACCTTTCCAGAAAACGGGCAAGATTCCTAAGTTCTGGTGAAGTGAGGCTCCAGTTACGAGGAAGTTGATACTCCGGTCCACACAAAATGCAACATCCTTTTATTTCCAGTGCTGGGCCCTAACCTGAGGCGATGATCACGCTGGTCCACATTCACTCTCTCTTTTAGCACCCTGCTTTGAACGACGGCATGAAAAAGGTAAAGAAAAAAAATCCATCGTGTAATCAAAAATTCTAACTGCAGTGTAGAGTTTCCTGTTAAAGAAACTTTTAATATTTTACAGCCTCTCAAAATCTAAAATAAAATACAATTGTATTTGTCTAATGCTTCGTAAACAACAGGTGTAGACTAACAGTGAATTGCTTACTTACTGGTCCTTTTCCAACAATGCAGAGTTAAAGATAAAATTGAAATTATGACACAAGGAATAAATACACAGTGAATAATGAATAGCAATAATGGTGTTATTAACCACATTGCTTATAGAAAACCTTCAGTGCTAGGGGGGCATTAAAGCCCTCTAAAGTTGATGTCAGCGCCCCCATGGACATCTAATTAGCCTAATAAAAAAATCCCCCATGGTCCGTTTAAACTAGAGATATATATTTTTTGTGCATGGGATGCGTCTCAATCCACCGCATCCACCTATGTAACACTTCCGCATTTGTGGTGAAAGGTGACAGAGCTAAAGCGGTGTTTGTCAGACCATGAGACATGCCGAAAATCGGTCTTCTCACAAACTTGTCTGTAACGTCCGAACGGTTTGGCCTAAAAACGATGAGACTCTCACGAACACGATAGTGTTCTCCCAAAAGCTTCTTGGGACTCGTCTGAAGTCGGTTCAGCCGATCTGCCAACTTCTGTCCTGTCTGTACCGTCGGAAAAGTGTGGGCTACACTCTAATATGACCCCTCTGTGTAAAGGTGAATGCGTACATGTCAGTTGTTTTGCTCTAGGACGCCTACAGGCCTCACAAGACTCATCTGAAGGTCCCCCGGTACCAGCTGAAGAAATGTATGGAAGTATATTTAGTGACAAAAATAAGCGGTTAAATACATGTAAAACATTTTTTGAAATGTTTCCTGATATTTCTTATATACTTATACTTCAAGGGGTCTTAAAATTCTTCTTAAAACAATTCCATATAGTTTAGTAGTACCCTCGACCTGCATCCGGCACTATAATATTGGGACCGCAGCACAACCCACCGTAAGGAGAGACTGCTATCACGACCCAACCACAGCCACATAAAATTGAGCTGCCACCAACTCAATAACCACTAATATCATAAATATTATTACAACAGCCAGTAGCCTACACTTTCCCATGAATGTGCCTAGTTTAGTTCAGGCCGAAACGCGTGAACGAGCAGTCAAATTAAGGTTGAGAATCCCTGTGATAGCCTAAGCAGTTGTGATAAATCAAATCAAATTGTATTTGTCACATGCGCCGAATACAACAGGTGTAGACCTTACAGTGAAATGCCTACTTACAAGCCCTTAACCAACAATGCAGTTTTAAGAAAAACAAGTGTTAAGAAAGTATTTACTAAAATAAACTGAAGTAAAAAAAGGAGAAAAATAGAAAAAGAACAAATAATTAGAGAACAACAATAAAATAACAGTAACGAGGCTATATACAGGGGGTAGTGGTACGGAGTCAATGTGCGGGACCACAGGTTAGTCAAGGTAATTGAGGTAATATGTACATGTAGGTAGAGGTAAAGTGACTATGCATAGATAATAAAGAGTAGCAGCAGCGTAAAAGTGTGTGGGGTGTCAATGCAGATAGTCCGGGTAGCCATTTGATTAGCTGTTCGGGAGTCTTATGGCTTGGGGGTAGAAGCTGTTAAGAAGCCTTTTGGACCTAGACTTGGCACTCCGGTACTGCTTGCCGTGCGGTAGCAGAGAGAACAGTCTATGACTAGGATGGTTGGAGTCTTTGGCAAATTTTAGGGCCTTCCTCTGACACCGCCTGGCATAGAGGTCCTGGATGGCAGGCCAACCCCAGTGATGTACTGGGCCTTACACACTACCCTCTGTAGTGCCTTGCGGTCGGAGGCCGAGCAGTTGCCATACCAGGCGGTGATACAACCAATCAGGATGCTCTCGATGGATCTGAGGACCCATGCCAAATCTTTTCAGTCTCCTAACGGGGAATAGGCATTGTCGTGCCCTCTTCACGACTGTCTTGGTGTGTTTAGACCATAATAGTTTGTTGGAGATGTGGACACCAAGGAACTTGAAGCTCTCAACTTGCTCCACTACATCCCCGTTGATGAGAATGGGGGCGTGCTCGGTCCTCCTTTTCCAGTAGTCCACGATCATCTCCTTTGTCTTGATCACATTGAGGGAGAGGTTGTTAACCTGGCACCACATGGTCAGGTCTCTCAACTCCTCCATATAGGCTGTCTCATCGTTGTCTGTGATCAGGCCTACCACTGTTGTGTCGTCGGCAACCTTAATGATGCTGTTGGAGTCGTACTTGGCCATGCAGTCATGGGTGAACAGGGAATACAGGAGGGGACTGAGCACGAACCCCTGAGGGGCCCCTGTGTTGAGGATCAGCGTGGCAGGTGTGTTGTTACCTACCCTTACCACCTGGGGGTGGCCCATCAGGAAGTGCAGGATCCAGTTGCAGAGGGAGGTGTTTAGTCCCAGGGTCCTTAGCTTAGTGAGGAGCTTTGAGGGCACTATGGTGTTGAACACTGAGCTGTAGTCAATGAATAGCATTCTCACGTAGGTGTTCCTTTTGTCCAGGTGGGAAAGGGCAGTGTGGATCTGTTGGGGCGGTATGCAAATTCGAGTGGGTCTAGGGTTTCTGGGATAATGGTGTTGATGTGAGCCATGACCAGCCTTTCAAAGCACTTCATGGCTACAGACGTGAGTGCTACGGGTCGGTAGTCATTTAGGCAGGTTACCTTGGTGTTCTTTGGCATAGGGACTATGGTGGTCTGCTTGAAACATGTTGGTATTACAGACTCGGGTCATGGAGAGGTTGAAAATGTCAGTTAAGACACTTGCCAGTTGGTCAGCGCATGCTCGGAGTACACGTCCTGGTAATCCATATGGCTCTGCGGAATGTTGAGCTGTTTAAAGGTCTTACTGACATCTGCTACGGCGAGCGTGATCACACAGTCGTCCGTAACAGCTGGTGCGCTCATGCATGCTTCAGTGTTGCTTGCCTCGAAACGCGCATAGAAGTCATTTAGCTCGTCTGGTAGGCTCATGTCACTGGGCAGCTCACGGTTGTGCTTCCCTTTGTAGTTCGTAAAAGTTTGCAAGCCCTGTCACATCCGACGAGTGTCGGAGCCAGTGTAGTAGGATTCAATCTTAGTCCTGTATTGACGTTTTGCCTGTTTGATGGTTCGTCGGAGGGCATAGCGGGATTTCTTATAAGCGTCCGGGTTAGAGTCCCGCTCCTTGAAAGCGGCAGCGCTACCCTTTAGCTCAGTGTGAATGTTGCCTGTAATCCATGGCTTCTGGTTGGGGTATGTACGTACAGTCACTGTGGGGACGACGTCATCGATGCCCTTATTGATGAAGCCGGTGACTGATGTGGTGTACTCTTCAATGCCATCGGAAGAATCCCAGAACATATTCCAGTCTGTGCTAGCAAAACAGTCCTGTAGCTTAGCATCTACATCATCTAACCACTTCCGTATTGAGCGAGTCACTGGTACTTCCTGCTTTAGTTTTTGCTTGTAAGCAGGAATCAGGAGGTTAGAGTTATGGTCAGATTTGCCAAATGGAGGGCGAGGGAGAGCTTTGTATGCATCTCTGTGTGTTGAATAAAGGTGGTCTAGACTTTTCTTCCCTCTGGTTGCACATGTAACATGCTGGTAGAAATTAGGTTAAATGGATTTAAGTTTCCCTGCATTAAAGTCCCCGGCCACTAGGAGCGCTTCCTCTGGATGAGCATTTTCTTGTTTGCTTATGGCCGTATACAGCTTGTTGAGTGCGGTCTTAGTGCCAGCATCGGTTTGTGGTAGTAAATAGACAGCTACGAAAAATATAGATGAAAACTCTCTTGGTAAATAGTGTGGTCTACAGCTTATCATGAGATACTCTACCTCAGGCGAGCATAACCTAGAGACTTCCTTAATATTAGATTTCGTGCACCAGCGGTTGGCAAATAGACCGCCAACCCTTATCTTACCGGAGGCAGCTGTTCTATCTTGCCGATGCACGGAAAACCCAGCCAGCTGTATGTTATCCATGTCGTCGTTCAGCCACGACTCTGATTTTACCGTTTTTAATGTCCCGTTGGTAGGATAGTCTTGATCGGAGCTCATCCAGTTTATTATCCAATGATTGCACGTTTGCTAATAGTACGGAAGGTAGAGGCGGGTTAACCACTCGCCGTCGAAATCTTACAAGGCACCCCGACCTACGTCCCCTATATCTCCGTCTCTTCTTCATGCAAATGACGGGGATTTGGGTCTTGTCCGGTGTCTGAAGTAAATCCTTCGCGTCCGACTCGTTAAATAAAAAGTATTCGTCCAGTACGAGGTGAGTAATCGCTGTTCTGATATCCAGAAGCTCTTTTCGGTCATAAGAGACGGTGGCAGAAACATTATGTACAAAATAAGTTACAAATAACGCGAAAAAACACACACAATAGCACAAATGGTTAGGAGCCCATAAAACAGCAGCCATCTCCTCCAGCGCCATTAGCCACTGTTATGATATCTCATGTTATGATAAATATTAGTTAACATATATAATGCTGGGGAAAATGTATCTTTTGAATTTCTTCTAGAAACGATGGTGTGATGACAAATGGTGACAAGGCCTCGAAACACAAGCCTCTGGAAAGACGTCAGGTCTGGGAGGCCCTTAAAGTCTCATTTCTTCCAAGGTGCTCAAACTGCCCCAGCTGTTTCTGTTGAATGGCAACATTTTATCACACCCATTATTCATGGTTTTGACTTCGCAAAGCCAGGCTCTACATCTCCACCAGGCTCAGAACATCTTTCACATGGAAATGTGAGGCGGTAGTTAGAAATGGAAACGTATTTTCCTATGGGACTGAGTTATCACCAGTACCATAGTAGCCCTATGAAGTCTTTGCCACTGTTTTTGGGTGGATGCTGAAACTAAGAGAGTAATGGCCAAGGTTTTGTACCACGCCTCAAACGTTGAGTGACTGGAGACATGGGTTGGACATGTATAAAAAGGTTTTGAATGCCTTTTAATGGAGATATGTGTATCATTAATGCAGCTCTGTAGCTGTTCAGTGCCTTACAGCAGGAGTGTCTAAAGTAATTTTGCCAATGTGGCCATTTCTGTAAAGCCACATTTCAGGAGGGCTGCATATTGGTGACGACAAAAAATTACATTGTTACACACTTATGTAGCCTATATACTTACTTAACCCCATAATCTGGCAATTGCCTTGACTGCATTAACAAGCAGTTTATACAAGTGGGGGCCTAAAATGTCCCCTGAGCCTCATGTTTGACCCCATGCTCTAGAGGTTCTATATACAATGCACACTCCCTATATAGTATAATGGAGTGTAATAGTGTAATGTAGAATATTGATGGCTTGTGAACTGCTTGGGTGGGCTCTGGCAAGTTTTCCAAACTGGATCATTTCCATCAGCCTGATGGGAATATTACATCTACAAATGATAAATAAATAAATACATTATGAGACATTTTAATCTGCCTTAGTCTTTCATCATGATAATGAAGGCGTTTCTATAGAGCAAGAAAAAGGTTGACCTCTCATTACCTTTCTCTATGATCAGGATTATTCATTAAATGGTGACCTTCACCATAAGTGTGCTATCACAAATCTACCTGTCATCCCCACATAAGTTCTCTGGTCCAGCTTTCCATAACTGTACTTTCCACCTGATGTCACTTACCAGCCGAGACAGCTGACACACGTAGACAGCACATCATACGCCATGGAGACTGGAGAGTGAGCCCTAAGGACAGCTCCATCCTTCCCTGTCTCCAGCTCCCTCCTCTTTCCTAGTCAGAAAACTCACGGAGCAGGCCTATAGCAGGGAGTTTGGGCATATCAGTGGAGCCTGAGCAGTCCCCAGGCTACTTCTCTCTTATGAGGTGCGAGAGAGGTACGCGAGGAGAGCTTTAGTGCAGCCCTTAACCCACACTCTGTCACTTAACAGCAGCGGCTGCACATGGGCTGCACAAGGCCCTCCACACGCTCCTTGGCCAGGTGGCCTGCACACCAATGTTTTACGACCAGAGGAACACCTGCTGTCGAACAGTGCGCTGGGTCTGGCCTGGCACTGCGTGGCCTGTCGGTCCATCGGACCTCGTTACAGAGTGTGTTAGGGAGGGCTGAAAGCCCCTGACCAACGTTCCATGCTGTTCCCAGAACCTGTGAACCTCCCTTCTCTCTTTCCTACTCCTTTCATTTCTCAGCTCAGCAACAATAAAAAAGGAAGGTAATATATCTATAAAACAACTAATGTTGGAAGGTTTAGTCGTTGACAAATTGTTCCCATTTCGGAAAACCATTTGGTTTCTTTAGTTCCTGGGTAAAGCTGTACCTCTCTGAGCTTGTGTGTTCTTTACAAATGTTTCACTGTGTCAGGAGTTTGACTTCAGGAGTTGACTTCAGTAAACAGTACGTACGTGTGCATGCGTGCGTGTTTTATTTCACAGAACAGACTGAACATACACCCAAGTGAAATGTACGTGTCCTGTTGGCTGCAGCTCTGGTGCATCTGTAAAACATTAACATTCCTGCTCTGTCACATTTAGAGCTCAGGTCTTTAGAAATCAGCCCTTTTCACTGGGACATCTTAAGTCCACTCCGTTCGTCCATCCTCTCTGTCCAGCACAGCACAGCACAGCCAGATGCTGTTCCAGGTTCAAGGACTCTTCTGACACGGCCACAGGGACCGGTCGTGTGTGTCCCCTAAGAAAACAAGCAGTAATTGAAGGGAAGACATGAAGCTTTTGTACAGTGCCTTCAGAAAGTATTCACACCCATTGACTTTTTCCACATTTGTGACCCACCGCCTTGATTCGGTCCTATGTAGCAACATTTTTAATGGTGTTTTTTACATTGGATAAAAGTAGAGACTCAGAGCTAGAAATGTGTATATCATACACTGCAGTTGAGGAACAATGGGAAAGTAGTCCCGTGTAGCTCAGTTGGTAGAGCATGGCGTTTGCAACGCCAGGGTTGTGGGTTCGATTCTCACGGGGGGCCAGTATGAAATTGTATGCACTCACTAACTGTAAGTCGCTCTGGATAAGAGCGTCTGCTAAATGACTAAAATGTAAAAATGTAAATGTTATTCTGCTTTTATAGTTGATAAACTTTTGAGAAAATGTCCCATGAATGTTTTGTTACACCTACTGGAGAGCTCTTCTTTGTCTACACCCATTCAGCATCGTTCACACCCTCTTAAGCCTTAGCCCCACCCATCTCTTTAAGGAGTCATGTGTGAGGCCATGTGCTAAACAGAGTAAATAAGGTAGTGTAGTAAACAATCAAAGATTAAGAGTAAAAGTGCTGAAAGTAGTAGTAAAAATAAGCTTTTATCTAGACCTCGGCCTACAGTGAGGTATTTGATCCCCTGCTGATTTTGTACGTTTGCCCACTGACAAAGACATGATCAGTCTATAATTTTTATGGTAGGTTTATTTGAACAGTGAGAGACAGAATAACACAAAAAAAATTCCAGAAAGACTCATTTCAAAAATGTTATAAATGTATTTGCATTTTAATGAGGGAAATAAGTATTTGACCCCTCTGCAAAACATGACTTAGTACTTGGTGGCAAAACCCTTGTTGGCAATCACAGAGGTCAGACGTTTCTTGTAGTTGGCCACCAGGTTTGTACACATCTCAGGAGGGATTTTGTCCCACTCCTTTTTGCACATCTTCTCCAAGTCATTAAGGTTTCGAGGCTGACGTTTGGCAACTCGAACCTTCAGCTCCCTCCACAGATTTTCTATGGGATTAAGGTCTGGAGACTGGCTAGGCCACTCCAGGACCTTAATGTGCTTCTTCTTGAGCCACTCCTTTGTTGCCTTGGCCATGTGTTTTGGGTCATTGTCATCCTGGAATACCCATCCATGACCCATTTTCAATGCCCTGGCTGAGGGAAGGAGGTTCTCACCCGAGATTTGACGGTACATGGCGCTGTCCATCGTCCCTTTGATGCGGTGAAGTTGTCCTGACCCCTTAGCAGAAAAACACCCCCAAAGCATAATGTTTCCACCTCCATGTTTGACGGTGGGGATGGTGTTCTTGGGGTCATAGGCAGCATTCCTCCTCCTCCAAACACGGCGAGTTGAGTTGATGCCAAAGAGCTCCATTTTGGTCTCATCTGACCACAACATTTTCACCCAGTTCTCCTCTGAATCATTCAGATGTTCATTGGCAAACTTCAGACGGGCCTGTATATGTGCTTTCTTGAGCAGGGGGACCTTGCAGGCGCTGCAGGATTTCAGTCCTTCACGGCATAGTGTGTTACCAATTGTTTTCTTGGTGACTATGGTCCCAGCTACCTTGAGATCATTGACAAGATCCTCCCGTGTAGTTCTGGGCTGATTCCTTACCGTTCTCATGATCATTGCAACTCCACGAGGTGAGATCTTGCATGGAGCCCCAGGCCGAGGGAGATTGACAGTTATTTAGTGTTTCTTCCATTTGGGAATAATCGCACCAACTGTTGTCACCTTCTCACCAAGCTGCTTGGCGATGGTCTTGTAGCCCATTCCAGCCTTGTGTAGGTCTACAATATTGTCCCTGACATCCTTGGAGAGCTCTTTGGTCTTGGCCATGGTGGAGAGTTTGGAATCTGATTGATTGATTGCTTCTGTGGACAGGTGTCTTTTATACAGGTAACAAGCTGAGATTAGGAGCACTCCCTTTAAGAGTGTGCTCCTAATCTCAGCTCGTTACCTGTATAAAAGACACCTGGGAGCCAGAAATCTTTCTGATTGACAGGGGGTCAAATACTTATTTCCCTCATTAAAATGCAAATCAATTTCTAACATTTTTGACATGCGTTTTTCTGGATTTTTTTGTTGTTATTCTGTCTCTCACTGTTCAAATAAACCTACCATTAAAATTATAGACTGATCATTTCTTTGTCAGTGGGCAAACGTACAAAATCAGCAGGGGATCAAATACTTTTTTCCCTCACTGTATATCCTAATCTGACTTTGGTGCAGGTCATGTCAAACACACACTATATCAAGTAAAATCAAAGTTTATTTGTCACATGCACAGGATACAGAAGGTGTAAACAGTACAGTGAAATGGTTACTTACATAGTGGAGTCTTTTGTTTAGACCTATAATCCCAACCCATACTACACTGTATATACAAAAGTATATGGACATCCCTTCAAATTAGTGGATTCAGCTATTTCAGCCACACCCGTTGTATAAAATTGAGCACACTACCATGCAATCTCCATAGACAAACATTTGCAGTACAATGGCCTTACTGAAGAGCTCAGTGACTTTTAACGTGGCACCGTCATATGATGCCACCTTTCCAACAAGTCAGTTAATCAAATTTCTGCCCAGCTAGAGCTGCCTGCTCATCTGTAAGTGCTGTTATTGTGAAGTGGAAACGTCTAGGAGCAACGAGGGCTCAGCTGCGAAGTGGTAGGCCACACAAGCTCACAGAACGGGACCGCCGAGTGCTGAAATCGTCTGTCCTCGGTTGCAACACTCACTACCGAGTTCCAAACTGCCTCTGGAAGCAACGTCAGCACAATAACTGTTTGTTGGGAGCTTCATGAAATAGGTTTCCATGGTCGAGCAGCCACACACAAGCCTAAGATCACTATGCGCAATGCCAAGCGTCGGTTGGAGTGGTGTAAAGCTCGTCGCCATTGGACTCTGGAGCAGTGGAAATGCGTTCTCTGGAGTGATGAATCAGGCTTCACCATCTGGCAGTCCAACGGACTAATCTGGGTTTTGCGGATGCCAATAGAACGCTACCTGCCCAAATGCATAGTGCCAACTGTAAAACTTGGTGTAGGAGGAATAATGGTCTGGGGCTGTTTTTCATGTTTCGGGCTAGGCCCCTTAGTTCCAGTGAAGGGAAATCTTAACGCTACAGCATACAATGACATTCTAGACGTTTCTGTGCTTCCAACTTTGTGGCAACAGTTTGGGGAAGGCCCTTTCCTGTTTCAGCATGTCAATGCCCCTGTGCACAAAGTGAGGTCCATACAGAAAGGTTTTGTCGAGATCGGTGTGGAAGAACTTGACTGGCCTGCACAGAGCCCTTACCTTAACCCCATCTAACACCTTTGGGATGAATTGGAACGCCGACTGATAGCCAGGCCTAATCTCCCAACATCAATGTCCGACCTCACTGATGCTCTTGTGGCTGAAAGGAAGCAAGTCCCCGCAGCAATGTTCCAACATCTAGTGGAAAGCCTTCCCAGAAGAGTGGAGGCTGTTATAGCAGCAAATTAATGCCCATAATTTTGGAATGAGATGTTCGACGAGCAGGTGTCCACATACTTTTGGTCATGTAGTAAACATGCACCATGCATGAATCTGCAGATAGCTAAAGCTAACCAACTATGTTCAATGTTAGCTAGCTAGTTAACATTAGGCTATAACTAGCAATGCAAATGGCTTTCTGAGATAAGAATAATTTCACTACACAGCTCATACACGTAACGTTAGCTAGCCAGCCAACCAGCTAACCTTAGCTAGCTAGCTAACAGACAATTGGGAACTCTGAAGAAAATGAGCTCCGACTGGGATAAAAAATTTTTAACGGTCATCTAACTCGGAATTCCAACTCGGGAACTCGGGCCTCTTTATAGAGCTCCCACTTTCCGACCTGAAGGTCACTGACGTCATGATTTGACCTCGTATTTTCAGAGTTCCCAGTTGTCTTGCAAGCACCATAATATCTGAAAATGTAGCTAGACTCTTACCTGTATACTGTACCAGTCAAAAGTTTGGACACACCTACTCATTGAAGGGTTTTTCTTTATTTTTACAATTTTTTACATTGTAGAATAATAGTGAAGACATCAGAACTATGAAATAACACATATGGAATCATGTAGTAACCAAAAAAGTGTTAAACAAATTAAAAATTTATTTTATATTTGAGATTCTTCAAATAGCCACCCTTTGCCTTGATGACAGCATGGAGGAGGGGGTGTTATGGTGTGGGGGTGCTTTGCTGGTGACACTGTCTGTGATTTATTTAGAATTCAAGACACTCTTAACCGGCATGGCTACCACAGCATTCTGCAGCGATACGCCATCCCATCTGGTTTGGGCTTAGTGGGACTATCATTTGTTTTTCAACAGGACAATGACCCAACACACCTCCAGGCTGTGTAAGGGCTATTTTACCAAGAAGGAGAGTGATGGAGTGCTGCATCAGATTACCTGGCCTCCACAATCACCAGACCTCAACCCAATTGAGATTGTTTGGGGTGAGCTGGACCGCAGAGTGAAGGGAAAGCAGCCAACAAGTGCTAAGCCTATGTGGCAACTCCTTCAAGACTGTTGGAAAAGCATTCCAGGTGAAGCTGGTTGAGAGAATGCCAAGAGTTTGCAAAGCTGTCATCAAGGCAAAGGGTGGCTATTTGAAGAATCTCAAATATTAAATATATTTTGATTTGTTTAATACTTTTTTGGTTACTACATGATTCCATATGTGTTATTTCATAGTTTTGATGTCTTCACTATTATTCTACAATGTAGAAAATAGTAAAAATAAAAAAAAACACTTAGGTTTGTCCAACCTTTTTACTGGTACTGTATACTAAATAATATATGTGTGACATTTGTTTTGATTTAGAATAGACCATTATCATTCACCTGTCTCAAAACAGGGGCAGCAGAAAAAAATACATGTAATCTATTCACTTCAATAGCAAATGGAGGACACTTTTCCCGTGGTTCATTTTCATGCCAGCCAGGTAGTCTATTCTCCTGTTGTAAAGAGAAGCAATGTGCTTAATATTATGAAAGTTGAGAAATAAATATAGTAGGCCTAGGCTATAGAAAGCTGATGGGATCCTCCTCTTTTTAATAGAGGCCATCGCTCTGTTTTCTCACACAATTGCATAGCCTATAGAAATGTTGCACAACATGAGCTCATGGGCTCTCATGAAGTGTTTGATTTTCAATCACATTTGCATTGATGTCAGAGTGATTAGAGGGACAATAAAGTGCTGAGTACCAGGCAGTTAGCAAGTTTGGTATAATGAGCATCAGAGCTTGGAGAATCCTAATTATCGTGACTAAACGGTCACCTGGAATTTGACTGCCATCATGACTCGTGACCGCCGGTGTGGCGGTAATACGGTCACTGTAACAGCCCTACATGAGGCCAATGGTGACTATAAAACAGTTACAGAGTTTAATGGCTGTGATAGGAGAAAACTGAGGATGGATCAACAGCATTATAGTTACTCCACAATACTAACCTAAATGACAGAGTGAAAGAAGGAAGCCTGTAAAGAATAACAAATATTCCAAAAGATACATCCTGATTGCAATAAGGCACTTAAGTAAAACTGCAACAAATGTGGCAAAGAAATGAACTTTATGTCCTGAATACAAAGGGTTATGTTTTGGGCAAATTCAACACAACACATCACTGAGTACCACTCTTCATATTTTCAAGCATGGTGGTGACTGCATCATGTTATGGGTATGCTTGTCATCGGCAACGACTAGGGAGTTTTTTTAGGATAAAAATTAACGGAATAGAGCTAAGCACAGGCAAAATCCTAAAGGAAAACCTGGTTCAGTCTGCTTTCCAAATTCACCTTTCAGCAAAACAATAACCTAAAAGACAAGACCAAATATACACTGGAGTTGCTTACCAAGATGACATTGAATGTTCCTGAGTGGCCTAGTTACAGTTTTGACTTAAATCGGCTTGAAAATCTGATGAACAACCAACTTGACAGAGCTTGAAGAGCTTTTAAAAATAATAATATTGTACAATCCAGGTGTGCAAAGCTCTTAGCGACTTACTCAGAAATACTCACAGCTGTAGTTGCTGCTAAAAGTGATTTTAACATGTATTGACTCAGGGTTGTGAATACTTATGTAAATGAGATATTTTTGGATTTCATTTTCAATAAATTAGCAAAGATTTCTAAAAACATGTTTTCACTTTGTCATTATGGGGTATTATGTGTAGATGGGTGAGAGTAATAATACATGTAATCAATTTTGAATTCAGGCTGTAACACAACAAAATGTGGAATAAGTCAAGGGGTATGAATACTTTCTGAAGGCACTGTAGATGTGTTAGAGGGAGAGGAATAGACAGAAGAATAAAGTGTTTGTCTGTGCACGTTTGGTTGTCTGGGTGTGTTTCATTTGTGTTTGTTATTAGTTATTATATTGGTTAGTTAGTATTATTCTTTCATTAGGGTGTGTGTGTCTAAGCCTCTGCAGTTTGTTCTGTGTTTAAGCACCAGCCTCTTCTTTCTGCATTCTTTAGAACATTCCTCTGTTCCTCTGGAAGAGGAGCTGCTTCCCATCAAAACCACCGCTTTACACATCAAAGCTCACCTGTGTCTCTCTGTGCACCCTCTTTCTCTCTGTCTCTCTTTTGCTCTCAAACATACTACATTTTCTCTCACGCTCACACTCACACTACCACATTTTGGTATCTTTCAACATCTCCATTAATCTATAGTTACAAGGCTACATTGTTACGTAATGTTTAAGTGTTGCCAAAGCGGGCCATGAAATTGGAAGATTAATGATGAAGCATCATTGATTGTTTTAAAAGGGAGAGCCTCTAATTGAGCCCCACAGTGTACGCGTCATAATACCCATAAAACTTAGCGGTCAAACACTGAAATGGTTCCAATTGTTTTTTCACCATTAATTTGATCCATTGTGGATTTTAGAAGCACTTCAAATAAGGGCTGTGTTTCGTGTAAACTTACCCTGGTGAGACGTTTTGATAACTTTGTAAATCTCTCTCGGACAAGGTGACTTTTATCAATATATTCGGCTCTATTTACTTTCAGATTCTAAAATGCTAATTAGCATCAAAGTAGACATCATGCAAGACTACAAATCCCTGCAACCTCCTGCACACCATCTCTAGCTGACACCTTTGCTGTCAGCTAGCTGGCTACTTTCTACCTTGATCTAAAACGAAATATATATTGAACATTTTAATTTACTGTTCCACATTTTATTTAACTAATATTTGTTGTCTTATTTATGCATTTGGTCTTGTGTCTTGTACAGAATACTATGCTAGTAGCAGTCAATATATTTATAATGTGCCATGAATACTAGGCTAGTTTTTATTAAAGAAGCTAAATAGCTAGCTAGCTACTTACCTAGATGATATTAGCAACATACCCTTATTTTACCAGATCCTCTTCTCCTTCAGCCAGTGGAGGTCTATATTTAATCCCTTATAATTTCTGCCAACTATATGAACAAGGTGAAGTCTATTTAAATTAATGGTGTCAGAATGCACTGCTGTATTAAAGCAATTCAGAACTAACGTGTTGACATGTTCTGTTGCAGATTCAAAGCCAGATTAACTCATTGCAGAATGTATCCATAATCATGAATAAGAATATTTATTTGACAAGAATGCACCTAGACACCCATCAATTACGTCAAACACCTGAAGTCCAACAATTACATTGTTTTAAAGAAATCAAAATAGTAAACAATGCATATACAGTACCAGTCAAAATGTTGGACACACCTACTCATTCAATGGTTTTTCTTTGTTTTCACTATTTTTTACGTTGTAGAATAATAGTGAAGACATCAAAACTATGAAATAACAAATATGGAATCATGTAGTAACCAATAAAGTGTTAAACAAATCAAAATATATTTTATATTTTATATTCTTCAAATAGCCACCCTTTGCCTTGATGACAGCTTTGCACACTCTTGGCATTCTCTCAACCAGCTTCAACTGGAATGCTTTTCCAAAAGTCTTGAAGGAGTTGCCACATATGCTGAGCAAAATTACCAAAGGAAACTGGATAGACACAAGCGACTATCTCAACGTCAGAGCAAGCAATCTAAGTAAGCTCAATTCGCAAAGCCACGCCTTACTGCTATCGGTACCACAATGTCCCCTCCAGCTTCGGCTGCGACAGCGAGTGAGAGCAGTACAGCCACCGTTTTCGAAGATGACACCAGAGAAGAGGTACCACTCATATTATGCTGCCATACAATTGCCACAAGCTTTGCTATAATAAAACATTGTCACGCTCTGGCTCCGGGACTTTGTATGTTGAGCCAGGGTGTGTTCGTTTCGTTGTGTTCTGTTTGGTTGGGTTGTCTATGTGGTTGTTTCCTTGTTTGGTCGTGTGACTCCCAATCAGTGGTAACGAGTGTCAGCTGTCGGCTCGTTATCTCTGATTGGGAGCCATATTTAAACTGTGTGTTTTCACCTTGTGTTGGTGGGTTTTTGTTCCTGTACAGTCATTGTCACTGTG
Source organism: Coregonus lavaretus (assembly GCF_964263955.1). Classification (NCBI taxonomy): domain Eukaryota; kingdom Metazoa; phylum Chordata; class Actinopteri; order Salmoniformes; family Salmonidae; genus Coregonus; species Coregonus lavaretus. Next base: position 28,570,870 of record NC_140005.1, on the reverse strand, counting down.
GACTTCACGTATCGTCATTTGTTTTGTTGTTTTCGTGTTTAGGCTTTAATTGAATAAAGTCATGTTCACCTTCAACGCTGCGCATTGGTCCTCCTCATTAGACGATCGTGACAGAAAAACCCACCAAGATGGGACCAAGCAGCGTGTCCAGGAGCCATCGCCAGGGAGATCCCTCACAGATCTCCTTCGCCTCCTGGACTGGGTCAAGCCGAGTGAGGAAGAGAAGGGCTTGACATTATGGCAGAAGGGCGAGAGGCTGGCGAGGGACATGGAGACCTGGTCCACGGGTAGGAGAGACGCCCCGAAAATTTTTAGGGGGGGGCTCACGACGTCGGACCAGCGGGAGGCCGCGATAGAGCGGCCCAGTGGGTTGCCGGAGAAGGCCGCCGGGTTACGGGGGCCACTGGTCGAAGAGGGGATGGAGGAAGTAGAGGCACGGCGAGAGGTACTGGCGTGTGTTGCCAGTCCGGTCCGGCCCGTTCCAGATCCCGGTGTAGGACCAGTGGTGTGTGTCCCCAGTACAGTCCGGCCCATCCAAGCTTCCCGCACCAAGCCAGTGGTGTGCGTCGTCAGTCCGGCACGGCCCGTGCCTGCTCTCCGCATCAAGCCTGTGGTGCGTCTCGTCAGCCCGGCTCTGCCCGTTCCTGCTCTCCGCACCAGGTCTGTGGTGCACGTCGCCAGCCCAGTCCGGCCCATTCCTGCCACTCGTACCAAGTCAAGGGTGCGAGTCGTCAGCCGGATTCAGCCCATTCCTGCTACTCGCACCAAGCCAAGGGTGCGAGTCGTCAGCCGGATTCAGCCCATTCCTGCTACTCGCACCAAGCCAAGGGTGCGAGTCGTCAGCCGGATTCAGCCCATTCCTGCTACTCGCACCAAGCCAAGGGTGCGAGTCGTCAGCCGGATTCAGCCCATTCCTGCTACTCGCACCAAGCCAAGGGTGCGAGTCGTCAGCCGGATTCAGCCCATTCCTGCTACTCGCACCAAGCCAGGGATGCGAGTCTTCAGCCTGGTGAGGCCTGTTCCGGCTCCACGCACCATGCAAAGGGTGCGTATCGTCTGCCAGGTCCGGTCCATTCCTGCCTCACGCGCCAAGCCAGGGGTGCGCGTCGGCAGTCCTGATCCAGCTAGCTGGGTCAGATCGGACTGGGGGCACTACGGGGGGATTGTAGTAGGGTGGTGGTCAAGCCCGGAGCCGGAGCCGCCTCCGAGGAGCAATACCCACCCAGCCCTTCCCTATTTGAGGTGTAGGCGCGGTCGGAGTCCGCGCCTTTAGGGGGGGGTACTGTCACGCTCTGGCTCCGGGACTTTGTATGTTGAGCCAGGGTGTGTTCGTTTCGTTGTGTTCTGTTTGGTTGGGTTGTCTATGTGGTTGTTTCCTTGTTTGGTCGTGTGACTCCCAATCAGTGGTAACGAGTGTCAGCTGTCGGCTCGTTATCTCTGATTGGGAGCCATATTTAAACTGTGTGTTTTCACCTTGTGTTGGTGGGTTTTTGTTCCTGTACAGTCATTGTCACTGTGGACTTCACGTATCGTCATTTGTTTTGTTGTTTTCGTGTTTAGGCTTTAATTGAATAAAGTCATGTTCACCTTCAACGCTGCGCATTGGTCCTCCTCATTAGACGATCGTGACAAACATATTCATAACCTCAGGCATAAAGAACCCCACCCGTCCATATTTTTGGTTGAATGTCACAGATGTTGCAATACATGATCAAATATTCATGGCAATCGAAAGATTCAAGGTGTACATTTCTACATCAGATGCCTGCTTTTACTCATGCCTAATAATGTATTCAGTTGTAGCCTAGGATGAACAGGGTGGGAATAAAGCCTTATACATTTTCTAAAAAACTAACATTGAAGGGGTATGTAGATTCCTTTTATCCTGTTATTTAATAGTATTTTTTTATATTATTTTCCTATTAAGAATGAAGCAAATTGTTTCAGTTGCCAATAGGTTTAGGCAGATTTGAAAATATATATATATACACTACCGGTCAAAATAGTTAAAAAAAAGAAAACCCTTGAATGAGTAGGTGTTCTAAAACTTTTGACCAGTAGTGTATATACTGTACCAGTCAAAATGTTGGACACACCTACTCATTCAATGGTTTTTCTATATTTTTACTATTTTCTACATTGTATAATAATAGTGAAGACATCAAAACTATGAAATAACACATATGGAATCATGTAGTAAGCAAAAAAGTAGCCACCCTTTGCCTTGATGAAAGCTTTGCACACTCTTGGCATTCTCTCAACCAGCTTCACCTGCAATGCTTTTCCAACAGTCTTGAAGGAGTTGCCACATATGCTGAGCACTTGTTGGCTGCTTGTCCTTCACTCTGCGGTCGGACTCATCCCAAACCATCTCAATTGGCTTGAGGTCGGGGGATTGTGGAGGCCAGGTCATCTGATGCAGCACTCCATCACTCTCCTTCTTGGTAAAATAGCCCTTACACAGCCTGGAGGTGTGTTTGGTCATTGTCCTGTTGAAAAACAAATGATAGTCCCACTAAGCCCAAACCAGATGGGATGGCGTATCACTGCAGAATGCTGTGGTAGCCATGCTGGTTAAGTGTGCCTTGAATTCTAAATAAATCACAGACAGTGTCACCAGCAAAGCACCCCCACACCATAACACCTCCTCCTCCATGCTTTACGGTGGGAACTACACATGCGGACATCATCCGTTCACCCACACCGCGTCTCAAAATGACACAGCGGTTTGAACCAAAAATCTCCAATTTGGACTCCAGACCAAAGGACAAATTTCCACCGGTCTAATGTCCATTGCTCGTGTTTCTTGGACCAAGCATGTCTCTTCTTCTTCTTGGTGTCCTTTAGCAGTGGTGTCTTTGCAGCAACTCGACCATGAAGGCCTGATTCACACAGTCTCCTCTGAACAGTTGATGTTGAGATGTCTGTTACTTGAAGTCTGTGAAGCATTTATTTGGACTGCAATTTCTGAGGCTGGTAACTCTAATGAACTTGTCCTCTGCAGCAGAGGTAACTCTGGGTTTTCCATTCCTGTGGCGGTCCTCATGAGAGCCAGTTTCGTCATAGCGCTTGATAGTTTTTGCGACTGCACTTGAAGAAACTTTCAAAGTTCTTGACATTTTCAGTATTGACTGACCTTCATTTCTTTAAGTAATGATGGACTGTTTCTCTTTGCTTATTTGAGCTGTTTTTGCCATAATATGGACTTGGTATTTTACCAAATAGGGCTATCTTCTGTATACCCCCCCCTACCTTGTCACTACACAACTGATTGGCTCAGTTGAAGCTGGTTGAGAGAATGCCAAGTGTGTGCAAAGCTTTCATCAAGGCAAAGGGTGGCTATTTGAAGAATCTCAAATATAAAATATATTTTGATTTGTTTAACAATTTTTTGGTTACTACATGATTCCATATGTGTTATTTCATGGTTTTTGATGTCTTCACTATTATTCTACAATGTAAAAAATATGTGATTTTGGTGGGTGAGTTACAAATGTAAAACTTGATGCGTATGGTAGGTTTTATATAAAATACTAAGTCAACTCCAGCAGAATGAGAAACACACTTAACAGACTCAAAACAAGTAAGCCATGTCTAAACGCAGCTATATCAACACCCTTCTTGTGAATTTAACAGGTCCATGTTGCTGCTGACAATTGTGAGCAGCACATTTACCACTGCATTCAGTCTGAACCCTAGAATAAGCAGTTGGTTGGCCATGAAATAAACATAAAATGGGGTGCTCGAGTGCTTTTGCATCCCTTTTTAGGTTGTTGTAACAAATATCCGGCCCATGTCCAGTCATACTCGGGGTCTCAGCGTGTGTCCCTCAATATCATTCCGTCTCAGTTGCAGCATTCAAATAGTGGTCATGGTGTGTCTGTGAATCACAACATTAAAGACAATTACAATGAGTGATCACAGCATTTCCACAAATTGAGCCATAGACAATACAACTTAAGCATTAAGGACAGCATTTTGTTGACAAAATGGTGGTTTACACTGTCTACTGTGTCTGAATGATGGAAGAATCTTACCCCAGCTGTAGGTCCATTTGAGTGTGTGTGGACACTTAGGGATGCTTGCTCTCAAAGTGCTGCTTGAATGTCTTCGGGTCTGCATCTATAAAGTTAAAGTACAAAATGGAGGAAGTTAACAATCTGTGGCTTAGATTGAAGTTGACACAAATGATAAACTAAGCAATATGATGCAACAAACTACTACACATATGAAAGACTGTACCACACAGGCCAGTACAATAGCCTACACATGGAGAGGAACCTACACATGCAGTACCAACCAATACTACTCACCTGACAGACAGGGCAGGTGTGGACCAGTGTTGCCTTGGCTGCAGCCTTCTGGTTCGCAGCTGCTCCCTTCTTAGGAGCTACCGCCTTGGCATCAGTCAAGAAGTTCAACTCCAACTTGAGGTTGGAGCATGCGTTATATATACAATTGTGTTTCAGGTTGAAACAGCTTACCGACACTGAACAAAAAAATATAAAAGCAACATGCAACAATTTCAAAGATTTTACTGAGTTACAGTTCATATAAGGAAATCAGTAAATTGAAATAAATCCATTAGGCCCTAATCTATGGACTTCACATGACTGGGAATACATAGATGCATCTGTTGGCCAAATATTCCTTTAAAAGAAAGGTAGGGGCGTGGATCAGAAAACCAGTCAGTATCTGGTGTGACCACCATTTGCCTCATGCAGTGTGACACATCTCCTTTGCATAGAGTTGATCAGGCTGTTGATTGTGGCCTGTGGAATGTTGTTCCACTCCTCTTCAATGGCTGTGCAAAGTTGCTGGATATTGGCAGGAACTGGAACACGTTGTCAAACACGTCGATCCAGAGCATCCCAAACATGCTCAATGGGTGACATGTCTCATGAGTATGCAGGCCATGGAAGAACTGGGACATTTTCAGCTTCCAGGAATTGTGTACAGATCCTTGCAACATGGGGCCGTGTATTATCATGCTGAAACCGGATAAATTGCGCGACAATGGGCCTCAGGATCTCGTCACAGTATCTCTGTGGATTCAAATTGTCATCGATAAAATGCAATTGTGTTTGTTGCCTGTAGCTTATGCCTGCTCATACCATAACCCCGCTCATACCATAACCCCACCGCCACCATGGGGCACTCTGTTCACAACGTTGACATCAGCAAACCGGTTGCCCACACGACACCATACACGCTGTCTGCCATCTGCCCAGTACAGTTGAAACCAGGATTCATCCGTGAAGAGCACACTTCTAAAGCGTTCCAGTGGCCATCGAAGGCGAGCATTTGCCGACTGAAGTCGGGTACGATGCCAAACTGCAGTCAGGTCAAGACCCTGGTGAGGACGAAGAGCACACACATGAGACGGTTTCTGACAGTTTGTGCAGACATTTTTGGGTTGTGCAAACCAACAGCTTCATCAGCTGTCCAGGTGGCTGGTCTCAAGATGATCCCGCAGGTAAAGAAGCCGGATGTGGAGGTCCTGGGCTGGCGTGGTTACACGTGGTCTGCGGTTGTGAGGCCGATTGGACGTACTGCCAAATTCTCTAAAACAACATTATGGTAAAGAAATGAACATTCAATTATCTGGCAACAGCTCTGGTGGACATTGCTGCAGTCAGCATGCCAATTGCATGTGCCCTTAAACCTTGAGACATCTGTGGCATTGTGTTGTGTGACAAAACTGCACATTTTAGAGTGGCCTTTTATTGTCCCCAGCACAAGGTGCACCTGTGTAATGATTATGCTGTTTAATCAGCTTCTTGATATGCCCCACCTGTCAGGTGGATGGATTATCTTGGCAAAGGAAAAATGCTCACTAACAGGGAATTAAACAAATTTGTGCCATTTATTTTTTGAGAAATAAGCTTTTTGTGCATATGGAACATTTCTGGGATCTTTTATTTCAGCTCATGAAACATGGGACCAACACTTGACATGTTGCATTTATATTTGTGTTCAGTTTAGTTGAGAGGTGATAAGACTCAGGCACACCCATTGGTTCTGGAATAGAGACGGTGCAAATAAGGTTATCAATTTGGTGTCAATAACATGACAGTCATTTTACCTCAAAAACAAACGTGTGAATATCAATTAATTTTAAACCCACCATAGCAGGTAAGACTAATTTAGGTTACATCGCCTTGCCTACTAGCTATACTAATGATCTGCTGTCCAGAGGGTAACAGCAAACATATCAATGTTTTTCCACAGTAAAGTAAGCACACGGTTGACTCGAGAGGATGCTAATCAGTCCATCTTTGAAATCTCTCAAAAAGCCAGACTAAAATAATACAGCTAGCTAGGGTAGCTACAAGTCAAGTAGTACTTGAAGTAGGCTACCCATATCTCACTCACAGACACAAACAAACATTATCAAGAACGCCTAGCCCTAGCGTCACCATCTAAGTTAGCTAGCTAGTTAACTAGCAAGCTAGACTGTTGGTTTATAAAAGCCAAAGAAAGCTAAGCTTGTTTTTATTAATTTCCCATGCATTTAAATAGCTAGACAAATAGACGGCTACGTTAATATAGCCATGTAGCCAGGCTAATGTTGCTAACTATGAACTAGCTAACTAAATAAGTGGTCCTCTGTAGCTCAGCTGGTAGAGCACGGCGCTTGTAACGCTAAGGTAGTGGGTTCGATCCCCGGGACCACCCATACACAAAAATATATATATATGTATGCACGCATGACTGTAAGTCGCTTTGGATAAAAGCGTCTGCTAAATGCCATATTATTATTATTATTATTATTATTAAATAACAGGCATTTTCAATGTAAAACTTGCCCAAGACAGTTCACAGAATTGTCAATTTAAACAACTTTAGCCAATTTATTAATTACAACATTTAGCTAACATTAGATAGTTCATCCAGAGATTCTTACATTTGCCTCAATTCGGCAGTCTCGTCCAGATCATAATGGCCCTGGTGAGTGATGTGAAACTTGAGACATCCATTTTTAGTTCTGTATGATAGCCACATTAGCAGCTAATTAACATTTCATTTTGGTGGTGATTAATACAGGCGAATATATTGATAAAAGACACGTTGTCCGAGATAGATTTACACGGTTATCAAAACGTCACGCCACGGTAAGCCTACACAAAACACAGCCCTTATTTGAAGTGTTTCTAAAATCCACAATGGATAAAATGAATGGTGGAAAAACGATTGGAACCATTTCCGTGTTTGTCCGCTAAGTTTTATGGGTATTATAACTCATACTGTGGTAAACTATGAACGTCACAGGTTTCACAGTAGTAGATCACTGTTAAAGCATGATATTATGTTATCTCTTAAGTACAGTGGGGAAAAAAAGTATTTAGTCAGCCACCAATTGTGCAAGTTCTCCCACTTAAAAAGATGAGAGAGGCCTGTAATTTTCATCATAGGTACACGTCAACTATGACAGACAAATTGAGGAAAATAAATCCAGAAAATCACATTGTAGGATTTGTAATGAATTTATTTGCAAATTATGGTGGAAAATAAGTATTTGGTCACCTACAAACAAGCAAGATTTCTGGCTCTCACAGACCTGTAACTTCTTCTTTAAGAGGCTCCTCTGTTCTCCACTCATTACCTGTATTAATGGCACCTGTTTGAACTTGTTATCAGTATAAAATACACCTGTCCACAACCTCAAACAGTCACACTCCAAACTCCACTATGGCCAAGACCAAAGAGCTGTCAAAGGACACCAGAAACAAAATTGTAGACCTTCACCAGGCTGGGAAGACTGAATCTGCAATAGGTAAGCAGCTTGGTTTGAAGAAATCAACTGTGGGAGCAATTATTAGGAAATGGAAGAAATACAAGACCACTGATAATCTCCCTCGATCTGGGGCTCCACGCAAGATCTCACCCCGTGGGGTCAAAATGATCACAAGAACGGTGAGCAAAAATCCCAGAACCACACGGGGGGACCTAGTGAATGACCTGCAGAGAGCTGGGACCAAAGTAACAAAGCCTACCATCAGTAACACACTACGCCGCCAGGGACTCAAATCCTGCAGTGCCAGACGTGTCCCCCTGCTTAAGCCAGTACATGTCCAGGCCCGTCTGAAGTTTGCTAGAGTGCATTTGGATGATCCAGAAGAGGATTGGGAGAATGTCATATGGTCAGATGAAACCAAAATATAACTTTTTGGTAAAAACTCAACTCGTCGTGTTTGGAGGACAAAGAATGCTGAGTTGCATCCAAAGAACACCATACCTACTGTGAAGCATGGGGGTGGAAACATCATGCTTTGGGGCTGTTTTTCTGCAAAGGGACCAGGACGACTGATCCGTGTAAAGGAAAGAATGAATGGGGCCATGTATCGTGAGATTTTGAGTGAAAACCTCCTTCCATCAGCAAGGGCATTGAAGATGAAACGTGGCTGGGTCTTTCAGCATGACAATGATCCCAAACACACCGCCCGGGCAACGAAGGAGTGGCTTCGTAAGAAGCATTTCAAGGTCCTGGAGTGGCCTAGCCAGTCTCCAGATCTCAACCCCATAGAAAATCTTTGGAGGGAGTTGAAAGTCCGTGTTGCCCAGCGACAGCCCCAAAACATCACTGCTCTAGAGGAGATCTGCATGGAGGAATGAGCCAAAATACCAGCAACAGTGTGTGAAAACCTTGTGAAGACTTACAGAAAACGTTTGACCTGTATCATTGCCAACAAAGGGTATATAACAAAGTATTGAGAAACTTTTGTTATTGACCAAATACTTATTTTCCACCATAATTTGCAAAATTCTCATTTTGTCTGTCATAGTTGACGTGTACCTATGATGAAAATTACAGGCCTCTCTCATCTTTTTAAGTGGGAGAACTTGCACAATTGGTGGCTGACTAAATACTTTTTTTCCCCACTGTATGTGGTCGCTTGCCCCTGTCCCCCTCCCCATGTAAAAAAAAAAAACAAGCCTTTCTTCCTACTGCCTGGCCTTAAGGGGATGCCTTAGTCTTTTAGTGAGTTTGTTTCACTCACATTGGAGGATGGCCTTTCTTTCTTCCTCCCTCCTTGTCTCTTTCTTTCCCTCTCTTCACATCTTTTACCCCTAAATCTAAACCTATCCCTCCGCCCACCTCTCCCTCCATCCATCCCTTATTTCCCTGGTGCAGTCCTTGAAAAGGTGTTAAACCTCCGGGTCCACATAAGGATCTCTGGAGCTAGTTAATCAATCCCTGCTTTGAACTGTTAAGAAAACGAGAAATACAGCAACCACAAAGGATGGATAGTATCCACATCCGATCTGTGTGCCTTGCTCTCTCTGGGTCGATGACTGACTGTTATGTTGAGGTTTATCACTCTTACAGCCTGCTGCTGGCCAAACAGGGGCAGGTGCTTCCTGTTTCCTAGGACTGATGTCTTTTCTCTCTTTGACTCTCTCTTTCGATCTATCTCTCTCTCCCTCTCTCTGTCTCTCTCTGTCTCTCTCTGTCTCTCTGTCTCTGTCTCTCTCCTCTTTTATTTGTTCTCAATCTCATGTAAGCACATGCATTGCCCATGTCACGCCCTCTCTTTTCCTGGACCTCTCATCGCTTTTACTGCTTTCATTCTACTACTCCGACACACAAATGCTCTCACCAACAATATATTTATCTCTCTTTCTCTGTCTCTCTCTGTCCATCTGTTTTGTCTTTAATGCCTTTGCTCCTCCACTTAAGCAACTCCTTCTTCACATAGTGCCCCCTGGCAGCACTAGTGTAGCATAACATAAGAGCTGCACACAACTTTTAACTCTAGACTGAATGTTGCAATAAGATACCTGCACATTGTCAAAAGGTTTGGAAAAATCCAAAACAAATTAATCGTATTTATTAAAACATGATGCCCAAAAAGTGCAATAGTCCTATCTTTAAAACTGAAGTCATAAAAAAGCAGAATGTCATGGAATATATATGCTTCTATATTTATTGTAAGACACACAGACTGAATGAATGCATAGCAGAATGTCCCAAGAAGGAGGTTTAAGTTGGGTATGACTAACATCCTTTCTTCTACACGTTCTTGTGCAGGTGGTGAAGTCAGTGATGCTGTTCCCCACCATCGAGCGCATGGCGGTGACACCTCAGGGAAGGGTCATGACCCCGGTGCTGTGCCGCCTGCGCTATGTGGCCTACCTGCCCATCTTCCTCCTCTCTCTTCTACCTGACGTACTCAAGGCCTTCATGGTGAAGCTGGTCTTGGGAGGGCTGCGTTCACTGGACCACTCGACCGTGCCGCCTACTGTTAGCCTCATTAATGTTGACACCGCTGGTGAGTCTCTCCTTCTGTTCTATTCAGTGAAATGTCACTTCAGAGTCAAATAAGAAGCAGAAACCAGTGAACTCAAGCTTAGTCAAACTACAATGATCAACCTGTCCTTGTAAAGACAATCAAACTTTAGTCTGTCTTTGTCTGTCTATGTTATTATTTCCATAGTCTGTACATGCTCACAACTATGTGTGTATTCTCCTACAGTGTTCTCTTCTATCCAGTAGTGACTTCCCCCATAAAATGTTGCGTGTGAATCTCATGTTGCTTTATCCAGTCTTTTGAAAGAAGAAAGAAAGTATCTTCGTTTTGGCAAACGAAGCCATACATTACTGTAGCATCAGGAGATACGATGTTTGTAATTAGGTTTATATAGAGCAAAGATAATCCCAGCCGGGAGTGGCTGCCAAGAGGAGGATGGCATATTTCACTGTCAGAGATTATATGTTATTTATCCCCTCCTCTTTATTTGCCAGATGATGGCTGGGGTATGGGTATGAGTGGGAGTAATTAAGACCGCTCCTTGGAGAAGGAGAAGAGCCAGTCATCCCTCCTTCTTGCACAGAGTGGAGGAAAGCTCTCTCTCTCTTTCCCTGTGTTTTCCCCCACCGTCTGTCCTGGGAGGGGAGAGATTGATGTTGTGGCGGCCCGAGGGCCTATGCCAAAAAAGGTCTCTACAGCCAAGTAGCCATGCTGTGTCTCAGCCTCAGAAGCCTCTTCCCTCTTTCTCCCTCAGTCTCTCCTGTGAGGTCAGAAAGCCTCTTCTTCTTCTTGCCTCTGCTGAGCATGTTTTTAATCATTAGCACTTCCCTTTAATTTGCTTTTGGAATTTCTATTCCCTCATGGTCAAAATGCTTTGTGTTTTCCTGCTCAATTAATTATATACGGACTAGTTAAAGAAGGCTCTAAACATTCTCAATTCTTAATAGTTTTATACCTTTTTACGAAAAGAGAGGATACTTTTTCTTTGGTTTCTAAAGGCAAGGTGGAATAGAGTTGCTCCTTATTGGTTTTGCACTATTGAACATTGGCCCCTGGCTACAGATGGAAAGCTGTAGTGGTTCTCTGTCATGTTACAGACTGTATATAATAAATGGCCAGTTGACAGGCCTAATTAACAAAACATGTTGCGATTAAATGGAATTTCCTGCGTACATTTCAGCGTTTATTTTTCCTGAAATCCCTTGCAAGGAAGCGGAGAACGTTGATGTGTTGGTGCTGAAGGAGCGTTCTGGGAGCTCAGTAGTAGTAGTAGTCACAGACCGCCACAATTCTTATACGGCTTAGTCTGTACCCCATTTCTTAGCTTGTACTGCTCTAGACAATCGAGTTGACCATAAATTGTAGCCTAATGCCAATTATTATACAATAACAAATATATTGAATTTTGTTCACACTGTTTGTTTGAAGTATTCATTTTATTTATTTAGTAAGTATTGCTTACTTATTAACTGAACTGTGTCACAGACACTCCATCCCACCTGGACAAGAGGAACACCTACGTGAGAATGCTATTCATTGACTACAGCTCAGCGTTCAACACCATAGTACCCTCAAAGCTCATCACTAAGCTAAGGATCCTGGGACTAAACACCCCCCTCTGCAACTGGATCCTGGACTTCCTGACGGGCCGCCCCCAGGTGGTAAGGGTAGGTAACAACACATCAGCCACGCTGATCCTCAACACGGGGGACCCTCAGGGGTGCGTGCTCAGTCCCCTCCTGTACTCCCTGTTCACCCATGACTGCATGGCCAGGCACGACTCCAACACCATCATTAAGTTTGCCGACGACACAACAGTGGTAGGCCTGATCACCGACAATGATGAGACAGCCTATAGGGAGGAGGTCAGAGACCTGGCTGTGTGGTGCCAGGATAACAACCTCTCCCTCAACGTGACCAAGACAAAGGAGATGATTGTGGACTACAGGAAAAATTTGAGGACTGAGCACGCCCCCATTCTCATTGACGGGGCTGTAGGTTGAGAGCTTCAAGTTCCTTGGTGTCCACATCACCAACGAACTGTCATGGTCCAAACACACCAAGACAGTCGTGAAGAGGGCACGACAAAGCCTATTCCCCCTTAGGAGACTGAAAAGATTTGGCATGGGTCCTCAGATCCTCAAAAAGTTATACAGCTGCACCATCGAGAGCATCCTGACTGGTTGCATCACCGCCTGGTATGGCAACAGCTCGGCCTCCGACCGCAAGGCACTACAGAGGGTGGTGCGTACGGCCCAGTACATCACTGGGGCCAAGCTTCCTGCCATCCAGGACCTCTATACCAGGCGGTGTCAGAGGAATGCCCTCAAAATTGTCAAAGACTCCAGCCACCCTAGTCATAGACTGTTCTCTCTGCTACCGCACGGCAAGCGGTACCGGAGCGCCAAGTCTAGGTCCAAAAGGCTTCTGAACAGCTTCTACCCCCAAGCCATAACACTCCTGAACAGCTAATCATGGCTACCCGGACTATTTGCACTGCCCCCCCACCCCATCTTTTTACGCTGCTGCTACTCTGTTAATTATTTATGCATAGTCACTTTAACTCTACATATTACCTCAACTACCTCAACAAGCTGGTGCCCCCGCACATTGACTCTGCACCGGTACCCCCCTGTATATAGCCTCCCTACTATTATTTTATTTTACTTCTGCTCTTTTTTTCTCAACACTTATTTTTGTTTTATTTTACTTTTTTATAAAAAAAATAAATGCATTGTTGGTTAAGGGCTGTAAGTAAGCATTTCACTGTAATGTCTACACCTGTTGTATTCGGCACATGTGGCAAATAAAATGTGATTTGATTTGAGCTGTCTCTTGGAATACAAAAATTGTTTTGTTCTTCATCTTATTTGAACACATCTCATTGTTCTCTCATTCGTGCATGCCTTTGCTTGTTGCTGGTATTCCTCCTCTGTTTGCTGGTGAGTTGGCAATCTAGTCAGAGACTGACTCCACAGCCTGGCTTTTCAGATTCAGGAGCCAAATGGAACAGAGTTAGTAGCACATACATCAGGAGCACAGCAGGAAGGGGACTCAAGTCCTCTAAGCAGGCAACATTGCACCAGGTAGAGCAATGTCATCACTCAGCTGGAGGGAGACTGGCCTTGTTTCTGACACCTGTTTCTTCTTAAGGAAGTCCAAGTAACACAGTGAACAATATCCTCTCCACATACTCCATACTGGGAAGAGGGATATGCAGCATGAAGAGAAACTCTTGCACTAACTTTCTTTGATATGTGTAACGTTAATGTTTTGCCATCAATACCTAAACATAGGGTAAAGGTGACTGGAAATACCGACTTCCTCATCGCACTGGTCTTTGCTGATTGCATTATATTTTCTACGTTATAAAATCGATATTATGCCACAGGTGGATTAACACCTCACAAAAACAGCAAAATGATAGCCTGTTTCAGGTTAGTGTTTCGCTATAGTAAGGTAATGTAGCTACTTATTAGTGCTGGCAGCAGCAGTGAGACAGTGGTTTCAATCTGATCTGGGATCTGTGCTGCTGATTCTCTCCGGCCTTATGCCAGTCGCTAAAGAGCCACATGTGTGAGGATCTGTAAATTGGGCTGGAATGCCATGCCCTTCCAAGTACAACCCCCCCATCCACCCCCCAACTCCACTGCTAGAGATAAGGGAGGTTGCTACAGCTGGGGATGTCTCCCCAAACAGATCTCTGCTGCAGATTGGCAGGTTGGATTCTCCCTCCCCTTAGCTCTCATCTCTCACTCTCACTCTCACTCTCTCTCTCTCACTGTCTCTCTCTCTCTCTCTCTCTCTCTCTCTCTCTCTCTCACTCTCACTGTCTCTCTCTCTCTCTCTCTCTCTCTCTCTCTCTCTCTCTCTCTCTCTCTCTCTCTCTCGCTAAGTTCCTTACATGCATTTCTTCACATCTATGTCTTCCTAACTTCCTATTACTCTTACTCTCTTTGTCATCCCATCTGTTTTCCTTACTCTGCTCTAATTCACCTTTACTTACATGCAACTCAAGCTGCAAAACAAGTCTTCCATTGACATTGATGCATGGTTTACCTTGACATCCTCAAGTTAGGATTCTGTCCTCGGTTGTGTGTTACAGAAAGACCAGTGGCTACTATGTTCAAACTTGACATGTGTGGCTGGGGTAAACATAATATTTGAAACATAATATTGCTAATATCGGCGGGTACACATGAGTCACCATGGTCATGCATGGAGGAAGGGGGTACACATTTTGATTTCTGTCATAACACGCAGATAACTGGCCATTTGTGAGAGATCAAACATCACCCAACCCAAATGCCTAAAGGCTTTGAAATCAAGGTGTATTTGCATTGAGGTTGGTTTTTCCTATATCACCATATACAGTACTGTATATTCTCTCAAAATAGTAAAACATCTACCTGAAACAGGATCTAGTTGGTTTCGGTGAACCTCCTTGGTGTAATACTCAATACATTCTTTACTTAAAGCCACACTGTCAAATGTACATACCATCAAAGAGGAATAAGCTGGAAACCTTTATTTTGATGTAGTATTGCTCCATAGGCAACAGTAAGGCTGTGTAACTAAATGGAAGTAGATGAACCATTTCTGAGTAATTACACAATGGTGGGAAGAGAAAGTATTCAGCTTGACAAGGTTAAAGGCCTTTGGAACCAAGGGGATGCTATCATGAAGTAATTTACACACTCGGAAAAAGCTGGATTTTACAGAGAGTGAAGATTTACGGAGAGAGTTAAAAATGTGTGTGGAATGTAGGAAGTAGCTCATAAAGACCCGGCGCAGCACCTCAAGATGGCTCACAAACAGGAGTTACTGGTTGAGTTTTTCTAGACAGCTACATTTACATTTGAGTCATTTAGCAGACGCTCTTATCCAGAGCGACTTACAGTTAGTGAGTGCATACATTTTTCATACTGGCCCCCCGTGGGAATCGAACCCACAACCCTGGCGTTGCAAGCGCCATGCTCTACCAACTGAGCTACAGGAGCTAGATGTTGATTGAGACAGGGTTACGGTGAGGTTTCAATGTTTCCTATCATTCAATCTATAATAGTTTTCCCCCTGTCTTTTGAGTGTCTGAAAGCACAGTCTCACAGAAGCTATGATTGACTCATCTTGCATGTACAATTTAATTGCTTATTCAATAGCCAAATGGTAATAAAATATCACATTTTAATTTCATTTTCAAGGGAGACTGTATTTTAGAAACATATGTGCAGCACATCTGTTGAGATCCTTCAGGTTGCAGTGTGTCACACAGTTTTTGCACAAATTCACACACACACACACACACACACACAATGCCTGCATTCACTAGGCCGTTCTCTCCTGTTGGCCATCCCTCTGCAGCATAAATCAGAGAGCTAAGTGTGTCCCTCTTGTTGCTGTGACGCTGTTGAAACCCCCAACTCACCGGGATCTCTGGGAGATGTACAAGCTGCCTTACAACCCTGGGCTAAGCCCTCCAAATGTAGGAAATGACCTCAAGGACTAAACAACCCAGTGATATATGAAAGAATCGCACCCTCTTTACTGACTTAGACCTTTTCGTCTTTCACTCTTTATGCCCCTCACCCTTGGCCTTTGGAGTGGAAATAAGAAAAGCATTATTTCTCTCCAGTCCTGTGCCAGGTACAAAGCGCTTCAAAGCCGGCACTCCACAATACAAGGTGACGCCGCTCACAGATTATGATTAATAGGGCGCACAAGCGGTGCAGATTTGCAAACGGACCCTCGCTTCCTCCTCCTCGGAACAGCAAAAGATGGAAATATGAGTGGCTAGCTAAGGGGACATGAATCCCCCCCTCCACACACAGACATTCAAACAGACACACACACACAAACCCCCCACTGCCACCACCTCATCCAGAAAGGGACCGTGGCAGTGAGGAGATAGGCGTGAGTGATCACTCAGAGAGAACTTGGACAGGAGGATATTCGTACAGGATATTAACAGTTTTCTCATCCATATATTCCTCCCCAACCACCCACTGAGTACAGCCTAGAGATTACTTTCACTGAACATTTCCTTGAATCATTGTGTTGAGCTGAAATTAGCTATTGAGTTCGATGATTTTTTGTTTGTGTGCGTACAGCTTGTGTGTCTGAATTATTGATGGACTCTCTCAAAACTTCTGAAATAGCAGCAATATTTTCCAGTGAGTGCAGCTTGAAAAAAAGTGTCCCTCAACTAATGTTTTTAATAAAAAGTACATGCTGCTGAAAGGGAAATGTAATGGAATGTAGAATCAAAGGCGTTGAGTTACGCTGCTCTCTGGGGAGGGTTTTTCCCCTCTTTTACTCACATTTTAGCGTTATCATTTCTGGTATCCAATGAGCCATCCATGTACCCCCTTCTCCCCCATTATATTTTCCAGCTGTGTAAGATTGAGATGGATAATTGGGAGGTAGTGGGGGGTGAGATACATTAATCTCTGATTTCTTAGTCCTTGTACTCTTTCCTTAGAATTTCCTTTGAATGTTAAAACAATGATACTACACATGCCTGTGTGATACTACATGTCTGTCTGTGTGATCCTACATGTCTGTCTGTGGGTTTTTACAGCTTGGGAGAATAGAAGGAACAATGTTATACACTCAGTGGCCGGTTTATTAGGTACACCCATCTAGTACCGTGTCGGACCCCCTGTAGCCATGAAGGGATGCACCTGGTCAGCAACAATGTTCAGATATGCTGTGGCGTTCAAATGTTGCTCAATTGGTATCAAGGGACCTAACGTGTGCCAGGAAAACATTCCCCACACCATTACACCACCTGTACCGTTGACACCAGGCAGGATGGGGCCATGGACTCATGCTGCTTACGTCAAATCCTGACACTGCCATCAGCATGACGCAACAGGAACCGGGATTCGTCAGACCAAGCGATGTTTTTCCACTCCTCAATTGTCCAGTGTTGGTAATCGCATGCCCACTAGATCTTCTTCTCTTTTTCAGTTGATAGGAGTGGAACCTGGTGTGGTCGTCTGCTGCAATAGCCCATCCGTGACAAGGACCGAAGAGTTGTTCGTTCCGAGATTCCGTTCTGCACACCACTGTTGTACTGCGCTGTTATTTGCCTGTTCGTGGCCCGCCTGTTAGCTTGCACGATTCTTGCCATTCTCCTTCAACCTTTCTCATCAATAAGCTGTTTTCGCCCACAGGACTGCCGCTGACTGGATGTTTTTTGTTTGTCACACCATTCTCTGCAAACCCTAGACACTGTCGTGCGTGAAAAGCCCAGGAGGCCGGCTGTTTCTGAGATAGTGGAACTGGCGCA
The DNA here is from genome assembly GCF_964263955.1 of Coregonus lavaretus. Classification (NCBI taxonomy): domain Eukaryota; kingdom Metazoa; phylum Chordata; class Actinopteri; order Salmoniformes; family Salmonidae; genus Coregonus; species Coregonus lavaretus. The sequence continues at coordinate 28,553,326 of NC_140005.1, read as the reverse complement.
CCTGGCACCGACGATTATAGCACGCTCAAAGTCGCTTAGGTCATTCGTTTTGCCCATTCTAACGTTCAATCGAACAGTAACTGAATGCATCGATTCCTGTCTGCCTGCTTTATATAGCGAGCCAACTTTCATGAACCTAACCCTAACCTAATAAACTGGCCACTGAGTATAATAACAACAGCTTAATTCTATGACTTGTTTTTTCCCTTTTATTTCAGCCAATGCTATGTACATGGGGAGTCAAGAGATGTTGGAAGTTCTGGAGAGAGACAACTTAACCATCAATCAAAACCTTGACAAGGTAAGAAACATACAGTATGTATTTAATGTTCAATGTGATCTTGTTGGAATATACAGTGCATTCGGCAAGTATTCAGACCCCTTCACTTTTTTTGTTACGTTACAGCCTTATTCTAAAATCAAATAAACCTTTTTTTCCCTCATCAATCTACACAAAATACCCCATAATGACAAAGCGAAAACAGGTTTTTATACATTTTTGCAAATGTATAAAAAAACTAAAACAGAAATACCTTATTTGCATAGGTATTCAGACCCTTTGCTATGAGACTCAAAATTGCATCCTGTTTCCGTTGATCATCCTTCAGATGTTTCTACAACTTGATTGAAGTCCACCTGTGGTAAATTCAGTTGATTGTACATGATTTGGAAAGGCACACACCTCTCTATATAAGGTCCCACAGTTGACAGTGCATGTCAGAGTTGTGTTGAGGCACAGATCTGGGGAAGGGTATCAAAAAATGCCTGCAGCATTGAAGATCCCCAAGAACACAGTGGCCTCCATCATTCTTAAATGGAAGAAGTTTGGAACCACCAAGACTCTTCCTAGAGCTGGCCGCTTGGCCAAACTGAGCAATCGGGGGAGAAGGGCCTTGGTCAGGGAGGTGACCACGAACCCGATGATCACTCTGACAGAGCTCCAGAGTTCCTCTGTGGAGATGGGAGAACCTTCCAGAAGGACAACCATCTCTGCAGCACTCCACCTATCAAGCCTTTATGCTAGAATGGCCAGACGGAAGCCACTCCTCAGTAGAAGGCACATGACAGCCCGCTTGGAGTTTGCCAAAAGGCACCTAAAGGACTCTCAGCCAATGAGAAACAAGATTCTCTGGTCTGATGAAAACCAAGATCGAACACTTTGTCCTGAATGCCAAGCATCACATCTGGAGGAAACCAGGCACTGCTCATCACCTGGCCAATACCATCCCTACGGTGAAGCATGGTGGTGGCAGCATCATGCTGTGGGGATGTTTTTCAGCGGCAGGGACTGGGAGACTAGTCAGGATTGAGGGAAAGATGAACGAAGCAAAGTACAGAGAGATCCTTGATGAAAACCTGATCCAGAGCGCTCAGGACCTCCGACTGGGGCGAAGGTTCACCTTCCAACAGGACAACGACCCTAAGCACACAGCCAAGACAACGCAGGAGTGGCTTCAGGACAAGTCTCTGAATGTCCTTGAGTGGCCCAGCCAGAGCCCGGACCTGAACCCGATCTAACATCTCTGGAGAGACCTGAAAATAGCTCTGCAGCGACACTCCCCATCCAAGCAGACAGAGCTTGAGAGGATCTGCAGAGAGAAATGGGAGAAACTCCCCAAATACAGGTGTGCCAAGCTTGTAGCGTCATACCTTAAGAAGAAGACTGCCAAAGGTGCTTCAACAAAGAATAGAGTAAAGGGTCTGAATACTTATGTAAATGTGATATTTTGGTTTTTTATTATTAATACATTTCCAAAAATGTCAATACCCATTATGGGGTATTGTGTGTAGATGATGAGGGGGGGAAAACAATTGAATCCATTTTAGAATAAGGCTGTAATGTAACAAAATGTGGAAAAAGTGAAGGGGTCTGAATACTTTCCTAATGCACTGTAACTCAATCCCGATATGGGCTTGATGAAGTATACCCATAGATACAGGGTGATTACAGATGGTAAAACAAACCGTCTCTGGTGGAAATACAGTGAGGGAAAAAAGTATTTGATCCCCTGCTGATTTTGTACGTTTGCCCACTGACAAAGACATGATCAGTCTATAATTTGAATGGTAGGTTTATTTGAACAGTGAGAGACAGAATAACAACAAAATAATCCAGAAAAACGCATGTCAAAAATGTTCTAAATTGATATGCATTTTAATGAGGGAAATAAGTATTTGACCCCCTCTCAATCAGAAAGATTTCTGGCTCCCAGCTGTCTTTTATACAGGTAACGAGCTGAGATTAGGAGCACACTCTTAAAGGGAGTGCTCCTAATCTCAGCTTGTTACCTGTATAAAAGACACCTGTCTACAGAAGCAATCAATCAATCAGATTCCAAACTCTCCACCATGGCCAAGACCAAAGAGCTCTCCAAGGATGTCAGGGACAAGATTGTAGACCTACAAAAGGCTGGAATGGGCTACAAGACCATCGCCAAGCAGCTTGATGAGAAGGTGACAACAGTTGGTGCGATTATTCGCAAATGGAAGAAACACAAAATAACTGTCAATCTCCCTCGGCCTGGGGCTCCATGCAAGATCTCACCTTGTGGGGTTGCAATGATCATGAGAACGGTGAGGAATCAGCCCAGAACTACACAGGAGGATCTTGTCAATGATCTCAAGGCAGCTGGGACCATAGTCACCAAGAAAACAATTGGTAACACACTACGCCGTGAAGGACTGAAATCCTGCAGCGCCCGCAAGGTCCCCCTGCTCAAGAAAGCACATATACAGGCCCATCTGAAGTTTGCCAATGAACATCTGAATGATTCAGAGGAGAACTGGGTGAACGTGTTGTGGTCAGATGAGACCAAAATGGAGCTCTTTTGCATCAACTCAACTCGCCGTGTTTGGAGGAGGAGGAATGCTGCCTATGACCCCAAGAACACCATCCCCACTGTCAAACATGGAGGTGGAAACATTATGCTTTGGGGGTGATTTTCTGCTAAGGGGACAGGACAACTTCACCGCATCAAAGGGACGATGGACGGGGCCATTTGGGCTCAAATCTTGGGTGAGAACCTCCTTCCCTCAGCCAGGGCATTGAAAATGGGTCGTGGATGGGTATTCCAGCATGACAATGACCCAAAACACATGGCCAAGGCAACAAAGGAGTGGCTCAAGAAGAAACACATTAAGGTGCTGGAGTGGTCTAGCCAGTCTCCAGACCTTAATCCCATAGAAAATATGTGGAGGGAGCTGAAGGTTCGAGTTGCCAAACGTCAGGCTCGAAACCTTAATGACTTGGAGAAGATCTGCAAAGAGGAGTGGGACAAAATCCCTCCTGAGATGTGTGCAAACCTGGTGTCCAACTACAAGAAACGTCTGACCTCTGTGATTGCCAACAAGGGTTTTGCCACCAAGTACTAAGTAATGTTTTTCAGAGGGGTCAAATACTTATTTCCCTCATTAAAATGCAAATCAATTTATAACATTTTTGACATGCATATTTCTGGATTTTTTTGTTGTTATTCTGTCTCTCACTGTTCAAATAAACCTACCATTAAAATTATAGACTGATCATGTCTTTGTCAGTGGGCAAAGGTACAAAATCAGCAGGGGATCAAATACTTTTTTCCCTCACTGTATAGAGAAATGGACTGACATGTTATGGACTGACATGCCCGCGTTGCGTGCGTGAGCATTGCAAAATAAATGTACACATAAATGACCTGTTATTCAATTATTTCATCCAAACTGCTCGCGCGCCAACGAGCGTCTGCATAGCCAGGCGCTAAAATAGAACTTGGTTCTATTTTTGACGCTTGACGCCCTGCAAATCCCGCCTCTCCCATCTCCTCATTGGTTTTTAGGAGCATATACCCACGTGGGTGATTGAAAGATGAACTGAGATCCACAATCCAGTCAAAGTTGGTTGCCAACCGCCATATAAAGTCCACAGAAGAATAAGAAGACTGAATGAGGAGAGATTACTAGAAACTAACTAGGTTTCCCCTTTTATCTGTGGATTAATAGTAGAGTAGAGAACACACGATTTTGTGTGACTCAAAATTTGAAAAATGTCTACAAAGATTTTTTTAAAGGACCTTGTGCATTTCAGGTAAAATAACAACCCAATATTTATATCCCAGGACACATTAGCTAGCAACAGCAAGCTAGCTAGCTAAATGTCCATTAATGTTTCATGTGTTTCGACCTGTCCCCAAATGAATATAGTTGGTTCAGAGTTGGTTTTGATATTTCAACCTGCGTGTCCTGATCCGTCTGGTGTGGATGGACAAAATCTACATGCGCCTGATGGTGCACGCGGACGCACATGCCCGGTCTAGTCAGCATGTTAGGATAAGGTGTTGTTTGAAACACAGTGACAGAAATTCTCCCAAGTGCCAGTCCTTCAAAGTGTTAGTCCCTCTCTGACCCATTTAAACTACTGGAGGACCTGCAACATATCCTCCTACACACCATCCATTTACCTTCCTGTTACCTATTCACAGGGAGGTGTTGAACTCCTGAGGACTCTTGGCCCAATGCAGTGGAACACTTACAAACTGCAGTTAAGAGATGTCTCAGTTGATCAATTTTATTAGCCTCATAAATCTGCTGTTCATATACCCTCACGTTTTAACGTTTCCTTGTCGGCAGATGTGAACATTTTATGTGTTCCACTCTCTGTAGCTATAACATTCTCACACATATGCTCTCTCTCTCTCTCTCTCTCTCTCTCTCTCTCTCTCTCTCTCTCTCTCTCTCTCTCTCTCTCTCTCTCTCTCTCTCTCTCTCTCTCTCTCAAACACACACACACACACACACACACACACACATACACAGTAAAGACAAAAGCCAGACCTTAAATGGCAGATACTCCTTTTCTTCCTTTTCAAAGAGAGTGGAGAGGTGAGTGTCACATTCAAGCTGATCAAAGGGAGATAAGCTCTTGCTACATAGATGATGTGCAGAGGGTGTGGTCAGATTATAATAGCAGGTGTCACTGTAAGGATCCCCCTTCCACTCTCTCTATCAGGGTTGGGCTCAAATCAGAATTAAATTGAGGATGCCTCACAAATTCCAATTAAATTCTTGAATTTGAACTGAATTTGAATTGAAGTTTTCATTAAAGGAAATATAATTGAATTCAGTGAAGTAGCACGGACCGTTCAAAAAGAAGCCAAACAAATGAAGTGGTTGATTGAAATATAACTGCCTATTCTAAGCACTAAGGCTAAAGGAGTATTATGAACATTGTTTCCAGAGAAAAGTGATATATTCTTTGGTATCTGGAAGTGTGACCTGTCAGATTCAATGAAACTCTCATGTTCTATGACTGAGGGGAATTTCTTTGAATTGCACTGAATTAAATTCTACTTCCTTTCACTCAAATTAAAATTCTACATCCTGCGTAGTGTGGCCAATTCAATTGGAATTCTCTCTCTCTCTCTCTCTCTCTCTCTCTCTCTCTCTCTCTCTCTCTCTCTCTCTCTCTCTCTCTCTCTCTCTCTCTCTCTCTCTCTCTCTCCCTCTCTCTCTCTCTCCCTCTCTCTCACTTTATTCGTATCAATTTTTTCATAAAGAATAATGAGAATAATGTGTCTCCCCCTCAGTGTGTGTGCATGAGTGTATCCATTCTCGCTAGTGTACTCCTTCTCTCTGTGATATTAACCAGAATCCCCATCCTCACAGAGGATGGGAGGAGGCGAGGGATCTGCACTGGTTGACAGTCTTTGGACTTCATCTATTGTCGGTTAAAAAGGTGATAGTGCATAAGAGAATTAGAATAAGTGAATGAAAACCTTCAACTCTTGCAGTGCCAGGGATAGGGACACTGTAGTGCCAAGTGTATCCACGGATCAAATGGAGTTGTAAATTCATAATGAAAAGTGTTAATGCTATATTAGTTATGGATAATTTGTCATTCCTCTGTTCAGCTTGTGTTTTACTATGGAGCCAGTGACCACTGGTGCCCTGTGCAGTATTATCAGGAGATCAAGAGGGACTTTCCAGAAGGAGACATCAGACTGTGTAGTCAAGGAATTCGTCATGCCTTCGTCTTGGACGCAGGAAAGGAAGTGGCTGGTATGATCTTTGAATGGATCCGCGGTGATTTGCAAACATGGGGCTAGTTTCAAATACGCTCCAAGCAGCATGACAGTGCGACCGTGATTTAAAGAAATTGTCATCGAAATATCAATTGGATAATGATATTGTAGGTTTATGTTACCTAAATTAATTTAAAACTTTTAAGGAGTGATGACATCTGGTAGTGAAAGAATTAAGATATTTGTCCAAAATCATTGTCAAAGCTCTTTAAGCACTAAACTAGTTCCCTAGGCTATAACGTGTGATTATAGCCACTACAGTACCATCACTGCCTTATAGTTACAGAGATACAGTGGCTTGCGAAAGTATTCACCCCCTTGGCATTTTTCCTATTTTGTTGCCTTACAACCTGGAATTACAATGGATTTTTGGGGGGTTTGTATCATTTGATTTACACAACATGCCTACCACTTTGAAGATGCAAAATATTATTTATTGTGAAACAAACAAGAAATAAGACAAAAAAACTGAAAACTTGAGTGTGCATAACTATTCACCCCCCCCCCCCCCAAAGTCAATACTTTGTAGAGCCACCTTTTGCAGCAATTACAGCTGCAAGTCTCTTGGGGTATGTCTCTATGAGCTTGGAACATCTAGCCACTGGGATTTTTGCCCATTCTTCAAGGCAAAACTGCTCCAGCTCCTTCAAGTTGGATGGGTTCCGCTGGTGTACAGCAATCTTTAAGTCATACCACATATTCTCAATTGGATTGAGGTCTGGGCTTTGACTAGGCCATTCCAAGACATTTAAATGTTTCCCCTTAAACCACTCAAGTGTTGCTTTAGCAGTATGCTTAGGGTCATTGTCCTGCTGGAAGGTGAACCTCTGTCCCAGTCTCAAATCTCTGGAAGACTGAAAGGTTTCCCTCAAGAATTTCCCTGTATTTAGCGCCATCCATCATTCCTTCAATTCTGACCAGTTTCCCAGTCCCTGCCGATGAAAAACATCCCCACCATGCTTCACTGTGGGGATGGTGTTCTCGGGGTGATGAGAGGTGTTGGGATTGCGCCAGACATAGCGTTTTCCTTGATGGCCAAAAAGCTCAATTTTAGTCTCATCTGACCAGAGTACCTTCTTCCATATTTTTGGGGAGTCTCCCACATGCGTTTTGGCGAACACCAAACGTGTTTCCTTATTTTATTCTTTAAGCAATGGCTTTTTTCTGCCCACTCTTCCGTAAAGCCCATCTCTGTGGAGTGTACGGCTTAAAGTGGTCCTATGGACAGATACTCCAATCTCTGCTGTGGAGCTTTGCAGCTCCTTCAGGGTTATCTATGGTCTCTTTGTTGCCTCTCTGATTAATGCCCTCCTTGCCTGGCCCGTGAGTTTTGGTGGGCGGCCCTCTCTTGGTAGGTTTGTTGTGGTGCCATATTCTTTCCATTTGTTAATAATGGATTTAATGGTGCTCCGTGGGATGTTCAAAGTTTCAGATATTTTTTTTATTACCCAACCCTGGTCTGTACTTCTCAACAACTTAGTAATTTACCTGTTTGGAGAGCTCCTTGGTCTTCATGGTGCCGCTTGCTTGGTGGTGCCCCTTGCTTAGTTGTGTTGCAGACTCTGGGGCCTTTCAGAACAGGTGTATATATACTCAGATCATGTGACACTTAGATTGCACACAGGTGGACTTTATTTAACTAATTATGTGACTTGTGAAGGTAATTAATTGCACCAGATCTTATTTAGGGGCTTCATAGCAAAGGGGGTGAATACATATGCACGCACCACTTTTCCGTTATTTATTTTTTCGAATTTTTTGTAACAAGTAATTTTTTGTATATTTCACTTCACCAATTTGGACTATTTTGTGTATGTCCATTACATGAAATTCAAATAAAAATCAATTTAAATTACAGGTTGTAATGCAACAAAATAGGAAAAACGCCAAGGGGGGAGGAATACTTTTGCAAGGCACTGTATCAGGTAGGCTTTAACAACTACATGTTTTTTATGAAAATCCCAAAATTGACTTTTATTTTGACATTGGACCCCAAATTTTCTTCTGTCAGTTTTATTCCCCATTTCTCTTTTAAACTTAGTTTTTATTTCAATATACTGTATAGCTAAGTGATGCATAATGACCAAAACTTTGATACGATAATTAATTATAATTGTATTGATTTGCGTATCGCTGTTATATCTTTATTGGACCACCAGTCATATTAATATGTATTTGTTGTTGCCAAATTTCTGTTGGGTTGGCAGGACATTGTGATACTGCACTTTGTAAAGTAATGGTATGTGTTTGCAGAAGAGGACCAAGAGAAATCAGCTGGAAACTATTTATACATTTGATTAGTTCATAGGTTCTTAATTACACTGTAATGTAACATATGGCACTATTCAATCAAAAACAACATCCTATATGTTCTGCAAAAATGCACATTAGTGTCAAACAAACTCAAAGGCATATTAACTCAAACATGCTTTCCTGATGCACGGAAAGAAAGAATGCTGTTTCTGAATTATCCCAGACACGTGTAGAACATGTTTGATTGCACATGGCAAAATGTGTTGGCAGATCAACTCGATGGTTTTATTTGATTTATATTTTTCTGTGTTCTGTCAACACAGTCTGATACAGATAGCTTGTCTCCATTTCCTGCCCTACGGTGCAGTGCCGGAACAATGTGTTTTTAGTGCATGTTTGATTTAATTTAGCCGTAAATCTGTGGTGAAATAACGAAAAGGCATGCTCATCATTCCAAAAGGTTAACTCCATCTAATGTTGTATTTCCAATATTTTGGAAATCTAAGAAAGTCTATTTCTTAAAGAGGAATCTGCAGACTTAGTGTTCATCTTTGACCTCCAACCTCTGACCGAGCACTCCTTCCACTGTTGGCCACCAGCCACTGGTGATGTAACCCTTTACAGGAAAGCTCTTCAAAAAGCCTTCCTTGATATGTGTGTTTGACAGGGAATCTTAGTTTATTAGTTGTCTGGATGTATTTGATATCTGCCCATTTTGAAATGCAAATGAATATGGAAGGCTTAGTGTTATCTGAAGCTTAGGCTCCTGTTGAATACACACTGAGAATAATGTTGTTTATACCAGTGTGATGGATGAGATCTGGGCGGAGAGGGAGAGAGAGTTACAGACTAGATGGGGTTTTGTTCATCCTTGTCATGACTGCAATGCAATAGAAAGGATTTCAGATACAGAGACTAACAGAAATTCATTAAACAAAGCAATTGGTGGTTGATCCTCTACAAAAAATATGTTTGAGAGTTGTGCTCATGTGTAAATGTGGTTTTACATTACTTTAAATTATATTACTTTGCAAGGGGTGAAATTACTAATCGTTATGTACCCTGTATTTACTAAACGTTTTGTAATTGTCATGAAAAATATTAAATCAAAAAAAAAAATATATATATATACATATATATTTATATATATATATATATATATATATATATATATATATATATATATATATATATAATTGTTCAAAAGTGATGACTTTTGTTCTATGTAAATATTTCAAATTGAAATAAATGGAGGAAAAGTATTTACCTTGAATGTATGTTCTTTCACATCCATTGACTTGCTTTGTGATTGCAGTGCCACTACTTCTTTCACATTTCCTTTAACAAAAAAAATATTATTTTGTGAGACAAAGTAATGTATCATTGATGACAAACTATTAGGTTTTTAAATTATATTTCCCAGCACCACAAAGAAAGACAATGTAGTGGTGTGTGAGTTAATATTTGCTCTGACATTTCAGCATAACCTTTTAAAGCCATGGCATGGTCCCTTTATATCAAATTGCCCACAATTCAGAAAATCCTGTGACTCCTTTCCGCCTCTTTAAAAGGAGGGGTTAAATAGTCAATTTCTTCCATAAAAGTACAACAAGATGGCAATAGAGACAGACATGTGCAGCCAAAACACACAAGAGCTGATTCAGGACAATTATCCCCATTCTGAAGATGAAGTGGCATTTCCCTCAGTCGTGTTTAACAGAGGCAGGGACCAAAAACACTCCAGGGCCTCTATAAAGACTCAGAGTAGGAGTTCTGATCTAGGATCGGTATTGCCTTTTAAATCGTAAATGTATATGATTATATGGACAGAGGGGACCTGATTTTAGATCAGCACTTCTGCTCGTGTGAAAGATTTGTCAAAATATGAGTTTCTCAGTGTATCAACGTTGCCAGAATTGCAGTACTTTAATGTCTGTTTTTCTGAACCTGGCAAATTATTTGAATTTAACAATATCTTGACTGCTTAAGTGAAGGCGATCTCTTTTGAGTTTTTAATACAAAAACCAAAACAATTATTTGACAAGAAATACTAATCTTGGAAGTAAGAGTTTGCTTTTGTCAGAGTAAGCTGTCATCCCTTTTTGGGTCAGGAAGGATGTGTTGGGCTTGCTGACAACTGAAGGCTTGCAAATTCTATGACTGTAAAAGGATAAGGTTCTTAATTTTCCTTAGGGCAAAGTCATCTAAAATCTAAACGTTTTTTCAAGGAGTTCCTATTTCGTTTTTGCTTGATTTAAATAAACTCAAGCTCAGAAATGACACCAATGGATTGAATCTTGGTCTGAGCATTGTCTACACATTGTTATATCCCTCGTGGTCATCATTTAGTTTTTTCCATGAATGGACTTGGCATTGACCATGGACTGACAGCCGAGGTGCCTGTGCATGCTCTATCAAAGATCTGCTTTAGGTAAATGTCATATCTTACCCTACCCAAACCCCAAGCTAGTTTTTACTTATGGAATACATAGAGGGAAACATCTCCATAGAGAAACCCATCACCAGCTGCATTGTGGAGACATTGGAGGAAAGAATCCCTGTGTAAACCAAGCCTACTTTTAATCTCCCTCTTTGGCCCCATCAAAAGGAATGACAAAACCCCTTAATTAGCTTATCCTTGATTTAAACCATGAGACAAGGGTATTTTGTGGCGGGAAATGGAGTAATCCTGCCCCAGTGGTTTAAACTGTGGCTAAATCAAACAAGCATTACTGTTTTATGTCTCTTTAGTGGTGCAGGTCCCCTTGAGGGGTCAAAGAAATACCCCGAAATATTATCTCTCTCCTGTTAAACCATCATCTGCAACAAATCATAATTGTACAAAGTCCCTTTATTGTTTCCCTTTGTTATGTTTTGTTTTGACATTAAGATACAGTAGCTTCTTTTCAGCCTCCCTCAAATTTTTATAACAAAATTACATCATGTAATTTCCAAATCCCACAACATCAACTACAGAGCCTTCAGAAAGTATTCACACCCCTCCACTTTTCCCACATTATGTTGTGTCATTGGCCTACACACAAACCCCCATAATGTCAACGTAAAATTATGTTTTTACAAATGTTAAAAAATTAATTAAAATGAAAAGCTGAATTGTCTTGAGTCAATAAGTATTCAACCCCCTTTGTTATGGCAAGCCTAAATAAGTTAAGTAGTAAAAATGTGCTTAACAAGTCACATAATAAGTTGCATGGACACTCTGTGTGCAATAATAGTGTTTAACATGATTGTTGAATGACTGACTACCTCATACAATTATCTGTAAGGTCCCTCAGTCGAGCAGTGAATTTCAAACATAGATTCAACCACAAAGATCTGGGAGGTTTCCAATGCCTTGCAAAGAAGGGCACCTATTAAAAAAGCAGGCATTGAATATCCCTTTGAGCATGGTGAAGTTATTAATTACACTTTGGATGGTGTATCAATACACACACTCACTACAAAGATACAGGTGTCTTTCCTAACTCAGTTGCCGGAGAGGAAGGAAACCGCTCAGGGATTTCATTATGGGGCCAATGGTGATTTTATAACAGTTACAGAGTTTAATGGCAGTGATAGGAGAAAGCTGAGGATGGATCAACAACATTGTAGTTACTCCACAATACTAACCTAAATGACAGAGTGAAAAGAAGGAAGCCTGTACAGAATACAAATATTCCAAAACATGCATCCTGTTTGCAATAAGGCACTAAAGTAAACCTACAAAAAATGTGGCGAAGAAATTAACTTTATGTCCTGAATACAAAGCATTATGTTTAGGGCAAATCCAACACAAAACATCACTGAGTACCTCTCTTCATATTTTTAAGCATGGTGGTGGCTGCTTGTCATCAGCAAGGACTCTGGAGTTTTTTAGGATAAAAAATAAAGAATTTTTTTAATAATAATGTGCGAATATTGTACAATCCAGGTGTGCAAAGCTCTTAGAGACTTACCCAGAAAGACTCAGCTGTAATCGCTGCCAAAGGTGATTCTAACATGTATTGACTCAGGGGGTTGAATACTTATTTAATCAAGATATATTAATGTTTTATTTTAGATTATTATTTATTTTTTACAAATGATATACTTTTTCTTCCACTTTGACAGTACACAGTATTTTGTGTAGATCATTGACAAAAAATGACAAATCCATTTTAATCCCACTTTGTAAAACAACAAAATATTTTAAAAGTCAAAGGGTGTGAATACTTTCTGAAGGCACTGTGAGGGATCTTTTTGTCCCAAGGTCAAAGAGTCTGTGTTTCAAATCTAGCTGTTGCTATACAGGGAAGACCCTGGTTGTCGCAGTTTTTGCTCTTACCTGTATTACTAAGGCGCTCAATGTCACTTACAGGAAGATTCAAAGGAAGATTATACATACTATTATCAATACAATATTTAATAAAATCATCTGTACAAAAAAACAGGTGAACATAAAATGAGGATAAAAAGTGTGCTTACATATTATTTTTCAAATATATACTACTATAAAATATTTCCAAAAGAGAAAAGAGCTGTTTACAGTTAATTTACAATTACATTATGTACAGACCTTTATAACCCATAGAATACATACATACATACACACAGTGCATTTTACATGAACACAAATTAAACTAATGGCCGTCTAACGGTTAAATCTCAAATACTTCCCTTCTTAACAAAATATGACACGTTGTCTCTAAACTTGACCAAGCTTTTACTTGTACAATAATATTTATACATAGGCATACATGTCTTAAAAAATATGTGGGGGACTTTCATACAATTTGTGTTTCTTGCCAGAAATCAAATGCTCTCTCATATTCATTAAATCCAATCAATAAATGTGTAAAGGAGGAGACTGAAAAGGGAAAGGCTACCTTAAGACATCATTTTTGAATAGGTAAAAGCAGAATTATGGGGAAATACACATTGCATAGATGTTGTTAAGTACTGGGCATTTCATATCAGAATCCCAATTCAATAACGAACAAATGCTGTTATACAAACAAAACTCAAAATATATTTTGTCAGTGTTAACAGCTACTAACTTTAACATTGTCTAGATCAAACCGCAACTGATGATATGGTTAAATTAGAATTAAGCATGCAGATCTCAAGTCAGAATACCGCCCACAGTGCCTTTGAAACAGAGACCATCCTTGGATAAGATGGCCCAGGAGTTGGTCATATGTTCACAACAACACTTTGTACTCGTGAAGCATCCATGAGTCTCGAAACAACATCCATCCTAACCATTGCGTAGCTTTCACCTTTTGTTGCCTTAGAGTCTAGGATTTTGAGGCATTTTACCCCAATGATCTACACAACACTCCACACTCTCAAAGCACATCCCAACATGTGTCCATTGTTCTTGGCAAAATTGCTCAAGCTTTGTCAAGTTGGATGGGGATCGTTGATTTACAGCAAACTCTGTCTTGCCACAGATTTTCAAGCAGATTTAAGTTTAGTGGAGTCACAAAATGTGCAACAAAATGTGACAACTGTGCATGGGGGGAATACTATTTCAAGACAATGGACATGCTAAGACAAGCTTGCTGAAGTAAACATGCAGTGAAGTATGGAACAGCCCAATCACTTCCTTGTGATTTGCCATTTTCATGAAAATGTGCTTGGCATTATGGATCACAAAGAAACAGAAAGAAAACAGTTATACAAAGTAGTTGTAATAGGACACGCACACAAACAAAGTGGAACAAATACAAATGTATCTAATATCAAGGCATAGCATAACAGAGGAGCTACTCTCTGGACTAAATTAGCTTTTGGGGTTTATTTTCTGCCTGACACTTTTGTTTTATTATCCTTTGCCATATTGATGTAATTTAGATAAAGGGTATACACGCTAATCAAGTAGCTCTTATGGTAACTATTTTCCACTGAGCAGAATGTCACTGCAGTTGAAAATATCTTCAAAAAGGAGGGTAACTGTGACTATGATAGTAATCAGGCTTCCATCGAAAATGTGTGCAACAGGAATTTACAGGAAGTTGTATCATTACACCCCCTTTTTCTTAATATTTGGGCAGTTTAATGTTTACATTTGATTACAAATTATTAGAAATTCTGAGAAATTGATTCAAACTTTGCTATTTTTCAATGTCTGTTAGGTGATATCAATGATGTTGGGGGAGTTTCATTATAGCCGTTTATCGCCCTCCTGGAAATGATGTGCCACTGAATTGCCTCTGCTGTTTGAAATATAACACAAGCAGAGAATTTCTTGCGGTTTGTTTGTTTTTGAGCATAGTCCTTACTTCAAAATGCCACTATAGTCCGTTTTGCAGGATTTTGTTTTAATTCATAAAGAACCAAATCGGTTGAACATAATCGGAAAAAGAAAACCATAGAAAATAACATCTCTGGTTTGTATTAAAAAATGTGGAACAAAATGCAAGAAAGCTGCTTTGGATTTTGGTTAGAAATTAAATGAAATATTTTAACAAACAGAATTCCAAACAAAAGCAGCAAACACTCAAATATGATATTAGTACATTACATTTGACTCACATATTGTATATCAGTACAAATACTCCCGTACATAGAAATGCACTAGTCTGTAGTCATAAATTATCACCTATTTGCCTTTTGTGCAAAAATATGGGAATATATCTATTTCAAGAAATAAAACAAATGCATATAAATCTCGATACACCACACTATGGTCAATGCAGACAGAATGGTTTGGTAATCTCAAATTCAATTCAAGAATCTTTGTTTGAATTTGACTTGGAATTACAGGAAATATAATTACATTTAAACTGAGACTCAGTGATATGACGTTACCACAAACAGCGTTGTAACGAAATATATTACAGAGAGCGTGTGAAGCAAAGGCTGATGTCTTTCACCAATACTATGAAACATCTGCAAGGGAGTTCTCTCCTGGGGACACAACATATGATCTGTGCCTAGTTTACACTTTGCAAGTGGTTTTGTTTCCTATGTCTTGACTGTGCATATTTGTTTACCTTGTATTAATGTGATTCCACTGGGATTTGTGGGGAATTTACACTTAATTACCACCTTTGAAAAGCAGGTAATAACTTATTTATTGCTGTGATACCTATATGTTTTGAATGACAATGAACAAACACGTCAGGGAAGAGTTGGCTAAAGCACAAACATACACTACATGACCAGAAGTATGTGGACACCTGCTCGTCGAACATCTCATTCTAAAATCATGGGCATTAATATGGAGTTGGTCACACCCTTTGCTGCTATAACAGCCTCCACTCTTCTGGGAAGGCTTTCCACTAGATGTTGGAACATTGCTGCGGGGACTTGCTTCCATTCAGCCATAGGAGCATTAGTGAGGTCGGGTGCTGATGATGGGCGATTAGGCCTGGCTCGCAGTCTGCGTTCCAATTCATCCCAAAGGTGTTAGATGGGGTTGAGCTCAGGGCTCTGTGCAGGCCAGTCAAGTTTTTCCACACCGATCTTGACAAACCATTTCTGTATGGACCTCGCTTTTCCACAGAGTTGGAAGCACAGAATCATCTAGAATGTCATTGTATGCTGTAGCGTTAAGATTTCCCTTCATTGTAACTAAGGGGCCTAGCCCGAACCATGAAAAACAGCCCCAGACCATTATTCCTCCTCCACCAAACGTTATAGTTGGCACTATGCATTGGGGCAGGTAGCGTTCTCCTGGCATCTGCCAAACCCAGATTCGTCCGTCTGACAGCCAGATGGTGAAGCATGATTCATCACTCCAGAGAACGTGTTCCCACTGCTCCAGAGTCCAATGGCGGCGAGCTTTACACCACTCCAGACGACGCTTGGCATTGCGCATGGTGATCTTAGGCTTGTGTGTGCCTGCTCGAAAATGGAAACCCATTTCATGAAGCTCCAGACAAACAGTTATTGTGCTGACGTTGCTTCCAGAGGCAGTTTGGAACTCGGTAGTAAGTGTTGCAACCGAGGACAGATGATTTTTACGCACTTCAGCACTCGGCGGTCCCGTTCTGTGAGCTTGTGTGGCCTACCACTTCGCGGCTGAGCTGTTGTTGCTCCTAGACGTTTCCACTTCACAATAACAGCACTTGTTGACCCGGGGCAGCTCTAGCAGGGCAGAAATTTGACGAACTGACTTGTTGGAAAGTTGGCATCCTATGACTGTGCCACGTTGAAAGTCACTGAGCTCTTCAGTAAGGCCATTCTACTGCCAGTGTTTGTCTATGGAGATTGCATGGCTGTGTACTCGATTTTATGCACCTGTCAGCAACGGGTGTGGCTGAAATAGCCGAATCCACTATTTTGAAGGGTTGTCCACATACTTTTGTATATATAGTGTATTTGGACCACCAGGCTAACATGCAACTCTGGACTGAACTCTAAAATAAAAGTGAATAAATGGAAATTACATCCAAAGACCAACACATGTTGCTGTTTGATCAATATTATTTAGCAAAATCATGTGCTCTTATACTTCAATACCTGGAGTGTTAAATTGTGAATTCCAATGTTCCATTTCCCTGACAAGGAATTCCTATGGACATTATATAGCCTATTGGTTCTGTGCTGTTTACAGGGAAATTAATTGCCATATCAATCATAGTTAGCACGGGATCTGCATGTTTAAGTCATGTACATTACCAGCTGTAGTAGAAAGCATACCCTGCAAAAAAACGAACTTTTCTCAGTTGCAAGCAATAATAAATTGGAGTCATGCTATAAAAATCTGCTTCAAATTCTCCTTGTCGCCCTTCATTCATACCTCTTTCATTCATACCTTAAATGTTCCATTTCATATACCTCTGATCTTTGCATAGTAATGATATAGAGTGTATATAAGCAAATGCATTGTGACACACAGCTATTTTTCTAAGTTAACTGTGTAAATGGGTCCTATAGCATATCCCTAACTAAAGATCACTGTTCCTCCACCATGGGCTGATAGACAGAGGTTTCTACAGCAGACAGCACCATAAATGGGATACTTTTTCTGTCTTGCTAAACAGATGCATAACAATGTCCAGATTTCTCACAATAATGGCAACAGCATTATCTAAAACCTCTCTTTTAACCATGTCCAAGAGGTGACGGTAGGGTCTTGTGTGATGCAAACTGCAATATTCAAAAGTCCTTTTTGATTGTGTCCTCCCATACATTTGGAATGTTGTTTTTGTTAAGAGCAAGCACAGCGGGAGCAGTTCAGTGGACAAAAAATGTCTAACTATGACTTCTGATATTTAAGAATATCAAATAATTTACTCCTCTCTTATAGGCACACAAATGTACTCTAATGCTGTTGTCGTAAAGCTAGAAGTCTGGGGTTGTTTTGTTCATTTCAATTAATTCTGTCTGCTGCTCAGCAAATTAAAAAGCTAGGGCTGATGTTTTATGCACCTTATCATTAACTGATTACTAAAGTAATGTTATAGAACCAAAGTCAGAAGCATAGCAGTTGTTTAAGAATGGGA
Organism: Coregonus lavaretus; assembly: GCF_964263955.1. Classification (NCBI taxonomy): domain Eukaryota; kingdom Metazoa; phylum Chordata; class Actinopteri; order Salmoniformes; family Salmonidae; genus Coregonus; species Coregonus lavaretus. The sequence continues at coordinate 28,535,583 of NC_140005.1, read as the reverse complement.
CATTTACTAAAGTTGGCAGCATTGAACAACATGCAGAGCCATGGGGACAAAGAGAGAGAGCCAGAGCATGTTATGAGTAAAGAAATGCTAAAGAGCTCATGAAATTAAATTGCAGCTCAATGACAAATTCTAATAAATTAAGCAGCAAATGAGATTATGTTCCACTCAAGTGAAGGCAGATCAGTAATGAACATACTTGTTGGTACTTTTTTCAGTGAATCACAAAATAAAGTTGGTTTAGGGGGAAGAGATAGGGGAGGTGTTCGTTAACAAGCGCATCAAACCACCAATGGATTTTCCGACAAGACAATCAGACTCCTCTGTTTACTAGCCTAAGCCCAAAATTCCAATGCAACATTTTGCAGAGTCCAGAATGACAAGACTAGCCCAACGCAAGAATAGCAAAACACCCCTCTGTCGCTATGCTACCTGCAGCCGCAGCTCTCCACCACCATGTCCTCATACTGCTTGTAGACCACATTGTTGCCAGAGTCAATGTAGAGGATGCTGATGGGGCTGAGTTTGGAGGGGACACAGCAGCTGGGCGGGCTGGAGTCAGGGTCCATAGAGTTCATAAGTGTCTGAATGATGGCGTGATTTGTAGGCTCCAGGTGTGAGCGCAGCGGGAAGTCACACACGCCCTCACAATGGTGCGCCTCATAATCCAGCGGTGCGATGATCCAGTCATCCCAGCCCAACTCCTTGAAGTTGACATGGAGCTGCCTGCGGCTGCATCGAGTCTTCCTGCGCCCGCTGCCTCCACCACCCCTTCCTCCTCCACCTCCTCCAGCACCACCGCCTCCTCCTCCTCCCCCACCAGCTCCACCTACAGATCTGCTGGTCAGGGCAGTCCGGCGTCTGCGTCGCCTGGATAGGTGACCAACCACGTCACCAGAGAGGTCCAAAGGATCCAGAAAACCCATATCTCTTTGCACTGCCTTCATCTGCTCCCTAATCTCCTTGAACAGGTTCTCTTTCCTGCGGGTGCGAGAAAAAGCCAACAGCAAGGCCCTCTCCTGGGGCTGCCGAGACTGGCGTCCCAGCCCTACTGTAAGAGGGTTGGCTGCCTCTTTGGTCAACTCCGAAACGACCAGCAGGTCAAAGCAGGCCATGAGGAGGTCGTTGCCTGCTGCTGTCTTGTGGCTCCTTCGCCGAGCCTTCACACTTGCCCACACATCAAATACATCCCATTTGGGAGGCTCGCCATCCAGAACGTCGACTGTCCTGGAATCCAGCAGCCGTCTCCCAGAGTTCCCCTCAGACGAACATGTGTAGAGGAGGAGGCGATAAAGATTCCTGCCCCACGTCAGCACAGGAAGGAGATCCAGCGGTGGCTTTCTCAGGATCCTCAGTTCTGCCTCCACAAGCTCATCTGTTCTGGACAGGCTGGAGAGGTCGAAGAGATAGCGCTGGCCACTTCCCCAGGAGGAGTGATCTGTAGTGGAATCAAACACAGGCTAGTCACTTGAATCTCACACTAACACACACATACACAGTTATCACAACACACTTATTCCAAAAGAGGGTGGGGAACGCAAACCAAGCACTGGACGTCAGCTGACTTAAATCTCTGAGTGTCTGCGGCCATATGTAAACAAGTCTTCAATGTTTGGCAGGAACTCCCCTTTGGTCAAGTGCAGTGGCTCTCTACAGTAGACAGAAAGCCTGTGGCCATGAAGCGCTGTTTGGGCCTGAATCGCCTGAGTCCACATGTAAGCAACAGAGCTGACGAAAGCTGCAGGAGCAGGCCAGGAGGAAAGCACTTGGCTGACCTGTAGGCAGGCTCAAGCCCTTGGCAGTATGTGCTAATTACACTGAGTGAGAGGAGGGCTTGGCGAGACACTGGAGAAACTGAAGTGGCCTCAGCTCCTTTCCTTTCATCCTCCTTCGGTCCATATTTCTCATAGAGAGGTTGTAAATTTCAGAGAAGTGGTGGCTTTAGAGATTTGAACACACCAAAGTGATGGGGATGTAATGTAAGTTTAGTGTAATGTTTGGATTTCATGTAGTGCTGGGTGCACATACAGATGTAGTCCACAAACAGCAACCTGGCACTCACCTGAGGTATCACATACATGAAAAAGAAAGACAAACAGAAGAATATTTAAATAATTTCTATGCATCTGATATGTTAGTCACGTGCACGTCCTCCTCTCCCCAGCGAATTCAGTTTGGCACATAACAGCTATTCACAGCATCAGCCATACCACAGTTGCAACCATGACGGAGATGTGGCAATTGGCAGGGGGGAAAGCTTGCTAAGAGGGAACAGACTATCGCCTAAATTTCAAAAGTTTTGATGTTGACATTCAGCCCAAGCAAGAGGTCCTGGGATACGGTGCAACCTGAGGACGAAACCGCAGTTCCATGGTTAAAACATGAAGGGACTTTCTTCTCCAATACAGATGGGTAGCATAAGAATCCAAGGCCAGATTGTGGTGTCGTGTCATCGATGCATTATGGAAGAGACCTCAAAATAAGTCGTAATTGCGCACAGTGAGGCTCCTGCTGAAAAAGGACATACAAGCCTTTGTTTAGTGCAGAGGATCTCTACCCCTTGTCCCCCTCTGAGAAAGACCAGCTAGGCAGGCTTAAGTGGAATACCCAGACAATGAAAGGTGAAGGGAGCAGCACTATCCTAGCAAAAATCTGCTTGCTAGACAAAACAATGACATAACCCAGACCATGTTGTAGTCTCAGTGAATAAAAGATGAAGCTGCATTCTTTTCATCCATTTTGTGTCTATATGTACCTGAGGTGAACTTGCTCTGTGAGCTTTATGGGGGCAAGTGAATAGGAAAGTCAGTGCACACATTTAAACTCACACGCAGGTGCACATTGACTAGATTATTTTGTTGGCAGAACTAAATTACATCAATAAAAAATTATAATATTGCCTCTTAAATCTGGAATACTAATCACTGACTCTGAAACCAAAATGCAAGAAATGACTCTTCATGAAGGGACATAAAATGATACTTCTCATCTTTGATGCATTTAAGTGATTGTTGATTAAGACCGATAAGATGTTCATGCCTGTTTTGGAATCTAGTTTAAAATGATTTTTAATTACCTCCACTTTTACCTTCTAATTGTGTTTGTTCATTAAAACAAGTTTGGAATCCTCAAAAATATGATATAAATGACTAAAGTCCTTTGAAAATAATAACACATTTCTTAACACAAAAGAATAACACAGTTATAACATGTTTTGAGAGGAAGTAGAGAAATAATTCCTTGCCACAGGTCCACAAACCAAAAATTCTAATATAATAATTGTTGTTATTCTTGTTGTTATAGTTACTATTATTGTTGTTGTTATAATTTATAGGTTTACATGAACCTAAAACAGTGTCATTGTTATTATATTTACATGAAAATGTATTCCTTAAAAATCCTGATTAACAAATTGCACAATGCCCAATAAAAAAAAAACGGTTTTGGACATAGTTTAGTTACTTGTATTCCTGCAATTTAATTTGATGGAATAGGTCTACTGACAGAGTATACTTATTCAAACAAATATTCTATGTGAACACCCGTTTTAAATTACAAGTATGTTTTTATCAGCAACACCTGGACTGGGGGAAAGCAGGCCTTTTCGAAGTGTTTAGCTCAAGGTGCCAGTGAGGTTTATACATCACAGATGTTGGAAATACGAGACATTTGACTTCATATTTCGCTGGAAGTATTTAGAGTATTTAGAAAACTCCCATATAAATGTGAAACAAATGTAGTCTACCTCCCCAAATAGACTAATGTTTCAGTTGTAGGTAGCCTACTTTAGACTCCTTCATACTTTTCAATAACGCATTGTTGCAAACTTGACAGATGTAAGAATGTGGTGTAGGGGTGCATTTCAAATTAATGCATTAATCTTAAAATAATGAATGCTGGTGAAGGCAATTGTCAAGCAATTCGCTGTAAGGGTATCGGGTTTTTCAAGATATTGCAATTCATGTTTCTATTTTAATTAATTAGCGGAAATCTCGTTTTTTAATATGGCAAAAAGTTTCAAAAATATCCTATGACAGACATTTTTCTAAATATTCCCAAATCACTTGTCTAGTATTTACCATATCATTTTCCAACACAGACTTGTCACATAGGCTGAGCTATAGTACAGCAATTTGCAGTAGGCTATGGATATTTGGATAACTGATTGACTGTAACCCATTAATCACAATTAATTTATTACGTGCAGTAGAGACAGCTACTTGAATTGCCTTCCAACCCTAAATAAATGACAACCACCATGATTAAGCCTACCTTGAGTGATAATAAGCCTACATATATCACTTTCACCCACCTTTTCCTTGATCCACGAAACTGGTCACCGTGTTGGCGTGTCTTGCGGTGCGAGGAACACTGCTGTTAAACCCTCTGCTCTCTATCTCAGATAGTGTCCTGTATAGAGATACCATATAGTCATGGGGGACGATAGTATCATTTATCGGAGGGTCTTTCCTGGACACCGCTGTCGGCTCTCTGCGACTCCGCTCATCCAGATGTGAAACAAGCCCGTTATCATCCGCACCGGAGGGGTACTGCAATGATCCAAGTACCGCTGCCTCCAGAATATTCCCAAAGCACAGGGAAAGCCATAGCAAAGGAGCAGCAGCCCTAATAGGATCCATTTTCAGTGGTCTATAGCTGTAAATGAGAAAGTTGGACGGGTTTGATGACTTTGGAAACTCCCCTTTGCTCTTTAGATTGTGTTAATATCATGGATTTGGCTGACACTGAGTGGCTACATTGTCTTCTCTATTGCACTGTGTTCAACCAGCGCCCCTAGCGAGGAGCAACAATTGTAGGATACTTTTTCAACCATCTTTCCCAACCAAAGTATAGGCTAGCCTACTTTATTTCGGTAACTAGTCTACTTAATAGGATTTATTCACTGAATCTATAAACTGTTAATAATTATTGTATATGGGGTTTATAAATAATTTATGAATCTGTAATAAACCGGTAAAACACATTGGTTGAAATTGCGTGCTTGTTTTTTGTTCCTTGCCAAATCGTGAGCTTATATGACTGCACTGTAGGCCATTGGTTATTAGCCTGTTATTATTGCCAGTGCATGCAGCTAATGACAAGGACGCATATCAATGTGTTAGTTTATTTATAGATGCATAAACTATATAGGATTAAACTAATAATTAACCGGTACAGTATACCTACTTAAACTCTTTTATACATAATTTCAAGTAGGCCCTATACCTTAATGTAAATAGTTTGCCTATTTTCTGATATTCATATGCTGAGACATATTGGAGAGGAAAATATCCATAAAGATCCTGATCTATTTTCAGTAGACCTGTTAATAATAATAGTCCTCTGTAGCTCATCTGGTAGAGCACGGCGCTTATAACGCCAAGGTAGTGGGTTCGATCCCCGGGACCACCCATACACAAAAAAAAATTTATGCACGCATGACTGTAAGTCGCTTTGGATAAAAGCGTCTGCTAAATGGCATATTATTATTATTATTATTATCCTACACAACAAATTAACACTTTTTACTGCCTTCGTTTTTCCTCATATTGTCCGTGTGTAGGTCTACATTGCCATCTGCAGTTTCATTGAGGGTTTGCATTTCAGAACAATCTTTTAACCTGAACGAACTCTAGACATATCACATAATAATTCCATTATGTCTTGCCCGTATGCTTTTTGTTTTCGTACCATTCTTTGTTGTTTCTTGAGTGTTTATTTATACATACAATTATAGTACATACTATTAGTATTAGTAGCCTAGGCAAGTATTAGGCTAGTAGGCAGAATCAGTTGTATTGTTTCTAGGCTATTAGTAATGCTATTATTATTATTATTATTATTGGGCTATTATTGTTGGGCTGTTATTCATATTATAAAGTATTTATAACAGGTGTGTATGAGCCGACCCACTTTGCTCAGGTTGACTACAAGATGCTTAGTGGAGAGGATAACTTCAGCATACCGACAAGGTCACATTCCTCAATCTGTGTGAGGGAGAATTTAAAGACGATTCTAAAAACCCTGATCTCTTGTAAGACGCCGCTGGTGAAAATGCTTTCTTGATCGCAAAATTTTTATCAGAGCTCAGAGTCAAGCCTCTATGGACGAAAGATATGACTCATTAGTCTGTTACCTGCATGTTTTATTCGATGAAATGCCTGCCAGCAGCTCTCTCGGCTGCTGCATGCCTTTATTTAAAATACATACCCTATAGATTATAAGCAAATAAATCGAGCTTTTTATGTGCAAAATTACCAAAGGAAACTGGATTGACACAAGCGACTATCTCAACGTCAGAGCAAGCAATCTAAGTAAGCTGAATTCGCAAACCCACGCCTTACTGCTATCGGTACCACAATGTCCCCTACAGCTTCGGCTGCGACAGCGATGACACCAGAGAAGAGGTACCACTCATATTATGCTGCCATACAATTGCCACAAGCTTTGCTATAATAAAACATATTCATAACCTCAGGCATAAAGAACCCCACCCGTCCATATATTTTGGTTGAATGTCACAGATGTTGCAATACATTATCGAATATTCATGGCAATCGAAAGATTCAAGGTGTACATTTCTACATCAGATGCCTGCTTTTACTCAGGCCTAATAATGGATTCAGTTGTAGCCTAGGCTGAACAAGGGTTTTTCTTTATTTTTACTATTTTCTACATTGTAGAATAATAGTGAAGACATCAAAACTATGAAATAACACATATGGAATCATGTAGTAACCAAAAAAGTATTAAACAAATCAAAATATATTTTATATTTGAGATTCTTCAAATAGCCACTGTTTGCCTTGATGACAGCTTTGCACACTCTTGGCATTCTCTCAACCAGCTTCACCTGGAATGCTTTTCCAACAGTCTTCAAGGAGTTCCCACATATGCTGAGCACTTGATGGCTGCTTTTCCTTCACTCAGCGGTGCGACCATCTCAGTTTGGTTGAGCTCGGGGATTGTGGAGGCCAGGTCATCTGATGCAGCACTCCATCACCCTCCTTCTTGGTAAAATAGCCCTTACACAGCCTGGAGGTGTGTTGGGTCATTGTCCTGTTGAAAAACAAATGATAGTCCCACTAAGCCCAAACCAGATGGGATGGCGTATCGCTGCAGAATGCTGTGGTAGCCATGCTGGTTAAGTGTGCCTTGAATTCTAAATAAATCACAGACAGTTTCACCAGCAAAGCACCCCCACACCATAACACCTCCTCCTCCATGCTTTACGGTGGGAACTATACATGCAGAGATCATCCCTTCACCCACACAGCGTCTCACAAAGACTCGGCGGTTGGAACAAAAAATCTCCAATTTGGACTCCAGACCAAAGGACACATTTCCACCGGTCTAATGTCCATTGCTCGTGTTTCTTGGCCCAAGCAAGTCTCTTCTTCTTATTGGTTTCCTTTAGTAGTGGTTTATTTGCAGCAATTCAACCATGACGGCCTGATTCACACAGTCTCCTCTGAACAGTTGATGTTGAGATGTGTCTGTTACGTGAACTCTGTGATGCATTTATTTGGGCTGCAATTTCTGAGGCTGGTAACTCTAATGAACTTATCCTCTATAGCAGAGGTAACTCTGGGTCTTCCATTCCTGTGGCGGTCCTCATGAGAGCCAGTTTCATTATAGCGCTTGATGGTTTTTGCGACTGCACTTGAAGAAACTTTCAAAGTTCTTGAAATGTTCCGTATTGACTGATCTTCATGTCTTAAAGTAATGATGGACTGTCGTTTCTCTTTGCTTATTTGAGCTGTTCTTGCCATACTATGGACTTGGTCTTTTACCAAATAGGGCTATCTTCTGTATACCTCCCCCTACCTTGTCACAACACAACTGATTGGCTCAAACGCATTAAGAAGGAAAGAAATTCCACAAATTCCACAAATTCACTTTTAACAAGGCACACCTGTTAATTGAAATGCATTCCAGGTGACTACCTCATGAAGCTGGTTGAGCGAATGCCAAGAGTGTACAAAGCTGTCATCAAGGCAAAGGGTGGCTATTTGAAGAATCTCAAATATAAAACACTTTTTTTGGTTACTACATGATTCCATATGTGTTATTTCATAGTTTTGATGTCTTCACTATTATTCTACAATGTAGAAAATAGTACAAATAAAGAAAAACCCTTGAATGAGTAGGTGTTCTAAAACTTAGTGTAAGTATTCACACCCCCGAGTCAATACTTGGTAGAAGCACCTTTGGCAGCGATTACAGCTGTGAGTCTTTCTGGGTAAGTCTCTAAGAGCTTTCCACACCTGAATTATGCCACATTTACCCATTATTCTTTTCAAAATTCTTCAAGCTCTGTGAAGTTGGTTGTTGATCATTGCTAGACAGCCATTTAAAGTTTTGCCATACATTTCCAAGTAGATCTAAGTCAAAACTGTTACTCGGTCACTCAGGAACATTCACTGTCTTCTTGGTAAGCAACTCCAGTCTAGATTTGGCCTTGTGTTTTAGGTTATTGTCCTGCTGAAAGGTGAATTCATCTCCCAGTGTCTGGTGGAAAGCAGACTGAACCAGGTATTCCTCTAGGTTTTTGCCTGTGCTTAGCTCCATTCCGTGTCTTTTTTAAAGCTCCCTTAACGATTCAAGCATGATTATAACATGATGCAGTCACCACTGTGCTTGAAAATATGGAGAGTGGTACTCAGTAAATTGTTGTATTGGATTTGCACCAAACATAATACTTTGGGGTATGCTTGTAATCGTTAAGGACTGGGGAGTTATTCAGGATAAAAAATAAACGGAATGGAGCTAAGAAGAATATTGTACAATCCAGGTGTGCAAAGCTCTTAGAGACTTACCCAGAAAGACTCACAGCTGTAATCAATGCCAAAGGTGATTCTATTTAAGTGATAATGCCCGAGAAGCCGGTGTTTGGAGGATATATTGGCATGGGTGTTGTTATATATTGGCAAACCGTGCCAATATATCCTCCAAACACCGGCTTCGAAGGCATTATCACTTTTATACAACGGGTTACCAACATATTAAAATAATGGTTGACATATTTTCATAAAAAAACGTTATTTTGATTAATTTATTCATACTATTTCATCCTTCCACAAGATATAGTCTCGACACAAATCTAGGGTTGCTACCCAAGCTGGCTGGTCGTTCGTTCTACCGGTTCGGTTGCCAGAGACACGACCCAGTCGTTCAGTCTTTTTGTTCTGTATCTATAGACACAACCCAGTCGTTCGTTCAAAATATTCCATTGCCATACTGGCTGGCAACATTCTTATCCCTTGCTTGCTATCTAGCCAACTACGGCTAACTTACAGTCAAGTCAAACAGTGCAGCCAGAATAACAACAAAGTAGCTGCATTTGCATTTGTTTAAACTGTTTTCTAGTGACATTTATTTGGATACATCAATAACAATGAGCAAATGAGGCGCAATTTCGCCTGGCATAGAGAATGTGCTCTCTCGTCAGGACACTTGTTCAGAGGAGCTAGCCAACAACACAGCTAACACAATCACTTCAAACTGAAGCTGGAAAGACTGCAAACTAGCTTTGTTTCGTTTGACCTTTTTTCAATATACATTTCTTTGTATATATCCATAAAAATAATGCTGATTCATGATTTCGACTGGCTGAGAAACGCTGCCTGCCTGTCAGATCTCTCCAGAGATGTTAGATCGGGTTCAAGTCCGGGCTCTGGCTGGGCCACTCAAGGACATTCAGAGACTTGTCCCGAAGCCACTCCTGCGTTGTCTTGAATGTGTGTTTAGGGTTGTTGTCCTGTTGGAAGGTGAACCTTCGCCCCCAGTCTGAGATCCTGAGGGCTCTGGAGCAGGTTTTCATCAAGGATCTCTCTGTACTTTGCTCTGTTAATCTTTTCCTTGATCCTGACTAGTCTCCCAGTCCCTACCGCTGAAAAACACCCCCACAGCATGATGCTGCCACCACCATGCTTCACCATAGGGATGGTGCCAGGTTCCCTCCAGATGTGACGCTTGGCATTCAGGCCAAAGAGTTTAATCTTGGTTTCATCAGACCAGAGAATGTTGTTTCTCATGGTCTGAGAGTCTTTAGGTGCCTTTTGGCAAACTCCAAGCGGGCTGTCATGTGCCTTTTACTGAGGAGTGGCTTCCATCTGGCCACTCTACCATAAAGGCCTGATTGGTGGAGTGCTGCAGAGATGGTTGTCCTTCTGGATGTTCTCCCATCTCCACAGAGGAACTCCAGAGCTCTGTCAGAGTGACCATCGGGTTCTTGGTCACCTCCCTGACCAAGGCCCTTCTCCCCCGATTGCTCAGTTTGGCCGGGTGGCCAGCTCTAGGAAGAGTCTTGGTTGTTCCAAACTTCTTCCATTTAAAAATGCAAATAGTCCGGGTAGCCATGATTAGCTGTTCAGGAGTCTTATGGCTTGGGGGTAGAAGCTGTTAAGAAGCCTTTTGGACCTAGACTTGGCGCTCCGGTACCGCTTGCCGTGCGGTAGCAGAGAGAACAGTCTATGACTAGGGTAGCTGGCGTCTTTGACAATTTTTAGGGCCTTCCTCTGACACCGCCTGGTATAGAGGTCCTGGATGGCAGGAAGCTTGGCCCCAGTGATGTACTGGGCTGTACACACTACCCTCTGTAGTGCCTTGCGGTTGGAGGCCGAGCAGTTGCCATACCAGGCGGTGATGCAACCAGTCAGGATGCTCTCGATGGTGCAGCTGTAGAACTTTTTGAGGATCTGAGGACCCATGCCAAATCTTTTCAGTCTCCTGAGGGGGAATAGGCTTTGTCGTGCCCTCTTCACGACTGTCTTGTTGTGTCGACACAATCCTGTCTCGGAGCTCTACGGACAATTCCTTCGACCTCATTGCTTGGATTTTGCTCTGACATGCACTGTCAACTGTGGGACCTTATATAGACAGGTGTGTGCCTTTCCAAATCATGTCCAATCAATAGAATTTACCACAGGTGGACTCCAATCAAGTTGTAGAAACATCTCAAGGATGATCAATGGAAACAGGATAGACCTGAGCTCAATTTCGAGTCTCATAGCAAAGGGTCTGAATACTTCTGCAAATAAGGTATTTAGGTTTTTTATTATTAATACATTTGCAAAGATGTCTAAAAACCTGTTTTCGCTTTGTCATTATTGGGTATTGTGTATAGATTGCTGATTAAAAAATAATAATAATTAGAATAAGGCTGTAACGTAACAAAATGTGGAAAAGGTCAAGGGGTCTGAATACTTTCCGAATGCACTGTGTGTGTGTGTGTGTGTGTGTGTGTGTGTGTGTGTGTGTGTGTAATGTACTGTATGTATACAGTGGCTTGCGAAAGTATTCAACCCCCTTAGCATTTTTCCATTTTGTTGCCTTACAACCTGGAATTAAAATGGATTTTGGGGGGGTTTGTATCATTTGATTTACACAACATGCCTACCACTTTGAAGATGCAAAATATTTTTTCTTGTTAAACAAACAAGAAATAATACAAAAAAAAAAAGAAAACTTGAGCGTGCATAACTATTCACCCCCCACCCCCACCCCCCAAAGTCAATGTGTTGTAGAGCCACCTTTTGCAGCAATTACAGCTGCAAGTCTCTTGGGGTATGTCTCTATAAGCATGGCACATCTAGCCACTGGGATTTTTGGCCATTCTTCAAGGCAAAACTGCTCCAGCTCCTTCAAGTTGGATGGTGTACAGCAATCTTTAAGTCATACCACAGATTCTCAATTGGATTGAGGTCTGGGCTTTGACTAGGCCATTCCAATACATTTAAATGTTTCCCCTTAAACCACTTGAGTGTTGCTTTAGCAGTATGCTTAGGGTCATTGTCCTGCTGGAAGGTGAACCTCCGTCCCAGTCTCAAATCTCTGGAAGACTGAAACAGGTTTCCCTCAAGAATTCCCATGTATTTAGCGCCATCCATCATTCCTTCAATTCTGACCAGTTTCCCAGTCCCTGCCGATGAAAAACATCCCCACAGCATGATGCTGCCACCACCATACTTCACTGTGGGGATGGTGTTCTCGGGGTGATGAGAGGTGTTGGGTTTGCGCCAGACATAGCGTTTTCCTTGATGGCCAAAAAGGCTGACCAGAGTACCTTCTTCCATATGTTTGGGGAGTCTCCCACATGCCTTTTCTATAAGCAGTGGCTTTTTTCTGGCCACTCTTCCGTAAAGCCCAGCTCTGTGGAGTGTACGGCTTAAAGTGGTCCTATGGACAGATATTCCAATCTCCGCTGTGGAGCTTTGCAGGTCCTTCAGGGCTATCTTTGGTCTCTTTGTTGCCTCTCTGATTAATGCCCTCCTTGCCTGGTCCGTGAGTTTTGGTGGGCGGCCCTCTCTTGGCAGGTTTGTTGTGGTGACATATTCTTTCCATTTTTTAATAATTTGATTTACCTGTTTCGAGAGCTCCTTGGTCTTCATGGTGCTGCTTGCTTGGTGGTGCCCCTTGCTTAGTGGTGTTGCAGACTCTGGGGCCTTTCAGAACAGGTGTATAGATACTGAGATCATGTGACAGATCATGTGACACTTAGATTGCACACAGGACCTTATTTAACTAATTTTATTTTATTTTATTTTTTTAACTAAATATGTGACTTCTGAAGGTAATTGGTTGCACCAGATCTTATTTAGGGGCTTCATAGCACCACTTTTCCGTTATTATTTTTATAGAATTTTTTGAAACAAGTGGGGCCAATTGTCCATATTTTTTGCCTTCACAATTCATTTTCACCGTTTACAGCAGACTTTTAATTTGAAGGATTGTCTATCTTTAAGCGGAAGTGATATTACTGTGGCTGGCCTTCACACGGGTCATGTTCTAAGTAGATAGCTAGCTATCAAGCTAACTGAATGAAGGAGACTCATCGCAAAATTAAGGTAACGACGACATGAATGGGCTTAGCTACAATCAGTAACCTTGAGGGGAAACAATGTTTATTAGCTACTAGCTTTATTGCTTATCTCTGTAGTTAGGTAGCTAAACTAATGTGACACATTACAAAGTTAGCTCACTTTAGCCTAGGTTGAAGATAACAATTATTAGTAGTATTTTTTAGACCTAGTCTTAAGTTAGCTAGCTATGGACGAGAAGAGGTTGAGTACACTGCATAATATAAACAATGTGATGTTGTAGCTAGCTAGCTACTGAATGTCTACTAGTTAACGTTAGTTGAAATAGGTAACGTTAGCTTATGCACTAGTTAGCTAACGCTAAAGCTATTCAACCATAATGAATGCTGCTCTTATGGCCACACCCCCACTTTAATGTGAGCATACCGTTACCATAGCGGGCCACCAACATAACTGTTAACAATGTTTCCAATCTATATTACATATATGGTTATTGATTTCCTAAAGGCTTGTTGTACCAAAAATCCACAATCGACTGCTCTTTATAACTGTATTGTAAACGCCTGTCTACTTTTTTCAAGTCACAAGGAGGAGCTACAGCATGCAGCGATTGTTGATACAGGCACTGGCCCTGAGACAGTTGGGAAGGCTGAGTACCCGAAAGCTGCTGAACCCTGGACAGGGACCTTATTGGACAGAATGGTGCCCAAGGACACTACACACTCGCCAGCTGTGTGGTTCCACCTCCTCCCTGACCCTTGGGACACACAAGCTTCTTACACGCTGGAATACAGCTAAGAGCAGGTTGGTTCTTCATCAGGTGAGGTTCAAAAGCAGCAAGAAGAAAGGAGGAGCAACGGCTGTACAGGAAGAAGAAGAAGATGACGAAAAGGAAAAGGACCTGGAGGACAGTGACTATGAGGATGAACCTGAGGATGACCCCAGTGTACCCAAAGACTACAAAGACATAGAGAAATATGTGCAGTCCTTTCGATATGATGTTATCATGAAAGCTGGCCTTGACATAGCACGCAAGTGAGTTGTTACAGAGTTATGCCTTTGTTTTCAAATGGATGCACTCAAGGAGATAAAAAACAAGAGGGTTGGGTAATGGTATCATTAATATTTGGCATCAATATTGGCAACAATTTGAGGGGATCCAAATGGGTCGATTTTGAGCACCTCTCTCCTGAAAGCTTTAATGAAGAGATTAGGTCAAATTATTTGATTGATATGGAGTGGAATTACTTAAAAGGCTATGGTCTTATCCTCAGTGGCCAACTGATTTTTTTTGTCTTTATTTCAGCAAAGTGGAGGATGCTTTCTATGGCAACAAGCTTTGGCTAAATGGACAGAAACTGATCAAGAAAAGTAAATCGGTGAGTTACTTTTGTGCCTAGTAAAATAAACAATATTTATGCCAACCTTCAACATCTTACAAGACTGTTAGGATCCAAACCCACCCCCCGCGAACTGAAGTGGTAGAGCAGTCCAACCAACACCCTGCCTTGCTCTGGATTGTCAGGGAAAAGTCTAAGGGCTCGATTCAATCCGTAGCACTGAAGATCCGCACTATAGCGCAACTGAAATTTAAAGGCAATGTTTCCGCATTCGGAGACTGCATTCGTGGTAAATAACCGTAATATTTAAAACGTGCTTGTAATAGCAGCCGAAGCATCACCCAGATGGGTGTTACACTTTTCATGGTGGATCTGTTCCAGCCTACCTACAGAGGAGGAGTAGCTGTGAACCTCAGAGACCTAGGTGCCTAATGAACAGCTCCGGGCCTGCCTGTCTGATTGTTTCTCCCTCCCTGGCCGTACCATCTACTCCTTTACTGAACTGCATCATCATCCAGCTGTAGAAGACCATCTCCCATGAACTGCCAGCTCCCTGAATTTGTTTTTGTTTGTTTTTTAAAGCGACTTTGTGGCGCAGTGGTCTAAGGCACTGCATCGCAGTGCTAACTGTGCCACTAGAGATCCTGGTTCGAATCCAGGCTCTGTCGCAGCCGGCCGCGACCGGGAGACTCAATTGGCCCAGCGTCGTCCAGGGTAGGGGAGGGAATGGCCGGCAGGGATGTAGCTCAGTTGATAGAGCATGGCGTTTGCAACGCCAGGGTTGTGGGTTCGATTCCCACGGGGGGCCAGTATATTTTTAAAAAATGTAGTCACTAACTGTAAGTCGCTCTGGATAAGAGCGTCTGCTAAATGACTAAAAATGTTTATTTTTATTTTTATGTAAATGTATGAAAAGCACTATATAAACTAAATCTATACTAAACAAACAAAAAAATGCAACGTGCAACAATTTCAAAGATTTTACCCATTACAGTTCATAAAAGGAAATCAGTCAATTGAAATAAATTAATTAGGCCCTAATATATTAATTTCACATGACTAGGCAAGGGCGCAGCCATAGGTGGGCCTGGGAGGGCATAGGCCCACCCACTTAGGAGACAGGCCCAGCCAATCAGACTTTCGTTTTTCCACACAAAAGGGCTTTATTACAGACAGAAATTCTCCTCGGCACCCCCTCAGACGATCCCGCAGGATGTGGAGGTCCTGGCCTGGTGTGGTTACACGTGGTCTATGGTTGTGAGGCCGGTTGAATGTACTGCCAAATTCTCTAAAATGGCGTTGGAGGTGGCTTATGGTAGAGAAATTAACATTCACTTCTCTGGCAACAGCTCTGGTGGACATTCCTGCATTCAGCATGCCAATTGCACACTCCCTTAACTTTTGACATCTGTGGTATTATGTTTACATTTACATTTTACATTTTAGTCATTTAGCAGACGCTCTTATCCAGAGCGACTTACAGGAGCAATGTGACAACTGCACATTTTAGAGTGGCCTTTTATTGTCCCCAGCACAAGGTGCACCTGTGTAATGATCATGCTGTTTAATCAGTTTCTTGATTAAACAGCATGATCAGCTGGATTATCTTGGCAAAGGAGAAATGGTCACTAACACGAATGTAAACAAATTTGTGGTCAATTTGAGATAAGCGTTTTGTGCGTATGGAACATTTCTGGGATCTTTTATTTCAGCTCATGAAACATGGGACCAACACTTTTCACTTTGCGTTTACATTTTTGTTCAGTATATTATAACGCAGATCTTCAGCAATACGGATTGAATCGAACCCTACGTTTCTTAATTGTACCTGTCTTTGGTTCTCTCTTCAGGTTAAAGTTGGGGACACCTTGGACTTGGTATTGTCAGAGAACAAAGAAACAGACACTGTCACGCTTTTGAGAGTCATCATTAAGAAGGAATTGGGTGAATCCAAGGATGGAGACCGGTCCAAAGTTGTTCTGAGGCGCTGGAAAAACTTAGAACTTCCTAAGCAGGATGCCTTTAAACAATGAGTGTTCAGTGTACAATACTGACTATACCGCTCCCCATTGACAAGGGAATTGGAATATCTACGTCTATGCATGATGTTACATCAAATGGTGAATTTTTTTTACATAGCCTTCTTGGTATGTATCATCATTGGCTTATCTGGTTTCAAATGACCTTGACACAATTTTCTATGAACAAATGTTAATAACACTCATTCTCCAAGGATTACTATGTAACTATGAAATGGATAGTCATGGTTTGAATCGGATGCAAGGGGATATATGTGGGATAAGTATTATGGAGTGCTAAATGCTAATAAAGTGAAATGCTGAATTCGACTGATTTGATTACAAATGGGATTACATGATCTGTTGCCATGGTTTAATACAGATTTATAGTACAAACTTCTATAAGAAGGTATAACATTGTTATAAAAGACCAGTGGTGACACAATGCGACAACAAATATGCGATAGAAAAAATTATCACAATTTGTATCCATCTTTGCCTGTGATCTACTGTGTTTGTAATATTTACATGGTTATTGTTTTTAAGGGTACAACATCTTATATACAGGGTAAATTAGATTAGCTACAACAGTATTGTTTTGGTGTATACATAAACTTAGTCTATAATCTCAAACAAGCAGATGATGAAAAACTAAACTGTCTAATACTGTAGTTCAATATTACAAATACATTAATTAAGAGTACTAATGAAAAGCCTTTACAAGTTGGCCTTATCCTACACAGGACAGTGTGCAAAGACTCCACTATGCTATTCAGCTTATGTACTTGTGCAAATATTTAGAACAAAAAAGGCAAAGTGTTGCCTTCAGCTTTGCTACTAGGACACAGTATTTGATCTCTTGGCCTTCTTCAGTATGTCACACTTCTTGCGGTTGGGCCGCCGGCATCGCTCATCTATGCTTGGCACACATTCATAATGCCAGACCTCCTCCATCTTCTCAACTGGGTACACGGCTTCTACATAGTGGCGGATGAGCCTGAGACGCACAGGATCCAGCTGCTTCTTATTGCAGGCGCCCGAGTGGTTATACTGAAGCCGCAGGTTCTCCTGAGTGAAGAGCTCAGGGAAGAGGCGCACCAGTAGGCGGGCGGCAAAGTTTCCCACAGAAAGGCTCTGCTGGACAATCTCTCGCACCTCAGTGTCTGAGAGCAAGTAGACCAAAGGCACTGTGAAGTCTGGAATCGACACCGTCAATTCCTCCAGGGGGATCATGCAGAAGTCTTTGCTACTTTTTTCAGGGGGTAGTGGAGGGATCTCAAAGTCCTCTTTCAAGTGCTCTGTTTTGAGCTGGTTCACTTGGCAAGCAGCCACAAAGTCCACAGGCTCTTGCTCCAACTCAGGAGCATAGACTTTGGGTTGCTGCTGGTATGACCGCCGTTGTTCCGTGTCTCGTCGCCTGCACAGCTCGTCCAGTTTACCCACAAATTCCAGGGTCCACACTCTGTCATTCTTGGCCTGTGGATATAGTAGCTGTACGTAGTGGCGAATAAGGTTGACCCGTACAGGATCAAGCTGCTTCTTCCCGAGAGAGCCACTACAGTTGTAATGCTTCCGTGTGTTCTCGTAGGTGAAGAGCTCAGGGAAAATAAGTACTAAGAGGCGAGAGGCAAAGTTCCCAATTGACAAGCTACATTCATAGTTGTTCCTCAGTTGCTCCCTAGAGAGCAGATACTCTTGAGGCACACTCAGATCTGGTAGGGGGATCTCAAGTTGTTCAAAATCGACTGGCACAAGCAAGGACTTTTTTGACCTACGACCTGGTCTCTCGTAGTCACACAAGTCACTGATCTTGATGATAGAGACATCATCAGGGAGGCCTGTGGAGTCATAGCTCTCATCATTCATGTTCTCAGGCTCACTGCCATTGCCGTTACTGTGATAACCCTCTATTGCATCTTCTATGCGCTGCACACACACCTGCAGCCAACTATCCTCTGGGACGTCAGGAAAATTTGCTTCCATGTATTTACGGATAATCTCTATCCTGTCCGAGTCCAGGATCATCTTTCCCACACTACCCTCTGGCAATTTCCCCTGCTCAAAAACCTCTGGGAAAAGTCTGTTTACAAGAAACATAAAATCTTCAGGGGAGGAGAGCTCATCAAGATCCTCTCCAAGCTCCTGAGTGTCAAACACAAGGTCTGGCACTACTACTTTATTGTTGGTGTGGTCACTATTGGAGTGTAACTCAAGGTGCACTTCTTGCCCCTCATTTATAAAATGGCAGGGCTGGTTCCGCTCAGCTTTTAAACCTAAGCCTATAATAGTGTGTCTACCACATGACTGTGGCCCGCTCTCCATATCCTTCTGAGCCCAGAAGCGGTTAAAGAAGTTATTAATCTGTAATAGGCATTCATCCTGCCAAATGTTGTTGTTCTTTACCAGAGGAAAACACACCTTCACATAGTTGCGTATTAGCTGCAGCTGTAGGGAATCCAATGTTCTCTTGTTGGCAATACTACCAGGAGTGCACTCCTTGGCTTTAAAAAGTTCTGGGAAGAGGTGTACTAGCAGTCGACAACCCAACTCCCCAGCATTTGATGTCTGCTCCATCAGTTGACTCAGCTCCTCACTTGTCAACAGGTATTCTGGCGGAGGCTGGAACTCAGTTGCCATCTCTGAGGGTTTGATCTGTTTTTTGATGCGAGTGACTTCCAGGGAAAGTAGATCCACCTTGCTGTGCAGTTGGGTCATGCTTGAGTTGAGCGTATTGAGGATGAAAAACATCTTCTCGATGAGGGAGTATAGATTAGAGTCTGTTGAAGACATGGACCCTGCCGTCCCCAGGGCAGAGAGGGGTTCACTTTGGCTGTGCTCCCCTGTATTGACCAGTTGAGGGGATAAGAGATTGCTATAGCTTAGCCGCACTCCTCCCTCATGCTGAGCCTGCTGGTCCAGGCTTGATGTGTGCTTCTTCTCTGTGATTCTGTGAGAGATGCTGTAGAGAGGCTTCCTGTAAGAGGCTATAGTCTTCTCCTGGGCAGGGTCCTTCTCCGCAGATGTCAGGCAGAGGGGTTGAGGCCTCGTGGACTCTTCAGACAATCTCCTCAGCAAGCGCCGGCCTGCCTACACAGAGACAACAACAACATGCATTTCTTATCTCAAATAAAAAAACTATTTGTCTTTTCAATGTCATGTAAATAAAAACTGGAATAAGCAAGCTAAATAAATAGATAGGCCTATGTCTATTTGATGACATTTGTCTATTTACCAAGTTCAGTTAGCCATAATCATTGATTAAGCCATTTCATTAATTTACCTCACTAGAGACCCTGACTCTTTTGCTGCTGGTAGACCGCTGCAATTCAGAATTGTGAGCGTCACAGCCCATGTCCTTGGCAGTACGTTTCCTGGTGGCCTCACTAGTTCCAAGGTACCATCTTCGGGGTCCTTCAGTTTTCTCACTAATAGTACATTCATCTGTCTCTGTCTTGATGTCTTGAATGGGTTCTCGCTCTGCAGAAAACAAACATTTCAAATCAATGTTATGTTATTTCCAATATACAGCTTGATTAGATTTCCCCACTTTAGCTGTTGCTAAATCCAAACAGTTTGGAAGTGAATAGTTGCAATAACAGTGGAATATTAAATGGTTTGTACTTACCTCTCTCAAGCATTTCGCCATCTGAGTTTTCCCCATGGTCAGAGGTATTCATATCCTATAGTAAAACAATAGAATCAAAATAAATAAAACCTGCAACATCACTGTTTATGCCATTTTCAGAATTCCAATGTCACTGCACTGGTAAGTAACCTTGACTGTTGTAATTTCTCTAAATAGGCACATTACATTGATTGCATTGTCCTAATTGTGTTATTTTGTTGGAGACTTCATCTTTCATATTAAAAGTCCCATTCTACGCTTCAACAACAATTGTGACTGTTGTTCCATAGAAAAGTAAAGCATTTGATGTTATATTGTTGTAATCAATCAGGCCCTTGTCTACCGCACCTGCTTTCTACAGTATGTTCATAGGCATACATGGATGATATTCTGAACCCGTGCTATTTGATCAGCTGCTTGGGCTCATGTTTATTTAAGGACAATATTGGACAGCGTCGAAGTAAGCTACGTTAATTTTACAATAAAATATAAGACACTAACTTGTGCTCTATTGTTTAATTGCTAACAGTGGGTGAGTTGTGTTCTCTGTAGTGATGCAAGAGGCTTTATATGACTTGTCTCACAAGCCCCCTGTCACATCCACTTCCTCATTCTTCTACACTAGAAGACCATGAACCAAAACATGAGTACACACACAACTAACTGTTTTGCTTTTCCCACTGACAATAAAAACTTCAGCCTTTCGTGGCAATTAAAAAACGCCATGAGATGTATTTGAATACACAGAATATATATATATATTTATACTTCGCATTAAACCTAGCTTATCATTGTTTTAAAGGGATATTTATCTAGTGACGCGGCAGTGTATTGGACGAGTTTTTCCCACTCTACGTGGAATTGTAAAAAAATATAAACACAGATGCTTTAGCGCGAACTCACCTTTACGATTTAATGTAGTCCTTTGCAGTAATTGATGACGTGGTTAACATATCTGCCACGAATTCCGTGGGAATTTCACACACTGTTGTTCGTGTTTCTCCTCTATTTCTTTTATTTTTTTATTTTTTTTTTTGGGGGGGGGGGGGGGTCTGTGTCGTCTCGCGTGACGTGTCGGGGCGCGCGCCTGCTGTGTCATTTCCGCACAGCTGTGGATGTGTCTTGTGTGGCCGTGTTTTTTTTTATTTCACCTTTATTTAACCAGGTAAGCCAGTTGAGAACAGGTTCTCATTTACAACTGCGACCTGGCCAAGATAAAGCAAAGTAGTGCAATAAAAAACAACACAGAGTTACATATGGGGTAAAAAACATAAAGTCAGAAATACAACAGAAAATATATATACAGTGTGTGCGAATGAAGCAAGTTATGGAGGTAAGGCAATAAATAGGCTATAGTGCAAAATAATTACAATAGTATTAACACTGGAATGCTAGATGTGCAAGAGATTATGTGCAAAAGAGCAAAATAAATAACAATATAGGGATGAGGTAGTTGGGTGGGCTAATTTCAGATGGGCTGTGTACAGGTGCAGTGATCGGTAAGGTGCTCTGACAACTGATGCTTAAAGTTATTGAGGGAGATAAGAGTCTCCAGCTTCAGAGATTTTTGCAATTCGTTCCAGTCATTGGCAGCAGAGAACTGGAAGGAATGGCGGCCAAAGGAGGTGTTGGCTTTGGGAATGACCAGTGAGATATACCTGCTGGAGCGCAGACTACGGGTGGGTGCTGCTATGGTGACCAATGAGCTAAGATAAGGCGGGGATTTGCCTAGCAGTGATTTATAGATGGCCTGGAGCCAGTGGGTTTGACGACGAACATGTAGTGAGGACCAGCCAACAAGAGCGTACAGGTCACAGTGGTGGGTAGTGTATGGGGCTTTGGAGACAAAACGGATGGCACTGTGATAGACTACATCCAATTTGCTGAGTAGAGTGTTGGAGGCTATTTTGTAAATGACATCGCCGAAGTCAAGGATCGGTAGGATAGTCAGTTTTACGAGGGCATGTTTGGCAGCATGAGTGAAGGAGGCTTTGTTGCGAAATAGGAAGCCGATTCTAGATTTAACTTTGGATTGGAGATTCTTTATGTGAGTCTGGAAGTTGAGTTTACAGTCTAACCAGACACCTAGGTATTTGTAGTTGTCCACATACTCTAGGTCAGACCCGTCGAGAGTGGTGATTCTAGTCGGGTGGGCGGGTGCCAGCAGCGTTCGATTGAAAAGCATGCATTTAGTTTTACTAGTGTTTAAGAGCAGTTGGAGGCTACTGAAGGATTGTTGTATGGCATTGAAGCTCGTTTGGAGGTTTGTTAACACAGTGTCCAATGAAGGGCCAGATGTATACAAAATGGTGTCGTCTGCGTAGAGGTGGATCTGAGAGTCACCAGCAGCAAGAGCGACATCATTGATATACACAGAGAAAAGTGTCGGCCCAAGAATTGAACCCTGTGGCACCCCCATAGAGACTGCCATAGGTCCAGACAACAGGCCCTCCGATTTGACACACTGAACTCTATCTGAGAAGTAGTTGGTGAACCAGGCGAGGCAGTCATTTGAGAAACCAAGGCTATTTAGTCTGCCAATAAGAATGCGGTGGTTGACAGAGTCGAAAGCCTTGGCCAGGTCGATGAAGACGGCTGCACAGTACTGTCTATTATCAATCGCGGTTATAATATCGTTTAGGACCTTGAGCGTGGCTGAAGTGCACCCGTGACCAGCTCGGAAACCGGATTGCATAGCGGAGAAGGTACGGTGGTATTCGAAATGGTCGATGATCTGTTTGTTAACTTGGCTTTCGAATACTTTCGAAAGGCAGGGCAGGATGGATATAGGTCTGTAGCAATTTGGATCTAGAGTGTCACCCCCTTTGAAGAGGGGGATGACCGCGGCAGCTTTCCAATCTCTGGGGATCTCAGACGTTATGAAAGAGAGGTTGAACAGACTAGTAATAGGGGTAGCGACAATTTCGGCGGCTAGTTTTAGAAAGAAAGGGTCCAGATTGTCTAGCCCAGCTGATTTGTAGGGGTCCAGATTTTGCAGCGCTTTCAAAACATCAGCTGTCTGAATTTGTGTGAAGGAGAAGCGGGGGGGGGCATGGGCAAGTTGCAGCAGAGGGTGCAGAGTTGGTGGCCGGGTTAGTGGTAGCCAGATGGAAAGCATGGCCAGCTGTAGCAAAATGCTTGTTGAAATTCTCGATTATTGTAGATTTATCGGTGGTGATAGTGTTTCCTAGCCTCAGTGCAGTGGGCAGCTGGGAGGAAGTGCTCTTATTCTCCATGGACTTTACAGTGTCCCAAAACTTTTTGGAGTTAGTGCTACAGGATGCAAATTTCTGTTTGAAAAAGTTAGCCTTTGCTTTCCTGACTGCTTGTGTATATTGGTTCCTAACTTCCCTGAAAAGTTGCATATCGCGGGGGCTATTTGATGCTAATGCTGTACGCCACAGGATGTTTTTGTGCTGGTCAAGGGCAGTCAAGTCTGAGGAGAACCAGGGGCTATATCGGTTCTTAGTTCTGTATTTCTTGTGACCTGTGAAGCTAGCCACAATAAGGATTAGCCACAATTACACCGCATAATTGTGTTGTGTTTTGTGGGTGTCACTGAGTAGGCTGATAACCCCATTTCATGGGTGCACTCTCCATAGTACAGTCCAATATGAATGTTCAATAGACTAACTGAGGAGGTTATTTCCCAGGGTCAAAGTCCTGCAATAAGAGCTATGACGCTCATATTTGCGTAAACTCTTTGGGATTGTAATCTGTGGGTGTCACTGACAAGGCTGATACCCCATTTCCATAGTTAGGCTGTACATAGCCCTTGATCATGACTCTCAGTTCCATTACGTTACACATAAGAGTAATTGGACGAAGGCGTCTTCTGTACTGGGGACTTTTGTTAAGAGCCCCGACGCTCAATCTGAACATTAACAACTGTCCCTTGCGGTACGGTTTTGGAAGTATAAGGACCTCATCTTTCATATCAGCGAGAAATAATTTTCAAAAAACAAAACGTTAAATTGATACACACCTTGATAGGGTTAGTGTTCCCACACGGCCATATTTCCATGATACAATGCTTGTTTACGGAAGACAAGAGGCGACCGACCACCTGTGCTAATTACCTATCTAGCACGCTCCGAACACCTGTGTGTAAATGTAACTCGGGTATAGCGGAAGTGTAGGATCGTCGGATGGAGGCACCCATAGCTGTATGGATCTGTGCAAAACTGCTACAGTAAGTGTATCTTTTGTATTTAAAGGATTCTTTCTGATGAAAGATAAGGCCCATATGTTTCGAAAGCCGTATCGCAAGCAATGATTATTGGCATTTCTAAACGTTAAAACACAGCATTGGGATTGTAGTTCACATGAGGTAGTCATGGGTAAAGCTAATGGCTGAAAACTGTAGGGATAAGGCAGAATGCCACCTTGAGTTTGAGGGCTAGGCTGTATAGTGCATAACTGTATGTATGCCCCCAATGCAATTATGCAGTCTAATACATCCACAGTGGGATTTGAAGAGTTTTTTAATTATTGCATTCATTTTAAAGTTATATAACAAAATTCCAACCTTGTTTAGCATTATTCCACTATTTGGATACGTTTGGATCAGTTTCAATGTGGGACCTTTATTTTGAAGGCGAACCGCAAATTCCATTATTGTGACTAATACTGGGTAGCGTCACACAGGTGGCCGTGTGAATGATGACCGAGAGAAACGATGGCCTAAATTGCACACAAATAGTTCAAGTTGTATTACTCGTCTGTACGGCATAAGCATGGTAAACATCGTCCAACGAAACGCTTACTTGCAGGTTCCTTCTCGACAAGGTAACAACAATAAGAAATAGTAAAACATAAGAATACAAAGTAAATGGCAACAATATAATAAACATTTTAGCATAATTGTAATACAGGAAGGCAAAATGTATAGTACAATATTTACATGTGTATTGGGGAAGGGAGAAATGGGGGGCAAGTGTATAAATTGACCTGTATAATAAGTCTGGTAGCAGCAGTTGTGATGTGTGCTAAGGTGCGGAGAATCAGAGCAGGTGCAGGGCAGGTGGTCAGTCCAGTTCAAGTGTTCAGCAGTCTGATGGCTTGTAGATACCAACAGGCTCAGAGACAGTTTCTATCAAACCTCATGCTCCAACACCTTCTGCCCGACAGTACATGAGAGACAGCTCATGGCTGGGGTGATGTGCCAAGGAAATTAACATTTGTGACTCTCTCTACTACAGTCCCATTGATGTGGATCGGGCATGTTCCCTCCTCTGCTTCCTGATGTCAAACAACTTTGTTTTGCTGATGTTGAGGGAGAGGTTGTTGTCATGACACTACAATGCCAGTTCACTTACCTACTATAGGCTGACTGTCATTGTTGGTTATCAGGCCTACAGCCGTGGTGTAGTCACCAAACTTGATGATGTAGTTGGTTTTGTGTGAAACCACTTAGTCGTGGGAGTACAGCAGAGGACTGAGGACACACCCTTGGGGGGGCCCTGTGTTAAGAGTCAGTGTGGAGGAGGTGTTGTTGCCAATCCTCATAGCCTGTGGTATGCCTGTCAGGAAGTCCAGGATCCAGTTGCAGAGGGTGGTGTCCAGACCCAGGGCTCTGAGCTTGGTGTCGAGCTTCGAGGGAACAATAGTGTTGAATGCTGAACTGTAGTCAATGAACAGCATTTTCACACAGGTGTTCCTCTTGTCCAGATGTGTTACTGCCGTGTGAATAGCGATGAAAATGGCATCTTCCATGGATCTGTTGAAGCGGTAGGCAAATTGGAGTGGGTCCAGTGTGTCTGGCATGCTGGCCTTGATGTGAGCCATGACCAACCTCTCAAAGCACTTCATGATGACCGAGGTGAGTGCGACTGGGCGATAGTCATTTGGGCATGTCACCTTGTTTTTCTTTGGCACTGGGACGGTGGTGGTCTCCTTAAAGCAAAAAGTAACAAAAAGTCAATTCAAAAGATAAAGCTACCTGACTATTTTACTCTTACACCAGTGCATCAACAGGAATAGCCCAGAGCCCTTTAACTGGCATAAGTGTCTCTGTCCCAGGGACTACAATCTGGGACAGAGACAGGTTGAAGATATCCGAGAAGACGCCCGCCAGCTTGTCAGCACACGGCCAGGGATGCCATCTGGGCTGGCGGCTTTGTGAGTATTCACTCTTTTGAGAGTTTTCCTCACATAAGCCTTGGAGAGCGAAAGCACCTGGTCATCCGGAGCAGCGAGAGTCTTGCTGGATGGCTGGCTATTGTCTGCCTCTAAGCGAGCATCGAATGTGTTATGCTCGCCTGGGAGGGAGGCTTCGGTGGGCACCGCACAGCTGGATTTTCCTTTGTAGTCTATGATAGTCTGTAATCCTTGCCACATTCGACAAGAGTCTGAGTTGTCAAACATCGATTCAAGTTTGAGTCTATATTGTTTTTTTTGCGTCCCTAATGGATTTGCGGAGCTCGTACCTGCTTGCCTTGTACGCGTTGTGCGCCACCGAGTCCTCTCGGGGTTCATTCTTCTGACATTGAATGCTGCAGTACGGGCTCTCAGCATTGTACAGATATCTCCATTCATCCAGGGGTTTTGGATGGGGATTGTTATTGTGGGTATAATGTCATCAACACATTTCCTAATGAATCCTGTGACTGACGATGTATATTTCTCAATGTTGAGTTGATGAATCTTTGAACATATTCAAGTTACGTTTTTTTATGTCACATGCACAAGTACAGTGAAATGCCTGTCTGGCAAGCTCTAACCCCAACAATGCAGTAATCAATAACAATGTAATACAAAAAATAACAAGGTAGAACAAAAACACGAGCTATAATAATAAGAACATGATAAAGTAAGTAAGTATACCATATACAGGGTCAGTTCCAGTACCAAATTTACAATGTGTAGGGATACTGGATCGATAGAGGTAAGATATGTATAGGGGTAAGGTGACTAGGCAACCGGATATACTGTATGTTAAACAGAGTAGCAGCAGCGTATATGATGATTGTATGTGAGTGGGCATGTGTAGAGTCAGCATAAATGTATGTGCATATTATGTATGTGTGAGCAAATGATGGAGTGAGTGTTTGTATGTGTGTTGGAGTATCAGTGGGTGTAGTGTGTAGGGTCCTGTCAGTGTGCATAGAGACAGTGCAAAAATAAGGTCAATCAGTCCATGTAGCCATTTAGTTAGCTATTTAGCAGTCTCATGGCATGGGGATAGAAGCTGTTCAGGAGCCTGTTGGTGTCAGACTTGATGCACCAGTACCGCTTCACGTTTTGGAAGCAGAGCGAACAGTCTATGGCTTGGGTGGTTGGAGTCTTTAACGATTTTCTGGGCCTTCCTTTCACACCGCCCGATATAGAGGTCCTGGATGGCAGGGAGCTCAGCCCCAGTGATGTACTGGGCTGTCCGCACCACCCACTGTAGCGCCATGCAATTGAGGGCGGTGATATTGCCATACCAAGCAGTTATGCAGCCAGTCAAGATGCTCTCAATGGTACAGCTGTAGAACGTTTTGAGGATTTGAGGGCCCATGCTATCGCGCCCTCATCACGACTGTGCGCACTTGTGTGGACCATTTTAAGTTCTTAGTGATTTGGACACTGAGAAACTCGAAGCTCTCGACCTGCTCCACTGCAGCCCTGTTGATGTGGATGGGGGAATGCTCGACCCCCCCCCGTTTCCTGTAGTCCACGATCAACTCCTTGGTCTTACTGACGTTAAGGGAGAGGTTGTTGTTCCGGCCCCACACTGCCTGGTCACTGACCTCCTCCCTGTAGGCTGTCTCATCGTCGCCGGTGATCAGGCTTACCACCGTCATGTCATCAGCAAACTCGATGATGGTATTGGAGTTGTGCATGGCCGTGGGTGAACAGGGAGTACAGGAGGGGACTAGGCAAACACCCCTGTAGGGCCCCCATGTTGAGGGTCAGCGTGGCGGAGGTGATGTTGCTTACCCTCACCACCTGGGGTCGGCCCGTCATGAAGTCCAGGAGCCAGTTGCAGAGGTAGGTGTTCAGTCCCAGGGTCCTAAGCTTGGTGACGAGCTTGGAGGGGACAAAGGTATTGAATGCTGAGCTGTAGTCAAGGAACAGCATTCTCACATAGGCATTCCTCTTATATAGGTGGGTGAGGGCAGTGTGGAGTGCAATTGAGATTGCGTCATCTATGGATCTGTTTGGGCGGCATGCAAATTGGAGTGGGTCTAGTGTGTCTGGGATGATTGAGTTGATGTGTGCCATTACCAGCCTCTCAAAGCACTTCATGATTACAGATGTAATCCGTAATGGAAAGTAGCCCATACCACATGTGGCGGGTGTCGGAGCCTGTGTAATATGATTCCACCTTATTCCTATATTTTCCTTTTGCTCGTTTGATGACTCTGCGGAGGTCATAGTGGTACTTGTTCCTGTCCTCAGCTGTAGCCTCAGGGTTGTCTGCGATAGCCGTGCGGTAGCCCTATCCTTTAGTTTAGCGCCAACCTCAGTGTTAATCCAAAGCTTTTGATTAGGGAAGCAGCGAACCTTAACTGTGGGGACAACATCACCGATGCATTTCCTAATGAAGCCGGTGACGGAGGTGGTTAGCTCGTCAATGTTATCGGCGGAGTCCCGAAACATATTCCAAACAGCGCTAGCAAAGCAGTCCTGTAGTATAATCTCAGATTCTGGAGACCATTTCTCAGTGGAGCGAGTCACAGGTCATTCCTGTTTGAGTTTCTGTTTGTAAACAGGAAGCAGGAGTACAGAGTCATGATCTGATTTGCCGAATGGTGGATGTGGGAGGGCCTTGTATGCTTGCTTGTGGGTAGAATAATAGTGGTCTATGACTTTATTGCCCCTAGTGGCAAGGGAGACGTGTTGATGGAAGTTGGGCATCACGTGTCTTAATGACGTGGAATTAAAATAGCCGGCAACCAGAAAAGCAGCCTCTGAATGTAAGTTTTCCTGCTTAGTTATAGCCTCATGTAGTTCGTTAAGTGCCAGTTTGTTATTGTACTTGTCCTGAGGTGGAATGTGTACAACAGTCACGATAACAGCTGAAAACTCCTTTGGGAGGTAAAAGGGTCGGCATTTGACCATCAGGTATTCCAAGACGGGTGAGCAATGGGTCGACACTTCCACCGTGCTCGAGTCAGCACACAAGTTGTTGTTAATGAAGAGGCAAACCCCTTCCCCTCAATGTGAATTGAGAATCCATCGAGTTGGATAGCCATCGGGATATCTTGTCATGTTTCCGAAAAGCAGAGAATATTGCAGTTTTGAGAGTCCCGTTGGTAGCAAATCCGCGATCCATTTTATTATCAAGTGACTGTACATTGGCAAGTAGAATGTTGGTTGTAAGAAATAGTAGCGGATAGATTGAGAAAGTAAAAAGAAATCACAAAATAATCACAAAATAGCAAGCTTGGGTCTGAGCTCGCAAAACGGCAGCTATCCAGTATGGCGCCATATTTTCAGTTGTGTGACCAAAGTCAATCAGTATTCTCAAAACAATCCTGCAGCATTGAGTCTGCCTCCTCTGTCCAGCACCTCACTATTCTCTGTGTTAGTGGCTCCCTCTTGAGTTGTTGCTTGTAGGCGGGGAGTAGGAACAGAGATGTGATCTGATTGGCCGAAGTGGGGGTGGATGTTTGTGTATACATGGTCAAGCACGGCGGATCCTCTTGTGGGGAAGGATACATGTTGGTGATATTTGGGGAAAATGTGTTTTAGACGGGCGTGATTAAAGTCACCCGTGACAATAAAGACTGTACACAGTATGTACACAGCTGTGATAATAATACATGTGAATTCCTTCGGCATATAGTGGGGTCGGCATTTTATCATCATAAACTCCAGGTCGGGTGAACAGGAGCTCACAAAGTTTTCAACTTCTTATGACAATTCCTGGTGTACAAATATAATTAATTGTAAGGTAACTAGCTACAACATTAGTGGGTAATTCTTGAATCCCCATATCAGAGGCTTGATAGCTATGCAGGGTATTTCATGTGAGCTGGTCTACTGGCAGAACATGGCCCAACCTGAGATTTTTCTCTGCATTTCAACAGGTAGCTGCAACTGCACTTCTCTGTAAATGTCATAGACCGTATAAAACAGGGTAGATGTGCATAGTTAGTACCTTAACACACTGGCGTACCGGACACCCTCACAGGTCTGGAGGCCCATGTGCCTGTCATCAATGTCTAAAAATAATATTTCCATATGTACTAGGAAGCTAAGTGTTTATTTTTTGGGCTTCAAGAATGTGACTGATCAAAGTGCCTCAGGCCTTGAAAAATAAATAATTAAACTGATTGAAAGTAAGGGGATATCGGTGAACAAATGCCTTGGTCAAGGCTACGATTGTGCCAGTACAATGAGTGGAGGTTACTCAGGTGTTCAAATGTATGGTGGCATATTGCTGCCACTCTGAACAAAATATTGTTTATATCATTAAGATAAGATCACATTATTGAAAAATAATTAAATAACTCGCTATAACAAAATAATACATTATCTCATTATTACGAAAAAGATAACGTAATGAGAAAGCTCTCATTATAACGAGAAATATCATTATTACGAAATAATCCGGTTGCACGTTATGTTAAATAGCTTATGACTTTATTGTGGTCCTCTGTAGCTCAATTGGTAGAGCATGGCGCTTGTAACGCCAGGGTAGTGGGTTCGATCCCCGGGACCACCCATACGTAAAAATGTATGCGCACATGACTGTAAGTCGCGTTGGATAAAAGCGTCTGCTAAATGGCATATTATTATTATGCTGAAACGGTAGCATAGGCTACTTGGAAAGCATGGCTTCCTCTCATGCACAGGTTGACATTATGGCCGGTTTGCTTGAGTTGATAAACTTTTATTTTCTCCTCATTTGAGGCATTGGGAGATATTAGTGGCATTGAGCAATATAGATGGTGTTGTCATTGGTTTACGTACATTGCAGAGAATTCTGAGTTCTCTAAGGCTCTACAGCAGATGGAAAAAACAATCGGACCTCCTTGACATAGCGTTATTCCTCAACTGGGCCGACATGGGAAGCCTCATGGATACAAACTCATGCATCTTAAAAGGCATGTACAAAATCTGGTATATGGTTTGCTTCATATACATTGTCTACTGGTATCATTTTAAATTGAGAACATATAGCTCAACAATGTGTGAGTTTAGCTATTCTCTGCTTCAGATGACAGATCCCCATAAGGCCAGTACTGCCGTCATACTGTAGGCCAGGGTTTCCCAAACTCGGTCCTCGCGACCCCAATGGGTGCACGTTTTGGTTTTTGCCTTCGCACTACACAGCTGATTAAAATAATCAACTAATCATCAAGCTTTGATAATTTGAAACAGCTGTGTAGTGTTAGGGCAAAAACCAAAACGTGCACCCCTTGGGGTCCCGAGGACCGAGTTTGGGGAAAGGCTGCGGTAGGCCTATGGCGATGCATGCCATAATATTATGATAAGCTGCTACATGGATTCAGATAGCTGATATACTGAGACAGTGACAATCAAATAAAACAGATTGGAGATCTTACAACTAGACAAAAAGGAAATGTTCATTTGAGAATACAACAAATAAACACAGACACAGAAGCCCTTCCCTTCTTTATTGCAGGATTGTGATGTGATTAATCAACATTGACACTAGTTCATTTTAAATAGTTTAATAATTGAAAATTTAAACACTTCACATCAAAGATTCAACCCTTCATCACTACAAAATTTACAAATATTCTAACTCGTATGTAAAGATTAGAAATCTTAGTCTAAACAACAATAGATAATTGAGTAGTAACATGTATGCTATTATTACTAAAGCATAATTTCAGGTGAGCAAAAAAAACTCTATACCAGCAGTGGCCAACCTTGCTCCACTGATCCCTGATCTACTGGGTGAGCAGACTTCTGTTCCAGTCCAGCAATATTACACTTGATTATCAATTCATTAGGTTTGATAAGTTGAATCAGGTGTGTTATTGCTGGGCTGAAACAGAACCCTGCACACCCAGCAGACCTCCAGCAAGATTGGCCTGCTCCAATTGTAATAGGTTTCTACATTGTGTGTGATGTTTAACTGTATTTTTGTATACAACATGTGCTAACATAGATCGGCCTACACATATAACCCATGGCATATAGTTAGGCCTACCTATGTTAACAAATGTTGTATACAAAAATACTGCTGGTATACACAGTTGCTTTGTGAGAAGGTATTAAAGTTCACAGTTAGCCATTGTTATGTAAATGAGGCTGAAAAGTAAACACTGGGGTAAATCCTGTATGGAAATGTGCCATTAGTCTCTTGGGACATTCATTGGGACCTCTCTCTTCATCTGCAAACACAGTCTCACAGCTTTCCATATCTGAGGACAAAAAAACATCACAAAGAAACATGCTTCATTACATGCTGACTAGACCGGGCACGCGCGTGCATCCGTGTACGCCATCACGTGCATGTACATTTTGTCCATCCACACCAGACGCGATCAGGACACGCATGTTGAAATATCAAAACGAACTCTGAACCAACTATATTAATTTGGGGACAGGTCGAAAGGCATGAAACACTCATGGCCATTTAGCTAGCTTGCTGTTGCTAGCTAATTTGTCCTGGGATATAAACATTGGGTTGTTATTTTACCTGAAATGTAAAATGTACCTCTACTCCGATAATTAATTCACAGATAAAAGGGTAAACCTAGTTAGTTTCTAGTAACCTCTCCTCCTTCAGTCTTCTTCTTCTTCTTCTTCAGACTTTATATGGCAGTTGGCAACCAACTTTAAGGTGCATTACCACCACCAACTGGACTGGAGTGTGGACCTCAGTTCATCTTTCAATCACCCACGTGGATATATGCTCCTAAAAACCAATGAAGAAATGGGAGAGGTGAGACTTGCAGCGCGTCAAGCGTCAAAATTAGAACCAAGTTCTATTTTAGCGCCTGGCTATGTTGACGTACGCAAGTAGTTTGGATGAAATGAATGAATAACATGTATGTGCACATTTATTTTGTAATGCGAGTGGTGTGGTCAGCATGTTATACTCAAATTAGACAGCACTGAATATTCATAATGTCCTCCCACAAAGATACCTGCCCTATCCAGTAGCCTACACTCTCCCTTTACTGACAACTGGAGCTGCAATTTCACCTTCTTCCATGGCTGTTATATACAAATGCATCTGGAGACAGTTTTTAATTTACAATGATTACATCAAGATAGTTAGCTAGCTGATTACATTTAATTTATTTAGTATTTGATCCCCTGCTGATTTTGTACGTTTCCCACTGACAAAGAAATTATCAGTCTATAATTTTAATGGTAGGTTTATTTGAACAGTGAGAGACAGAATAACAACAAAAAAGTCCAGAAAAACACATTAAAGGGAGTGCTCCTAATCTCAGCTTGTTACCTGTATAAAAGACACCTGTCCACAGAAGCAATCAATCAATCAGATTCCAAACTCTACACCATGGCCAAGACCAAAGAGCTCTCCAAGGATGTCAGGGACAAGATTGTAGACCTACACAAGGCTGGAATGGGCTACAAGACCATCGCCAAGCAGCTTGGTGAGAAGGTGACAACAGTTGATGCGATTATTCGCAAATGGAAGAAACACAAAATAACTGTTAATCTCCCTCGGCCTGGGGCTCCATGCAAGATCTCACCTCGTGGAGTTGCATTGATCATGAGAACGGTGAGGAATCAGCCCAGAACTACACGGGAGGATCTTGTCAATGATCTCAAGGCAGCTGGGACCATAGTCACCAAGAAAACAATTGGTAACACACTATGCACAGAGTAGGTATTCCCTAACAGAAATATGCAAATACTGTTCATGCTAGAACGTGCCAATAGGATCTCGCTAGCTCCTGCTTGGCTCTGCCCCCCTCCTTGCTTGTTCTGCCCACTATGACTCATTTGTTCCCATTGGAAATGACAAGCTGTGGTCTATCTTGGGTTAGTTATAAAATCTTTAGTTATACTGTCAATCTGACGACATCAAATGATGACAAAAGGTTTTCCTACTAATTATTTGCCTCCTTTTGCAATGTAATTTTATTTCCAAGCCACTGTAATGCACTTTTGAGGAAATCAGCGCTCATTGACAATGCATTGAGTAGAATGCTTGATCAGTCGGAAATGCTTCTCAGATAGGGGCTTGCTTGTTCTTGAAAATAGCTATAGCTTGCTACCATAGTGATCCCCTCAAGAGTAGTTCATTTCAGTGCATCGTTCATATACTGTGCCTTCGGAAAGTATTCAGACCTTGACTTTTTCCACATTTTGTTAGGTTACAGCCTTATTCTAAAATTGATTCAATTGTTTTTCCCCCCCTCATCTATCTACACACAATACCCCATAATCACAAAGTAAAAACAGGTTTTTAGAAATGTTTGCTAGTTTATTAAAAATAAAAACAGAAATATTACATTTACATAAGTATTCAGACCCTTTACTCAGTACTTTGTTGAAACACCTTTGGCAGCAATTACAGCCTCGAGTATTCATGGGTATGACGCTACAAGCTTGGCACACCTGTATTTGGGGAACTTCTCCCATTCTTCTCTGCAGATCCTCTCAAGCTCTGTCAGGGTGGATGGGGAGCGTTGCTGCACAGCTATTTTCAGGTCTCTCCAGAGATGTTCGATCGGGTTCAAGTCCGGGCTCTGGCTGGGCCACTCAAGGACATTCAGAGACTTGTCCCAAAGCCACTCCTGCGTTGTCTTGGCTGTGTGCTTTGGGTCGTTGTCCTGTTGGAAGGTGAACCTTCGCCCCAGTCTGAGGTCCTGAGCGCTCTGGAGATTGTTTTCATCAAGGATCTCTCTGTACTCTGCTCCGTTCATCTTTGCATCGATCCTGACTAGTCTCCCAGTCCCTACCGCTGAAAAACACCCCACAGCATGATGCTGCCACCACCATGCTTCACCGTAGGGATGGTGCCAGTTTCCCTCCAGACGTGACGCTTGGCATTCAGGCCAAAGAGTTGAATCTTGGTTTCATCAGACCAGACAATCTTGTTTCTCATGGTCTGAGAGTCTTTAGGTGCATTTTGGCAAACTCCGAGCGGGCTGTCATGTGCCTTTTACAGAGGAGTGGCTTCCGTCTGGCCACTCTACCATAAAGGCCTGATTGGTGGAATGCTGCAGAGATGGTTGTCCTTCTGGAAGGTTCTCCCATCTCCACAGAGGAACTCTAGAGCGCTGTCAGAGTGACCATCGGGTTCTTGGTCACCTCCCTGACCAAAGCCCTTCTCCCCCGATTGCTCAGTTTGGCCGGGAGGCCAGCTCTAGGAAGAGTCTGGGTGGTTTCAAACGTCTTCCATTTAAGAATGACTGAGGCAACTGTGTACTTGGGGACCTTCAATGCTGCAGAAATATTTTGGTACCCTTCCCCAGATCTGTGCCTAAACACAATCCTGTCTCGGAGCTCTACGGACAATTCCTTCGACATCATGGCTTCACTATCCCACTTCAGTGAGACTCGGCTTGTCTTTGAGTGGAGTGTTCGTTAGAATAGATACTTCAGATGTACCAACGGTTGTCTGAGATGGGATTGTCCTTCCCAACTCATGTCTTTAGTGAAAGTTCTAGACTACTTTACATGCCAGCTGCAGACTGGTAATGCTACAGTCTGGTGAGTTTCTTCTTCTTGTGTAGAGATTGAGAGTTTCTCACCATTTCAAACGTGTGGACTAACGTCTCACGTTTCCTGGTCTTAGAGTGTCAACCATTTATAACGTGAGCTCGCGCTTCACGTCGGCTGGTCTTTCTGGTCTAACCATTTTAAGCCGTGTAGCCACAGCTCCATGCTTCCTGGTCTAATTCATTCAAAGTTCTAACCATTCTAAACGTGCAGTTGCCACTCTCACGTTTTCTGGTATTTCTGGTCTAACCATTTTAAGCCCTATAGCCACAGCTCCACGCTTCCTGGTCTCATGTTAATTTGTCTTTCAAGCCTTTATGCCCTCTTGGTAAAAGAGGCGTTCCTACTTGCTGACACAATCTCTGATGGCACTTGGGGTGTGGCTAATTACTGTGCAAAGGATATGATTAGAAGTGATCTCTTATGCCTCCTAAAATCACATTCCTATCTTAACAAAACTAGTTTCATCCATTTTCATATCACATAGACAACGTATTGGAGGGAAACTTGACAGATAAAGGGGGTATCCTTCCTAAGTTACAGTATTTGGTTCATACAGTTTTTAATAACATCACAAAATAATAAACAATATGACATGATTATTCTTTAGATCCCCACTGATCATTCCAAACATTTGTCCACTTTTATTGACGTAAGAGTTTTTAGCTAGCTGATGGGTCCTTTGATCCACTGTCAGGAGAGTCATGACACTTGGCACATCTGTATTTGGGGAGTTTCTCCCATTCTTCTCTACATATCCTCTCAAGCTCTGTCAGGTTGGATAGGGAGTGTTGCAGCACAGTTATTTTCAGGTCTCTGGGCCACTCAAGGATATTCAGAGACTTGTCCCGAAGTCACTCCTGCGTTGTCTTGGCTGTGTGCTTAGGGTTGGTGTCCTGTTGGAAGGTGAACCTTTGTCCCAGTCTGAGGTCCTGAGTGCTCTGGAGCAGGTTTTCATCAAGGATCTCTCTGTACTTTGCTCCGTTCATCTTTCCCTCGAACCTGACTAGTCTCCCAGTCCCTGCCTCTGAAAAACATCCCCACAGCATGATGCTGCCACCACCATGCTTCACCGTAGGGATGGTGCCAGGTTTCCTCCAGACGTGACCCTTGGCATTCTGGCCAAAGAGTTCAATCTTGGTTTCATCAGACCAGACAATCTTGTTTCTCATGGTCTGAGAGTCTTTAGGTGCCTTTTGGCAAACTCCAAGAGGGCTGTCATGTGTCTTTTACTAAGGAGTGGCTTCCGTCTGGCCACTTTACCATAAAGGTCTGATTGGTGGAGTGCTGCAGAGATGGTTGTCCTTCTGGAAGGTTCTCTGTAGCTCTGTCAGAGTGACCATCGAGTTCTTGGTCACCTCCCTGACCAAGGCCCTTCTCCCCCGATTGCTCAGTTTTGCCGGGCGGCCAGCTCTATGAAGAGTCTTAGTGGTTCCAAACTTCTTCCATTTAAGACTGATGGAGGCCACTGTGTTTTGGGGGACCTTAAATGCTGCAGACATTTTTTGGTACCCTTCCCCAGATCTGTGCCTCGACACAATCCTGTCTCGGAGCTCTACGGACAATTCCTTTGACCTCATGACTTGGTTTATGCTCTGACATGCACTTTCAACTGTGGGACCTTATATAGACAGGTGTGTTCCTTTCCAAATCATGTCCAATCAATTTAATTTACCACAGGTTGACTCCAATCAAGTTGTAGAAACATCTCAAGGATGATCAATGGAAACAGGATGCACCTGAGCTCAATTTCGAGTCTCATAGCAAAGGGTCTGAATACTAATGTAAATAAGGTATTTGTTTTTTTATTGTAATAAATTAGCAACATTTTTATTATGTGTAGATTGCTGAGGATTATTTATTTT
Source organism: Coregonus lavaretus (assembly GCF_964263955.1). Lineage (NCBI taxonomy): Eukaryota > Metazoa > Chordata > Actinopteri > Salmoniformes > Salmonidae > Coregonus > Coregonus lavaretus. The sequence continues at coordinate 28,498,305 of NC_140005.1, read as the reverse complement.
TTAATCCATTTTAAAATAAGGCTGTAACGTAACAAAATGTGGAAAAAGTCAAGGGGTCTGAATACTTTCCGAAGGCGCTGTGGCTTGCTAGCTAGGTATTTAGCTGTTCTAGAAATGATATAATCATGCTAGCTAATTATTTCAATGTACCTTCCAAATGTGAAATTACAAGACAACAAGGACACTTACCTAAACTGTTCCTCTATGTCATCATGGTTGTGAAAGTAAGGTAGCTAGCTAGCTAATCTCATTCCCAGAGACTTCCGCACAAATGCGCACTCCATGGGGGTCTAGAATATGAAGTAAACACCTGACTGCATTTTGGGTAACCACATATCCCGCTTGGATGCATTTAAGATGCATTAGTTTGTATCCATGAAGCTTCCCATGTCGGTCAAGGAGGTCCGATTAGTTTTTTCCGTCTGCTGTAGAGCCTTAGAGAACTCAGAATTCTCCACAATGTACGTAAACTATATTGCTCAATGACACTAATATCTCCCAATGCCTCAAACTGAGGAGAAAATAAAAGTTGATCAACTCAAGCAAACCGGCCATAATGTCAACCTGTGCATAAGAGGAAGCCAAGCTTGCCTCGTAGCCTATGCTAACGTTTCAGCATAATGAAGGCTATTTCTCATAACATGCAACCTGATTATTTTGTAATAACATCTTTCTCATTATGACATCTTTCTCATAATAACGAGATAATGGATTATTTTGTTATAACAAGTTTTTGAATTATTTCGTAATAACGTGATCTCATCTCGTAATAATTATTTTTAAAAAGATTGGTTTCTGAGTGGCAGCAATACAAAAGTGCATATCAGACCGAGAGCCTAATGCTTCTTAGGTAGGCCTAGTTCTTTATTAGTGTTAGTTGAGAAAATGATCACTCCGCAGAAGCAACAGTTACAGGGATGGTTAAAAACAGCTTGATTGCCATAGCAACATCAGGGAAACTTGGCAGAGGGGAGTGGTGCTTCAAATAAGCAGTTCTGCAACATCTTTAATTGAGCCTCTCATTCTCCTTAATTGCCGGCTTCAACACGTTACGGAAAGAGATTAACAGTATAGGAAGCTCTGGGTACAGGTCGTCTGGATACTGGACAGCCAATAAAGTGGCAGATGCAAGCAGATTATCATCTTTAGCGGACAACAGTTCTTGAGGGCTCAAACAAAACAAGCGGTTTGCGATTTCATTCATACTGGTGAACCGGCATTTGAATTGTGTGGTTGCAATATCAACAGTCCCTTATCTAAATAGCAGCTTAATATTTTATATAGCTATAGATAGTAGGCTATTTGATGTGTAATTTTTATAAATAGTTTATAAATAGCAGCTTAATACTTTATATAGCTATAGATAGTAGGCTATTTGATGTGTAATTTTTTATAAATAGTTTATAAATAGCAGCTTAATACTTTATATAGCTATAGATAGTAGGCTATTTGATGTGTAATTTTTATAAATAGTTTATAAATAGCAGCTTAATACTTGATATAGCTATAGATAGCAAAAAATTACACATCAAATAGCCTATCTATAGCTATATCAAGTATTAAGCTGCTATTTATAAAAATTACATCAAATAGCCTATCTATAGCTATATAAAGGATTAAGCTGCTATCTAGAAACTTTTAATAAAAATTACACATCAAATAGCCTACTATCTATAGCTATATAAAGTATTAAGCTGCTATTTATTTATATATATATATATATATATATATTTTATATATATATTTTTTTTCTTTTTACATTTTAGTCATTTTAGCAGACGCTCTTATCCAGAGCGACTTACAGTTAGTGAGTGCATACATTTTCATACTGGCCCCCTGTGGGAAACGAACCCACAACCCTGGTGTTGCAAGCACCATGCTCTACCAACTGGGAGTATTTTCCCTGTGTGCCTTGTATTTTCCAGTGCACCTGTTTTGTGCCCTGGAGTGTGTTGGTGCAGTTCTGCGTAAACCTGTATTTTGCGGATTAAAGCCTGTTTTTCTGTGATTTACCCTCCTGCGCCTGACTCCTTCAATACAACCACATCACAATAGCCTACTTTCTATAGCTATATAAAGTATTAAGCTGCTATTTATAAAGTTTATATAAAAATTGCATATCAAATAGCCTACTATATAAAGTATTAAGCTGCTATTTATAATTTTTATAAAAAGTGTAGATATAGCAGCTTAATACTTTATATAGCTATAGATAGTAGGCTATTGTGATGTGGTGGTTGTTACGACTTCCGCCGAGGCTGCCCCCCTTCGTGGTTCGGGCAGGCTTCGGCGTTCGTCGTCACCGGAGTACTAGCTACTGCCGATTCCATTCTCATCACTCCACTAGTCATGTCTTGTCAATCACACACACCTGGTGCTCATTCCCCTAATTAGTATGTGTATAAGTGTTCCCTCTGTTCCCCTTGTCTTTGTGAGTGATTGTTTGTTGTGAGAGCGTGTAGCTTGGTTGAGCTACTATTCACTGTGTTTATGCCAAGGTGGATGTTTTCCCTTGTAATAGTTTCGTTTGACGCTTTGGGCGTTTGATTTATGTAAACGAAATAAACTCTGGACTTTGGTATTTTACATCCTGCGCCTGACTCCTTAATTTACACCTCGTCACAGTGGTGTGGAAGGAATCAGGCGCAGGAGGGTAAATCACAGAAAAACAGGCTTTAATCCGCAAAATACAGGTTTACGCAGAACTGCATCAAACACACTCCAGGGCACAAAATAGGTGCACTGGAAAATACAAGACAAGGGAAAATACTCCCGTCGAACAAAATACACGAGTTCCACAATAAACAATCACCCACAAGGACAAGGGGGCAGAGGGAACACTTATTTACATTTACAGTTTAGTCATTTAGCAGACGCTCTTATCCAGAGCGACTTAGTTTTAGTGAGTGCATACATTTTTCATACTGGCCCCCCGTGGGAATCGAACCCACAACCCTGGCGTTGGCAGACCTACAGGAGGCCCTACTTATACACTGACTAATTAGGGGATGACAAGACAATTGTGATGATGATTGGGGCAGCAGTGGTTAGTACTCCGGTGACGACGAACGCCGAAGCCTGCCCGAATAAGGAGGGGAGGCAGCCTCGGCCGAAGTCGTGACAGCTATTTGATGTGTAATTTTTATAAAAAGTTTATAAATAGCAGCTTAATACTTTAGATAGTAAGCTATTTGATGTGTAATTTTTATAAAAAGTTTATAAATAGCAGCTTAATACTTTATATAGCTATAGATAGTAGGCTACACTGCATAATGAAACGATCTCTAGTAAGCTAGTGCTTTGAGGGTGGACTGAATATTATTTGGCATTAATAGACTGGTTTTATGCACCACAACAATAAAAAGTAACATTACGATATGGTGTGTGTCACCCTACTGTGGTTTTAAATGGAATTGCATTTACAACAAAGAGGGTGGAGGTAATGAAATGGATGGTTCTATGGGGTCCACTACTGTAGGTCCAGGTCAGATTCCCATGGCCCTTTAAGTCAGGGGAACTTAATTAAATATATTATACTTGTTAGGTCAGGGATATGTGCAATGTTTTTATGTTTTTAACTTATTTATTTCACAATTAAAATGCCTGAAATCCAACATCATAACCCTTCGATACAAGGAATATCTCAGCATCCAAAAATACAAATCCAGTTTTGTAAGGGCATTCATGCATGTGGACAGCAGCCTGTCTCTGAGGACAAGAGGCTTTCTAAGGGCTCTATTCAATCCGCATCACTGAAATCCGTGATTGAAATTTAAAGGGAATGTTCCCGTTTTAGCGGAGACTGCATTCATGGTAAACACTGCCTTTACATTTCTATAGTAGAATCTATAACGCTTCACAGATTGAATAGAGCCCTAAATCGTTATGTAGACAAAGGCAACTACTATTGTACCATTTAAAATTATATGAACTATACAAGAGGCTATACAAGAGAAAGCAATCAGAGATTCTCAATTGGGTAAAAGTCCGTCCTCTCCTCCATCCTCCGTGACCCAGAAACTGAAATAGTGGTTGCCATATGTATAAGTGTAAATTCATTAATTGGCGAACGGAGGAGTTTGCTCCTCTCCTCGATTACCTCCTCTGGTGGAGGATGCAGAAGTGCATCCTATGCGGAAGAGTTTTGAAATCTGCCTCACTCCCTTTGAAACAGCGGTTTTATCGGAGGAGAAAAGCATGCACATGTTTAAAAATGATAGGGTACTTATCTTTTTATCTATAAAATGTCTGGCACAACTAGCTATATTTCTTTTGACCACTACTCAGTAATTTGCCTGATGACGCGCTAGTGGACAAGGAGTCATTTCATACAAGCGCTTTTGTTTCTACGTTTCCTCTCTTTTTCAAAAGGAGGCGAGGTGGCAAAGAGGCAAGCAAAACCATACCATTTGAGAATCTCCCCATAAGAACTTCTCTCTCCTGGGTTGCTCGAGGCAAAAGGGGTCACCTAATGGATATAAATAATTGTCCAGAAATGACCATATTGGACAGGTTCCAAATCCCAGACCCAAATTCCATGGCATTACATATGGATTCTGCAAATTAACAAAGAGATTTAGCTAATTGGTGCTGTCACAATGTAGGGAGCACAACTTGATCTCTTTCTGTAGAGGACATATCATATCTAACATCCACGCACACTCTAGTACCCAATGTTCTAGCACTGACTGGTCACAAATGTGTCGATGTTGGGTATATAACAAGACACTGCAGCTGAGATGGTGCGACAGTCATTATTTGGGTAATGAGCTGGCTCAGTGGCAGCGTGTGGCGCAGCAGTCTGATCTGTCAGCCAATAAGCACGAGACCTGTGCTGGAAAGCCGAGTCGGGGGTCACTGAAGCGAAGGCTTGCAAAGAGGGGCTGGGATTCAGCACTTAACACTGAGAAGTGCTCGTTAAAATGCAATTTTTTGACAATATGCTCATTTCTGTTGAAGAGAGAACAGCATATTGCGCTGAGTGGTTTCATCCATCAGTCAGCCATGTGATGGTATTAACAGGTGTTCACGGAGGTCATTTGTAAAAAGACTAATTAAAAGTCTAATATCCCACGGCACTATTATGGATCAGATTTCTTTTTACGCATCTTGTTTTCAATGCACACAAAATAGAATAGTAAATGCAAGGCAAAGGGGTAGCCTAGGTCTTCAGTTATCATTTGGTCTAGAATTCAGGCAAACCGATGGATGGATGGATGGATGGATGGATGGATGGATGGATGGATCCCCCCCCATTTTGGGACACTCCTGTCAGAGAGTAGAGGTTTCCTTCAAATATGCTGTGACGTTATTAGACAAGACCACAGAGTACTCGTCTTCATTTGAGTGTCATATGGAGATTCTGCCCCTCGAAGACACACTCATTGAAGTCTGAAGTCTCTGTGTGTTGTGGACTTTGAAGTGGTATTGTCCTCTGTCTGTAGGAGCATGATGTGGGAATGCTGTAATGGAATCTGTTTTGCTGCGCTGGCTAGCTCTCCACTGCGCCCCATCTGTAATTACAACACACAGACACCCAACCACAGGGGGTAGCTGATGCCTGCTGCCCCCTCCACAACATTTGTGTAAACTCAGCCCTCTTGACAACCAAGCAGTCTGGGTGCGACAGATGGCAAACCACAAAAATCATCTCTATGAACAATACCAGAGTCTTGGGTTTCAGATGTATGATACTGTACATGGAGCTGTGGCTCTGTATGGAGCCATCTAAAATGCACCCTTCCTTCCTCCCTGCCTTGAAGTTATCACTAATCTGTAAGGACCCAATTCTAACTAGAGATCCACACATGTAATTCAGGCCCTGTCGCAAGGATCTCAAGGACAGGTAAATGTTCTCAGTCAAACATGTTCTTAGTTTTAATAAAAACTTTTGTTTTAGTTATTTGAAGAAGACCCAAAGCAGGTACCTTAAACTTCCCATGTTTCTTTCCTCCTGTCTGCTCACAGCATGGATGAATATTTAATCAATGGCCAGAGGCATGCCCTTGTACACACGGTTCCTATTGAATGAAGGAACCTAACAGAGCCAAAAACATAGCGGGAGTGAACTCAAACTACTATCACTTCCCATCGACTGAGATCCACATTTGTATTTGAAATGCCGTCTGCATTCCTTGATCCGCCTCTCAGTCCTTGTCTTTTCCCCTTCGGTCTCCTGTGCCCTTCAGGCCGGGCCGCATGTGACAGACAGACACTGGTGGTAGTGGTGATGCTCCTCCACCCAGTTTCACACCTTGGCTGTCCCTGCCGAGAGTGCCTGGGAAACCACAGGCCACCACCCTGGCGCCAGCCCGCAGTGGCCCAATCAATACCCTTGCATTTCCTGTCCATTTGCTGCAGGTCACGGGAATGGGCCTCATTAATAATTACTGCTTGCGGAGCTTCAAGTGTGCTTCTCGTGGCAGGGCCAAGGAAAGCTTTATGACATTTTTCCCTCCTAGATTTGATTTTGCTGTTGCAGTGACATAGCAAAGTAGTAAAGTAGCAAACACAATAAAATAACTCAACAACAGATGACTGGATGTGAACTATTTTAATAGCAAACAGTTAAATTGAGTTTTAAAAGGTGCAATCTGTAGTTTAATTTCTGGTAAACATCTATAGGACTGAGGGGAAGGGTCATTGCGAGTGTTCTGCTCACTGATTGGCTTAAATAGAACAAAGATTGTTTTTCTTGTGTGTGTGTTTGAGCATCAATTGATTGTGCAATTTGTCCTGAGGCCACAAGGGAATGGCGGGGGGTCAGAACTTTGTGACAGTGCTAGCGATGTTCTCCAAGGCTGAGCGTGCCTCAGAGGAAGGGAAACACTGGATGGACTCCAGAGCTTTGTTGCCGTGGTAACGACACAGGTCCATTGTCGAGATGACACCTTCCTCCAACTTGATTGTGGACCGCAGCTGTTGCAGGAAGAGACCATAGGACATGACAGCATTTTTTTTATGTAAGCAAATGTTGAAATAAGCAGCCTATTGTGAATGCGGAGGATGGAACGTGCAGTGGTCATGACAAAACTGTACTTTGGTCATTGGACCCCCCCCCCCCCCTTCCAGACACACTGAGTAATCTTGGGTGTCTTTCCCCCCTGCTGCTCTAGCTCTGTCAGGACATCTTTTTTGCTCAGGGCGTTCTACCTAATGAATTCTGGGACCGAAAAGCCCCTGTGGGCCTTCGCTTAAAAAAACAGCAGACAGGGAGCGTTGCTCCACTGCACTAATGTGTGTGCACGCTCGTCAATTTCGAAACGGGGACACGGGACACTCCAAGGGTCTCCTCCACACTCCATTACTTCCCAAAAAGGCCTTGTCCTTCTCTGTCCACCACTTTCTTTTCCTATGTCGAACAACAGGTGGCAGATATTTCCAAAATATGGTCTGACTGAGACCATCTCCATGGTTTCAGACTGCATTAAATTTAAGACTAAGAGGAGCAGTGCACAGGGCACACCTAGTGTTTGACACAATATACATTTCAGAGTAAAAGCCCAGGCAAGCGGGACAAATGTATTCTATTCTAAATACTAACCTATAGGGGAATGGTTGTTTATAGTAACTACAATAACTGGGGTGCAGTTAGGAGGATACATTCTCTCCATATCCCCCCTCCTGTCCTCATGAAGGAGATTCTCTGACAATGCCACTGTCTCAGTCGCTCTCTCTCCTCCACAAATAGTCCTAGGTACCTAATCCCCCACGATCTGGTTTCAGACGTGACCAGAGACCCCCCCGCCTCTGTTGTTTCTTCCTGCGCCCCGTCTGTCCCCTCCTTTCCCTCTAACTGACTTTGGGAAGGAAATGTCAAACTTGCGATTGGTTAGAGTGGATATCAACCCTTTCTGAGCATCTTTGATAGTCTTGTAACCCACCTTGCTACCATACCACAATAGCACAATAAACATCCACAGTATGTACATCCACCCTGTTTACCTTTGTATAGTCAATAGTTCCAATAGTTTTTGCCTGTTCACAGAGAGAAAAAGAGAAAGACATTATTTAAAGTAAGTATACACTGTGTACAAAACATGCTCTTTCCATGACAGACTGACCAGGTGAAAGCTATGATCCCTTAATGATGTCACTTGTTAAATCCACTTCAATCAGTGTAGATGAAGGGGAGGGGACAGGTTAAATAATACTTTTTAAGCCTTGAGACAATTGCGACATGGATTGTGTATGTGTACCATTCAGAAGGTGCCTTTGAACGGGGTATGGTAGTAGGTGCCAGGCGCACCGGCTTGTGTCAAGAACTGCAACGCTGCTGGGTTTTTCACGCTCAACAGTTTTCCGTGTGTATCAAGAATGGTCCACCACCCAAAGGACATCCAGCCAACTTGACACAACTGTGGGAAGCATTGGAGACAATATGGGCCAGCATCCCTGTGGAAAGCTTTCGACACCTTGTAGAGTCCATGCCCCGACTAATTGAGGCTGTTCTGAGGGCAAAAGGGGGTGCAACTCAATATTAGGAAGGTGTGCATAATGTTTTGTACACTCGGTGTACATCTTTACCTTGTGGTTATATATACACACAACTTAAACTGTCAGGAAAAAGTAATGGCACAGGATAAGTGGTTCAGTACCTGTTGCAGCTGATGATGCCATCTCTCCTGCCCCACAATCTGCCGGTGGAAAACCACAGGGGCAGAGTTCAAACTGAAGGTGACTGGGTCTGCTGAATTGCTCTTCACAAATGGCTGCAGGTCAGAGTTCAACTAAAGAGTGAGAAATGACAGCATTAGTCAATCATAACAGCCTAATCATGATCCTTACATGTCACATCTCACCAACTACAGCGTTTCCCAAACTCCGTCCTGGTGCACGTTTAGTTTTTTGCCCTAGTACTACCCAGCTGATTTAAAATAATCAAAGCTTGATGATGAGTTGATTATTTAAATCAGCGGTACTATTATGTCGTTTTCACTCACATTTTCACATTTCAGGAAAGACTAAAGGAAAGCAGCACGATTCTTTACTTTTCAGCAAAGCCAATCTTTCAGGTTTCCTGCAGTGTGGTGTATTGGGGTTGTGCCGCAGAGCATCATGGGGGTTTTATGTGTTGAGACCGAGCACATTCTAGATAAATGGTTGAACTGATTCCTGTCTCCCGTCTCATTATTATTGAATTGTTATAAAGACGTGGTTATGAAACCCACAAGAAATAACAAAAGATTGGCAACGAGTCTGAACCGTCGGGAACTATTCTGTCTAGAAGAAGTCGGTTTTTACAGGTGTAAACTGTTATTTTCTGTGGTACAGTCTAGGCTAATGTTAGCACAGTGTATTGCTAGCAAGTGCATAGTCGAGCTATCTAAGAGAGAGAGTTACTGTAGCATCGTCATAGATGGCAGAAAAATATTTGAGACTGACGTCGGAGCGCGAAAACAAAGTGATTAAAAAGGGAGTAAAGGAATGGACGTGAGGAAGAACTTTGGGGAAATTAAGGATGAAACGTCAATTAGTGAAGTGGAGGAAGATCACGTGACTGAGGAAAATATTGCTCTGGTTAAGGACAATATTGACGTGAGTGACAATCAGGAGCCAATTGAGAAATCTAAAATGGCTGGAATTGTTGGAAACATTGGACAGTTTGATGAAAGTATTGAGCAGTGGAGCTCATATACAGAATGGTTTGAAAATTTAGTTATTGCAAATGACATTGATGAGGACAAAATTGTGCCTACATTTTTTTTGTTTAATGGGGCTAAAGACATTTAATTGACTACGCAGTCTGCTACAGCCACACAGGCCAGGTAATAAGACGTGGGGATATTGTGGAAATACTGAAAGGACACTTTTCACCAAAACCACTAGTTATTGCTGAAAAGTTTAGGTTCCACAGAAGAAATCAGGAAGAGGAAGAATCAGTGATGTTTGCTGCTGCATTAATGAAACTATCAGAGCACGGAGTTTAATGATGTTCTAAATGACACCATTAGCGACATAGTATGTGGGCTACGGAGTGAAGCTACACAAGAGACTATTGACTGAAAGTAATCTGACCTTGGCAAAGGACATTGAAGTCAGTGTATATCCATTGAACTAACTGCTAAAGAGGCTCAGCAGTTGAGTTCATCAGGAAAAATGCAGAGAGTTGCAACTGAAAATCAGAGCCAGGGAAATCATGGCACATGCTTCCGCTGTGGCAAAGCGGGACATCAGGCGTCTACATGCTGGTGTAAGGACATGGATTACCGAGCCTATGGTTAAAAGGGCCACATCGAACGAGCTTGCAGAAACAAAAAGAGCTCAGAGAAAACTCAAAATACTGAAAACAAGAAAGAGACATTCCAACCAAAGAAAAGAGACATGTTCACGCTGTTGAGCAGGAGAACACTGAGGTGAGTGACTCATCAGACAGGGAAGTCACACTGAATATAGTGACTGTTTCTGTGGGGCCGCACAGCTACTATGTCTCTCCCTTGTTAGAGGGGCAGCCAGTGCTTATGGAGATTGATAAAGGCTGTATCTCGTGTCAGACACAGTCTACAAAAGACACAAACACCTTCCACTTCAGCCAGCACACATCGTGTTAAAGACTTACACAGGTGAATATGTCACTGTGAGATGCATCACTGATGTCACAGTTCAGTTAAACTGACAAACAGGACAGCGGAGTCACTCACCACCTTCCGGAGACATTTGAAACCCCACCTCTTTAAGGAATACCTGGGATAGGATAAAGTAATCCTTCTACCCCCCCCCTAAAAAATAAATAAAAATAAAAAATATAAAAAAATAAGATATTGTAAAGTGGTTATCCCACTGGCTATAGGGTGAATGCACCTATTTGTAAGTCGCTCTGGATAAGAGCGTCTGCTAAATGACGTAAATGTAAATGTAAATGTAAACTGAAAAGCTGCCACTATGTCGTGAAAGGAGACAATCCATCACTACTGGGATGTTTGTGTTTAGAGAAAATCACACTGAACTGGCCATCAGTGCGTACAATGGAGACACATGCCTACCCGTCATCTTAAAGAAACATGGGGAAGTCTTTAATGCAGAGCTGCATAGCATGAAATACATTACAGTAAAGGTTAGCATTAAGCTAACCGACGTTTCTGAAAGCATGCCCTGTACCTTATGCTATAAGACCAAAAGTCGAGGCTGACTTGGACACTCTAGTCAAGAACAAAGTACTGGAGCCGGTCAGCATGAGTGAATGGGCAACACCCATCGTACCAGTCCTTAACAAATATGGTGGAATTAGGATATGTGGAGACTTTAAAGTTACCGTTAACCCTGTGTGTTGTTCACTAAGCAGTATCCGCTACCACACACACAACCTTTTCACAGGATTAGCCGGGGTCAAAAGTTCAGCAAGATCGACCTCTGCCAAGCGTACTTGCAGATGCACATGGAAAAAAAGTCAAAGGAGCTTCTGACTGTCGTGACACACACGGGGCTCTTCAGGTACTGTCATCTACCGCTTGTAATCACAAATGCGCCAGTGCTGTTCTAGAGGACGATGGATAAGATCTTGCCAGGAGTACAATGCTACCTGGATGACACCTCGTTACTGGGAAAGACGAAGAGGACCATCTCCAGAACTTGGATGCAACCTTACAGAGACTGAAGGACTCCGAGTTCATAAAGACACACTACATTATGGACTATGAGTTCGTACGGACATACAGTGGGGAAAAAAAGTATTTAGTCAGCCACCAATTGTGCAAGTTCTCCCACTTAAAAAGATGAGAGAGGCCTGTAATTTTCATCATAGGTACACGTCAACTATGACAGACAAAATGAGAATTTTTTTTCCAGGAAATCACATTGTAGGATTTTTTATGAATTTATTTGCAAATTATGGTGGAAAATAAGTATTTGGTCACCTACAAACAAGCAAGATTTCTGGCTCTCACAGACCTGTAACTTCTTCTTTAAGAGGCTCCTCTGTCCTCCACTCGTTACCTGTATTAATGGCACCTGTTTGAACTTGTTATCAGTATAAAAGACACCTGTCCACAACCTCAAACAGTCACACTCCAAACTCCACTATGGCTAAGACCAAAGAGCTGTAAAAGGACACCAGAAACAAAACTGTAGACCTGCACCAGGCTGGGAAGACTGAATCTGCAATAGGTAAGCAGCTTGGTTTGAAGAAATCAACTGTGGGAGCAATTATTAGGAAATGGAAGACATACAAGAACACTGATAATCTCCCTCGATCTGGGGCTCCATGCAAGATCTCACCCCGTGGGGTCAAAATAATCAAAAGAACGGTGAGCAAAAATCCCAGAACCACACGGGGGGACCTAGTGAATGACCTGCAGAGAGCTGGGACCAAAGTAACAAAGCCTACCATCAGTAACACACTACGCCGCCAGGGACTCAAATCCTGCAGTGCCAGATGTGTCCCCCTGCTTAAGCCAGTACATGTCCAGGCCCGTCTGAAGTTTGCTAGAGTGCATTTGGATGATCCAGAAGAGGATTGGGAGAATGTCATATGGTCAGATGAAACCAAAATATAACTTTTTGGTAAAAAGTCAACTCGTCGTGTTTGGAGGACAAAGAATGCTGAGTTGCATCCAAAGAACACCATACCTACTGTGAAGCATGGGGGTGGAAACATCATGCTTTGGGGCTGTTTTTCTGCAAAGGGACCAGGACGACTGATCCGTGTAAAGGAAAGAATGAATGGGGCCATGTATCGTGAGATTTTGAGTGAAAACCTCCTTCCATCAGCAAGGGCATTGAAGATGAAACGTGGCTGGGTCTTTCAGCATGACAATGATCCCAAACACACCGCCCGGGCAACGAAGGAGTGGCTTCGTAAGAAGCATTTCAAGGTCCTGGAGTGGCCTAGCCAGTCTCCAGATCTCAACCCCATAGAAAATCTTTGGAGGGAGTTGAAAGTCCGTGTTGCCCAGCGACAGCCCCAAAACATAACTGCTCTAGAGGAGATCTGCATGGAGGAATGGGCCAAAATACCAGCAACAGTGTGTGAAAACCTTGTGAAGACTTACAGAAAACGTTTGACCTGTGTCATTGCCAACAAAGGGTATATAACAAAGTATTGAGAAACTTTTGTTATTGACCAAATACTTATTTTCCACCATAATTTGCAAATAAATTCATTAAAAATCCTACAATGTGATTTTCTGGAGAAAAAAAATCTCGTTTTGTCTGTCATAGTTGACGTGTACCTATGATGAAAATTACAGGCCTCTCTCATCTTTTTAAGTGGGAGAACTTGCACAATTGGTGGCTGACTAAATACTTTTTTTCCCCACTGTACACTACATGACCAAATGTATATGGACACCTGCTTGTCGAACATCTCATTCCAAAATCATGGGCATTAATACGTAGTTGGGGCCCCCCTTTGCTGCTATAAACAGCCTCCACTCTTCTGGGAAGGCTTTCCACTAGAGGTTGGAACATTGCTGTGGAGACTTCCATTCAGCCACAAAAACATTAGTGAGGTTGGGCACTGATGTTGGGCGATTAGGCCTGGCTCGCAGTCGGCTTTCCAATTAATCCCAAAGGTGTTCGATGGGGTTGAGGTCAGGGCTCTGTGAAGCCCAGTCAAGTTCTTCCATACCGATATCTACAAACCATTTCTGTATGGACCTCGCTTTGTGCACTGGGGCATTGTCATGCTGAAACAGGAAAGGGCTTTCCCCAAACTGTTGCCACAAAGGTGGAAGCACAGAATTGTCTAGAATGTCATTGTATGCTATAGCGTTAACATTTTCCTTCACTGGAACTAAGGGGCCTAACCCGAACCGTGAAAAACAGTCCCAGACTATTATCCTTCTCCACCAAACTCTACAGTTGGCACTATGCATTGGGGCAGGTAGCGTTCTCCTGCCATCCGCCAAACCCAGATTAGTCCATCAGGCTGCCAGATGAAACTTGATTCATCACTCCAGAGAACGCGTTTCCACTGCTCAGGAGTCCAATGGCGGCAAGCTTTACACCACTCCAGCCGACGCTTGGCATTGCGCATGGTGATCTTAGGCTTGTGTGCGGCTGCACGGCCATGGAAACCCATTTCATGAAGCTCCGACTAACAGTTCTCGTGTTGACGTTGCTTCCAGAGGCAGTTTGGAACTCGGTAGTGAGTGTTGCAACTGAAGAAAGACGGTTTTTAAGCGCTACGCGGTTCAGCACTCGGCGGTCACGTTCTGTGAGCTTGTGTGGCCTACCAATTTGCGGCTGAGCCATTGTTGCTCCTAGACGTTTCCACTTCACAATAACAACACTTAAAGTTGACCGGGGCAGCTCTAGCAGGGCAGAAATTTGACTTGTTGGAAAGGTGGCATCCTATGACGGTGCCACGTTGAAAGTCACTGTGCTCTTCAGTAAGGCCATTCTACTGCAAATGTTTGTCAATGGAGATTGCATGGCTGTGTGCTCGATTTTATTCACCTGTCAGCAACGGTGTGGCTGAAATCGCCGAATCCACTCATTTGAAGGGGTGTCCACATACTTTTGTATATATAGCATATGTGCATTTTTCCAATCATCGGTTGAATACCTTGGACACATAGTCAACACCATGGACCTTCCGTCCAAGGTCAAGGCTCCTCAGAACGTGAGCCAACTACATTCTTTCCTGGGGTTATTGAATTACTAAGGACGCTTTATTCCGAGCTTAGCAATAAAGCTGAAGCCGCTGCATCAGTTGCTTTGTCAGGACAAAACATGGAAATGGACAGAACATTCTGAGGAAGCAATCGTGAAAACCAAGGAAACACTTCTGAAATCTGATGCACTGACACACTTCGACCCGTCAATGCCCATCCAACTAGCTTGTGATGCTAGTACCTATAGTGTGGGAGCAGTCGTGTCCCATATCATGCCTTCAGGTGAAGTCTATCGTTTTCGCATTAGGACATTGAACAAAGCAGAAACTAACTATGCACAGATAGGCATTGTTTTTGGAGTGCGTAAGTTTCACAAGTATCTGTACGGGAGGAAGTTCACCCTTCTTACAGATCATCGTCCGCTGACGAGCATATTTGGACCGCATACTGGGATTCCATCACTTGCTGCAAAGCACATCAAAAGCTGCAAGGCAGAACTGGAACGCAGATGGATTTTTCAGGTTACCACTACCTGTGGTCAAGCCAGAGTCCTGCAAAGTGGACATCTTATACTTTAGACAAGTGGAAAACGCACCAGTCACTTCAGCACAAGTGCGGAGAAACACCAGAAATGACCCGGTGGTATCTGAAGTGAAGGATATCATTATCAAAAGGTAGAGCCGCAGGAGATGCTCCGGAACTAAAACCGTACCTTTCCAGGAGAACTGAGCCGTCAGTACAGTCCGGTTGTCTGCTGTGGGGGAGGAGAGTTATCATTCCGCCTTCGCTGAAGAAACCAGTGTTGCAACAGCTACACTTAGGTCATTGTGTTTTTTTAACGAAGGAAATGGCACAAAGCTACTTCTGATGGCCTGGATTGGATGGAAGCATTGAGGAGAAAGCGAAAACGTATTCCTCATGTGAGAAGGTTCGCAACATACCTCAACTTGCATCTCTTCATCCGTGGGATTGGCCGGAGGAGGCGTGGCAACGCATACACGTCGACTTCGCAGGTCCATTTGAAGACAGAATGTTTCTCGTGGTTGTGGATGCTCATAGCAAGTAGATGTTGCCATCATGAGGTCTACTACTGCAGAGAACACCATCGGGAAGTGTTTAGTCGTTTCGGATCGCCACTCAAACTCATTAGCAACAATGGACCGCAGCTAGTGTCCCAAGAAATGGCTACGTTCCTACAGCTAAATGGTGTACAGCACATCAGGTCCACCCCGTATCATCCATCTACGAACGGTCTGGCGGAGAGGTTCATACAGACCATGAAACATGCATTGAAAGCGTTTTAGAGTCAAGGGAAGCTGCACCAACGCTTGAACAGCTTTCTGCTATCCTACAGGAACAAGCCTCATGCAACCAACAAGGCTTTGCCTGCTTTGCTACTCATGAAGAGGGCGCTATGCACAAGCTTCGACCTACTCAAACCTCAGAACGCAAAAGGAGTGCGACGTCAACAGGAGAGTCAAGTCAAACGTTGTGAACTGAGAATCCTGGAGAAACTGTCTTAGCTAGGAACTACCTCAACGGACCAAAGTGGGTTCCTGCTACAGTCATTTCTCAGACTGGTCCTGTGTCCTACACTTACCAGACTGCAGAGGACGTAATCTGGAAAAGTCACTGTTGAGTAAAGCAACACCAACAGAACCACCAGTCAGGAACTGTTACTGAGTGACACCCTGACTCAGCAGTCGTCACCTAGGGGCTCACAGTCAACTTCTCAGGACTGTTGTTCATAATGACAATTTAAGTAGGAGGGGAGGGGAGGAGAGGAGGTGTATTGGGGTTGTGCCGTGGAGCATCATGGGGGTTGAATGTGTTGAGACCGAGTACGTTCTAGATCAGGGATGGGCAACTGGCCACGGATCAATAAAAAAAAACGTTTTTTGGGCAACTCAGTCAAGGTCTCAACTTAGAATAGTAGAATACACAAGATGCAATTTCGAAATTTGATTGTGGATCAGTAGTTTGTCTCTTGTTATGTCAGTCACTGACAGTCACTCAATTAGCCCATGTCAACTACATTTTTTTGACTGGCAAGTTAAAGTTAGTCTAGCGGCCAGCTATCTAAACTTGTAGTAATCATGGTCGAATTACTGACCGGGGGGCCCCCATTGATTTTGTTAGTCACTCTCACTCCGAGTGTGTGAAGCACCGCCGCAACGAGTTATATTTTACAGTGAAGGCTGCAGCAGAAGCAAACTCCTTTGTCGGCAACTCTTTCGTCCGCCCACACACGCAGGCTGGGGAACAACTTGTGTGCGCGATTGGCTGGGGCTTGACAGCTGGCTGGTGGCTCCGTGAGGAAACTTGTTTAAACCTGTCTGAAGGCTCTCATATTGGTTCGCTTATGCCCCAAAATAAATGTTAAAATTGGCAATTGTTTTTATATAACTTTGTTCATATGGGCAGAATATTGTATAAAAAAATAAATAAAAATGTGCTGCATTCTTTGCCTTCCTTTTAGACAGAATAAATAAAACGGGGGTGGTGAGAATAACTTCAAAAAATGTAATCCATAGGCCTAAGCCTACTAATACATTAATGAATAAATAAAACATTTGCAAAGAAAAGTTTTCAACCTTGTAATAATTCATTTTCTTTCAATTTGCTGTATATAATCTGATTATCAGTATAATAAAACTAGGCCTATGATGAGTTTTTTTTCTTCCCGATATGAAAAGGAGACGGAAATATGACTGACCTGCACACATAGCAAAGTGTCCAGATGGCCGTGAGCTGATTGACCGTTAGGCTAGGTGTGAATGTTCTGAAAGCTTAATTCTAATCAATCATGAATACAATAAGAAACCCATCGACCCCTTATCTGGGGCATCAGTGGGACAAAAGTCTTGCTGAGTCTATTACATTTTACATTTTAGTCATTTAGCAGACGCTCTTACCCAGAGCGACTTACAGGAGCAATTAGGGTTAAGTGCCTTGCTCAAGGGCACAGACAGATTTTTCACCTAGTCGGCTCGGGGATTAGAACCAGTGACCTTTCGGTTACTGGCACAACGCTCTTAACCACTAAGCTACCTGCCGCCCCACTAAGCTACCTGCCGCTCCCTATGAGATGGTGCACTATTAACGGCAGCACCGCTTTATCAAATGTTCATATTGAGATTTTAGGCTACACTGTGAAAACTGTTTTCATGGGCACACAAATCCAAAATGATGTATACGGTTGCAAAATCGAATGCTTCTAACCGAAAGAGTCACCTAACTTGTGTGGTTCTTCAATTGGCTATGCATTGGCTTGACCTACTTGTTGGATGCACATTTGGTATCCAGCTGTTTATTTAGGCCATCATCAGCTGATCCAGGAAATATTTTTCTGAATGACAGTCAAGTGACAAACAGCTGTTGTGATATAGCACATGATGCAAAAACAGCCAGTGCGGAAACATTGTGTTCGGATGAATGTCCAGAATATGTTGACGTCTCGTTTGTTGCCCCAGTGAAGGCAGTTGTGATCCATGTTGGATCCAATACCCCTACATTTATGTTGATTATCTGCTATTGTTTGCTTGATTTACAGCAGGGTCTAGAAGATTTAACAGAGAAAGCATCAAGGTAATGAGTTAATGTTTTCATATGTTTCTGTGCATCGGATTGGACACCAGAGGTACAGTAGGCTACTGTGTGTAGTTGTGTAGGATAGCCTAGGCTATTGCGTGAACACCCAACAGCATTTTCCTTTCTATTATTCAGAACATTTAATGCAACAAATGAGTAGCCTAGTGGGCTTATAAACAAAATGATTTGGTGAATATGAATGACGTAAATAATGATGATGGTGAGAGCCCAGAAACAGATGGACTCTGATACCTTTCATCATAGAAGCTATTGTTACTTTGTGTCTCTAAAATCACAATGTTTCCATTTCTATTGTCATGTGACAGTCTTTTTTAATTTATTGAAACAACCAAATATCGGCCTTTTACCAGATCTGAATATTTTAGGGTGAACTGGTTATTTTCATAAATTCGGTAGCCTATGCTACAAAATATAATATTCTGCCCATATGAACACATTTATTTTAGGCCATAGCCTAAAGAACAGCTACATTATTTATTGAAAAGCAGCAAATAGACAACGTTTAATAAAAAAAATAAAAATAATCAAACAGAAACCGGCAGTAGGCTACAGCTCAGTTTCCCCACCAAATACAAGTCAACTCGATGAATCTCGACGACATTGAGTGCGCAGGGGGGTCTGTACGCAGCATAGTACCGTCCACAAAAAGTTTTGCTCGACAAGACACGTAAGCCTCTCACTCAGATATCATATTAAAAACTGCTAACATTTATTTCCACCCTTTGGCAAAATGTGTAGAATTGCAGGAAATTAACTAAAATGTTTTGCTTGCAAGGTGGGGAGGGAGGACCCCCAACAAAATGTTGCTTAGGGCCCCCTAAAGGCTAGGGCCGGCTCTGACTGCATGTGTGTGTGTATTGATGTGGGTACACAGACCCGCGAGTCACTGCAGCCCCTCATGATGAGTTCAGAGTTTTGGTGGCCCCCACCACCCTTTAAAGTTTCCCATCCTTGTTCTAGATAATGGTTGAACTGATTCCTGTCTTCAGTCTCATCATTATTTAATTGTTATAAAGACGAAACCCACGAGACATAACATGCTGTACTTGCCTTGTGGCCCAGTGATAGATGCTTGCCATATTTGTAGGCCAGTCCTTGGGCATCTTTGTCATGTTTGGCGAGCTCCATCGCTGCCTGACAGCTTTTCGCCAGCAAGGCACCATGGGACAAGAACCTCTGCTCCTCCCACGTGACCATGTTGATGTCATCAGTCAGGCTATTGTCCTGAAAATAGCAGTTTACATCAAACGTTATGTATTCTGACTGTTGCCATTGTGTAGAAGTACATTTTTATCCTAGTAGTAGCCTTTTGCAGGAATATATGATGACAGTCTTATTCATAACAAGAACAAGTAGCTTAATATAATAAGATGCAATAATTTCCTGTTAGTGTGAAGAGCGAAAATATATTTATTTTATCTTTGCATTCTAAAATAATTAGAAATAAGCATCTATTTCCTATTATTTATTTCATTTCCATGAACATTGCAGAATAGACTGTGATGGTTTCATATTGGCGAAATAGCCTATAGGCCTACAACAACTTAGGATAGGCTACCATTTGTCCCATCTTTTAATTTAATTGGACCCACTTCACAGTAGTAAATAGATAAGCTATTTCAAGTATTTTGCTCTATTTGATCCGATCCGAAGCGCAGTTTAAAATCGTTAGGAGTTTATTGACGCACCTGTGCATCAATCTAAGTAACATAATAAAAAATCCGCATAAAAATCCGTTAGTTTAAGCTAGAGATATATTTTTGCATGGGCTGCGTCTCAATCCACCGCATCCGCCTTCCTCATCCGCGGTGGAAGGTGGCCGAGCTACAGCGCTGTTTGTTAGACCATGAGAAAATCTTAAAATAACTCCATATGTTAGCTTAGTAGACCCGATTTTCGGGAGGTCTCAGGTCTGACAAATACTGCTGTAGCTCAGCCACCTTCAACTGCAGACGCAGCCATGCAAAAAACATCTCTCTAGCTTAAACTGACGGATTTTGATAGGGATTTTTTTATTATGTTACTTTGATTGACGCACAGATGGATTATTAATGGTAGAACAGACGGTGCACCTTTTCCATTGACGTTTGTAGGCTACTACGTCTGAATACTGTAATGTGACATTTCTCGAGTAGACAGTATTTCATTTATTAACATAATACATGTTACTAACCATTGCGGAATAAATTCCTCACCTTTTCTGGCCATGATGAGTTTATATTCCCCAAGTAGCCATACAGCATATTACTATGCACATCACTCATTGTGCCTATTGGATATTATATAATTTCAAGTTTTTGCATCTGAAAGGGAGCGCGGTTTATAACATACAGTAGAATTTAACAGGTAAACAGATGGTTGATCTTTTGCATTGAAGTGTGTAGGCTACCACTGTAGGTATGCCTACCGTAGTAAAACAAATCAAAGTAGACAATGTTTCAGAATTCACGGGCCGTGCAGCATATTTAGCATATTTTGGGAAAAAGTAAATGCAAAACATTATTGAAATCAAACGATCTGTTTACAGGTCCACAACAATGTGTACTTATTTTTGTCTTTCAGACACTGTCAGATACAGCAAATGTCACTGCAAAAGAAAACATTCTGCCAACCTCTCCAAAAACATATGATGAAGTTTGCCATGCATTGCTATTTCCTATTTCTTGGCCTAATTCCAATACTTCCAAAGTACAGTGCATTCGGAAAGTATTCAGACCCCTTGACTTTTTCCAGCCTTATTCTAAAATGGATTTTTTTCCCTCATCAATCTACACACAATACCCCATAATGACAAAGCAAAAACCGGTTTAGACATTTTTACATAAGTATTCAGACCCTTTACTCAGTACTTTGTTGAAGCACCTTTGGCAGCGATTACGGCCTCAAGTATTCTTGGGTATGACGCTACAAGCTTCGCACACCTGTATTTGGGGAGTTTCTCTCATTCTTCTCTGCAGATCCTCTCAAGCTCTGTCAGGTTGGATGGGGAGCGTCGCTGCACAGCTATTTTCAGGTCTCTCCAGAGATGTTTGATCGGGTTCAAGTCCGGGCTCTGGCTGGGCCACTAAAAGGACATTCAGAGACTTGTCCCAAAGCCACTCCTGCGTTGTCTTGGCTGTGTGCTTAGGGTTGTTATCCTGTTGGAAGGTGAACCTTCGCCCCAGTCTGAGGTCCGGAGCGCTCTGGAGCAGATTTTCATCAAGGATCTCTCGATCCTGACTAGTCTCCCAGTCCCTGTCGCTGAAAAACATCCCCACAGCATGATGCTGCCCCCACCATGTTTCACCGTAGGGATGGTGCCAGGTTTCCTCCAGAAGTGACACTTGGCAATCTTGATTTCACCAGACCAGAGAATCTTTTCTCATGGTCTGAGAGTCCTTTAGGTGCCTTTTGGCAAACTCCAAGCGGGCTGTCATGTGCCTTTTACTGAGGAGTGGCTTCCGTCTGGCCACTCTACCATAAAGGCCTGATTGGTGGAGTGCTGCAGAGATGGTTGTCCTTGTGGAAGGTTCTCCCATTTCCACAGTGGAACTCTGGACCTCTGTCAGAGTGACCATTGGGTTCATGGTTACCTCCCTGACAAAGGCTCTTCTCCCCCGATTGCTCAGTTTGGCCAGGCGGCCAGCTCTAGGAAGAGTCTTGGTGGTTCCAAACTTCTTCCATTTAAGAATGATGGAGGCCACTGTGTTTTCGGGGACCTTCAATGCTGCTGACATTTTGTGGTACCCTTCCCCAGATCTGTGCCTCGACACAATGCTGTCTCAGAGCTCTACGGACAATTCCTTCGACCTCATGGCTTGGATTTTGCTCTTGAATCTCTTGATCCTCTCCCTGATAATACCTTGCTAGTTACTTTTGATGTTGAGTCGTTCTATACGAATATTCCACACGAGGGCGGTATTGAAGCCATGGAACATTTTCTTCTGCAACATGACCCAAATGAACTACCTTCCAGTGCATGCATTATAACATTGGCTGAAATAGTACTCACACACAACTACTTAATGTTTCTAAATGATTTCTTTATTCAGACGAAGGGTACTGCTATGGGATCCCCTATGGCTTCTAACTATGCTAATTTGCATGTAGGTGACATGGAGAAACAGTCCATTTTCAATCCTCTCAAAAATGTTTTCTTGCCTAACATTATTATTTGGAAACGGTACATTGATGATATTTTTGTTCTATGGAGGGGTGATTTAAAAACAGCTCCAGGCATTCCATGCTTTTCTTAACTCTTGTTCTGAGCACCTGAGATTTACTATGCAATCTGACACACAATCTTCTGATTTTGTGTGAGGATAATGTTCTATACACTGATCTTTACAGGAAACCTACTGATCGTAACAGTTTGTTGAGGGCTGATAGTTGTCACCCGCTTTCCTTGAAAAACTGTTTGCCCTACAGCCAATTATGTCTAATCAAAATAATTTCTAAAAACCAAATCAGATTTCGACTGAAATATGGCTGCGACGCAAAGAAAATTCAAGGAGAGGGGGTACATAAATGGTCAGATTAACACTGCTATTGAGAAAATTCAAAACAAATTGAGACTTGACCTCTTTCAGGGACAGTCTCGCAAAAATAAGCATTATTGCGTTCTAACTACACGCTATTCAAAGTGCACTGAACAAATTAAGGGAATCGTTCACAAACATTGGCACATTCTAAGATCCGATGACAGTATTGGAAATGTGTTTTCGGACCCTCCCTTGGTTGTATTCTCGCGGGGCAGAAACATCAGAGATCAATTGGTAAACTCGGATTTACCACCCCTAAATATCCCTGTACAACGTCTATTTGCGCCTCTACCGGATGGAAACTACAAGTGTAACGGATCTCGGAGCAACGTAGCACCATTAGGTGCAAAAACTCGACATACCCAGTCGCTGCCCACTTTTTGGAAGCGAACCACTCGATTTCGTCCCTACGTTATATCGGCATCGAACATGTCACCCTGCCTAGGAGAGGGGGTGACCTCGACAACTTATTGTTAAAACGAGAGGCTACCTGGATCTTTAATTTAAAGACCCTTGCTCCCTTCGGTCTCAACGTATACTTTGATTTGAAGCCATTCTTGTGATTATTGTGATTTTGCTATTCATTGTAAATGTTTGTGGGCCTATTTGGCAAGTTGTATCTATGATCGTATGCTATACATGTTTTTTGTAAGTTCTGTTGATCTGTGAATTAACCAATGCTATTAGGCCACACCCGGCCATGATTACAGACACCTGCGTGTGTCCTTTGACACTATATAAACTAGTGACCCGCAGTGTTTGTTATTATACCCTGATGAAGACAGCTTGTCTGTCGAAACGTTGGTTATTAGGATATTACATTATTGCATCTGAGCTCCTAGAGTGTGCGGCTCTCCTTTTCTTTTTCATTGGTTTTTGCTCTGACAGGCACTGTCAACTGTGGGACCTTATATAGACAGGTGTGTGCCTTTCCAAATCATGTCCAATCAATTGAATTTACCACAGGTGGACTCCAAGTTGTAGAAACATCAAGGATGATCAATGGAAACAGGATGCACCTGAGCTCAATTTCGAGTCTCATAGCAAAAGGTCTGAATACTCATGGAAAATAATGTATCTGTTTTTTATTTTTAATACATTTGCAAAAAAATTCTAAAAACCTGTTTTCACTTTGTCATTATGGGGTATTGTGTGTAGATTGATGAGGAAAACAATAATTTGATCCATTTTAGAATAAGGCTGTAACATAACAAAATGTGGAAAAGGTCAAGGGGTCTGAATACTTTCCGAATGCACTGTATACAGCAAATAAGGGCATAATTGTCACCATAAAAGTTATAATGCTCGTTCACGCGTGCAACACTTTCACAACAGGTCTGATTTATAATGGGAAACAGGCGTATGTATGGCTCGCGGCAAGTTTATAAATCTCAATATTTTTGTGCGCACACCGATATTTAGTGTTACATTTACACAACGGTTATAAATGAGGCCCCTGGCCTCTGTCACAGCTTTTCTTCTTAAATCATCTTGTGGAGTCCCAGGAAAAGCCAGAATAGTCTCAAAAGCTTGTTGGACACTTACTTTGACTTATTTTCTTTAATCTACTAATAGCCTATTGGACGAGAGATCCATGATTGCTCTTGCTTGCTGAATGTAAAATAGCCTACAGCATTAAAAACGGGCGGGAAGTTGGAAAGGAGAAGCCCATATTTTCCTATATCCAATCTTAACACTGGGCTACATCCTGACAAAATACATCATATGAGTGGCCTGCTAATGTACCTTTCTGGCAGCCTGGTCTCACAGACTAGACGTAACATAGTAAATGTAAATAGGAGCCACTCAAATTAGTATGATTTGCTTTGTTTGGTATGATTGCATAAGACAGATACTTAAAAGGAAAGGTTCACCCATTTTGAATGTTATATTGTTTTTGTGCATCTCTGAGTGATGTTCTATCGATTCCCTGGGTAATTTCATGTTTTCATGTAAATCTGAGTTATTGGCGTTCAAGCAGGCAGAAATCCGGCCAGTATGAAGTAACACTGTGATAAAGTCACTCTCACTACACTGGAAGTTAATAGGAATACGACTTCTAGATTGCAAAAACGTTTATCATACATGTCAGATTTCAATACAGTCCGATGTCATAACTCAGGAGGATGTCTTCTCTCGAATGAGCTATCGATCATATTTTTGCTATATTCCTACCTTGAGAAATGTATAATTTAACAGAGGGTCTAGCACATTTTTCCTATTTGTCTGCCTCTTTAGTCCAGGGTGCGTTGCCAGAGATATTATAGAAAGGAGATAGGAATCCAATGAATGAAGGAACGTATAATGCCCCACCCAACAGACTGTCGACCAATTGCGTTCACGTTGCCATGCTACGTCACACGGTTGCTAAGCTAATTGTCTCAAAGTCAGTGTATAGTTCGAGAAACGGGCCTATTTTCCTCTAAAGTATGTAATGTCACGATTACAAAGCTATACGATATTACAGATAGCAAGTTAATTATCTCACATCTCGGAAAACATTTGTAATGTTGTGCTTCTTGTAGACAAAATGTGTGCTAATGTTGGGTTTTTGAGCTAGTGCCATTCACTCCTTGAAGGAGAGCACTCCTTGTCCCAGAATCGCACAGAATGCACCGCGCGGCCTATTGACGTAGCATGGGCAACGTTTCCCATCTCCTCAAAAATATATCTGCAGTTGCAAATGTTAAGACTCCACTCTGTGAGGCACAACGATCTGCAGGTTGAACATTGTGAGATAGTAGACTCCTAAATTGATAGTGCAGTTTGTTTAGGTGAGTTTACAGCTAACTAGCTACTTGTAACTAGCTATACTGTAGCTGGCGAGGGTGTCCCTGGTAGTGGTATGGAAATTGTCTTACCTCCAAACTGTTGGGCATCTCATGGTAGATTCCCTGCACCAAGTCACCAATGGCACTCGAGATCAACTCCACAACCTGTCAAACACAAAAGAAAAAAGCTTTGGTTAACCACCATGAAAGCACTTTATGTATTATTGAAATTGCTCTAAAGAGAGATGGTGATGGTATAGGGCAGGGTTCCAACTGGATTGTATTTGGCCCCCCATGTTTTCTGAGCAAATAACTCCAGCTCCAAGTGATTTTAATGTTGGAAATCTGTTCCCCAAAGTATTCCCACGCATAATAGAAAGATATGTGATAGTATACAAATGTAAGCAAGGTTTGAAACTATTATGTTTTAGTCATTGGGTAACACTTTACTTGACACCCAGCATCATGACACGGTCATAACAATGTCATAACAGCTGACATAACTTGTCATAATATGGTCAGAACACTGTCATGACATATATTTCTCATCGACGGGGGCTGTAGTGGAACAGGTTGAGAGCTTCAAGTTCCTTGGTGTCCACATCACCAACGAACTATCATGGTCCAAACACACCAAGACAGTCGTGAAGAGGGCATGACAAAGCCTATTCCCCCTCAGGAGACTGAAAAGATTTGCATGGGTCCTCAGATCCTCAAAAGGTTCTACAGCTGCATCATCGAGAGCATCCTGACTGGTTGCATCACCGCCTGGTATGGCAACTGCTCGGCCTCCGACCGCAAGGCACTACAGAGGGTAGTGCGTTCGACCCAGTACATCACTGGGGCCAAGCTTTCTGCCATCCAGGACCTCTATACCAGGCGGTGTCAGAGGAAGGCCCTCAAAATTGTCAAAGACTCCAGCCACCCTAGTCATAGACTGTTCTCTCTGCTACCGCACGACAAGCGGTACCAGAGCGCCAAGTCTAGGTCCAAAAGGCTTCTCAACAGCTTCTACCCCCAAGCCATAAGACTCCTGAACAGCTAATCATACCCGGACTATTTGCACTGCCCCCCCACCACCACCCCATCTTTTTACGCTGCTGCTACTCTGTTAATTATTTATGCATAGTCACTTTAACTCTACCCACATGTACAGTTGAAGTCAGAAGTTTACATACACTTAGGTTGGAGTCATTAAAACTCATTTTTCAACCACTCCACACATTCTTTGTTAACAAACTATAGTTTTGGCAAGTCGGTTAGGGCATCTACTTTGTGCATGACACAAGTACTTTTTCCAACAATTGTTTACAGACAGATTATTTCACTTATAATTCACTGTATCACAATTCCAGTGGGTCAGAAGTTTGCATACACTAAGTTGACTGTGCCTTTAAGCAGCTTGGAAAATTCCAGAAAATGATGTCATGTCAATTGGAGGTGTACCTGTAGATGTATTTCAAGGCCTACCTTCAAACACAGTGCCTCTTTGCTTGACATCTTTGCAAAATCAAAAGAAATCAGCCAAGACCTCAGAAAGAAAATTGTAGGCCTCCACAAGTCTGGTTCATCCTTGGGAGCAATTTCCAAACGCCTGAAGGTACCACGTTCATCTGTACAAACAATAGTACGCAAGTATAAACACCATGGGACCACGCAGCCGTCATACTGCTCAGGAAGGAGACGCATTCTGTCTCCTAGAGATGAACGTACTTTGGTGCGAAAAGTGCAAATCAATCCCAGAACAACAGCAAAGGACCTTGTGAAGATGCTGGAGGAAACCGGTACAAAAGTATCTATATCCACAGTAAAACAAGTCCTATATCGATATAACCTGAAAGGCCGCTCAGCAAGGAAGAAGGCACTGCTCCAAAACCGCCATAAAAGCCAGACTACGGTTTGCAACTGCACATGGGGACAAAGATCGTACTTTTTGGAGAAATGTCCTCTGGTCTGATGAAACAAAAATAGAACTAACAAAAATGACGATCGTTATGTTTGGAGGAAAAAGGGGAACGCTTGCAAGCCGAAGAACACCATCCCAACCGTGAAGCACAGGGATGGCAGCATCATGCTGTGGGGGTGCTTTGCTGCATGAGAAACTGGTGCACTTCACAAATTAGATGGCATCATGAGGAAGGAAAATTATGTGGATATATTGAAGCAACATCTCAAGACATCAGTCAGGAAGTTAAAGCTTGGTCGCAAATGGGTCTTCCAAATGGACAATGACCCAAAGCATACTTCCAAAGTTGTGGCAAAATGGCTTAAGGACAACAAAGTCAAGGTATTGGAGTGGCCATCACAAAGCCCTGACCTCAATCCTATAGAAAATGTGTGGGCAGAACTGAAAAAGCGTGTGCGAGCAAGGAGGCCTACAAACCTGACTCAGTTACACCAGCTTTGTCAGGAGCAATGGGCCAAAATTCACCCAACTTATTGTGGGAAGCTTGTGGAAGGCTACCTGAAACGTTTGACCCAAGTTAAACAATTTAAAGGCAATGCTACCAAATACTAATTGAGTGTATGTAAACTTCTGACCCACTGAGAATGTGATGAAAGTAATAAAAGCTTAAATTTATCATTCTCTCTACTATTATTCTGACATTTCACATTCTTAAAATAAAGTGGTGATCCTAACTGACCTAAGACAGGGAATGTTTACTAGGATTAAATGTCAGGAATTGTGAAAACTGAGTTTAAATGTATTTGGCTAAGGTGTATGTGAACTTCCGACTTCAACTGTACATATTACCTCAACTAGCCGGTGCCCCCGCACATTGACTCTGCACCGGTACCCCCCTGTATATAGCCTCTTTACTGTTATTTTATTTTACTTCTGCTCTTTTTTTCTCAACACTTTTTTGTTGTTTTATTTTACTTTTTTATAAAAAAATTAATGCATTGTTTAAGGGCTGTAAGTAAGCATTTCACGGTAATGTCTACACCTGTTGTATTCGGCGCATGTGGCAAATAAAATTTGATTCGATTCATTTAGACCTATTGTGACATATATTGCATTATTTTATGGCTGGTTATGACAACTACATAAGAGTGTCAAAACCCACAAAATCTACCACACAAGCCAAAACATACCATTACACCATAGCCTACTTGTCAACAGTATGTTTATGTTATACAACATTTTATGAAATTGACCATTTTAAATTATCATTGTAATTGCGCACAAATTGATGTCAGACATACCCCAATGCTCTGTTGCTGATGACTGGGATAAATGCAGGAGCAGGACAAGACACCCTCTTTTTGACTGATGATTGACATAAGGACATGTACGTGATAGGCCTATCTGGCTTATATGATTATGACGGTCATAATGCTTCATGAGTGTCAAAGTGTATTTTCTGCAAGTTATTAATATGATGAAAAAAACATGACTGTAAATAATTAATTACAACAAAGGACTTAAGAAAAAAACTTTCAAACGAAAAGAAAGTTCTTGGCAGGGAAAAAACACATTTGAATAAATATGGGTTTTGACACTCTTATGTACGTGTCATAACCCGCCATAAAATAACGCAATATATGTCACAACAAGTGTAAATATATGGGTCATGACAGTGTTATGACCATATTATGGTAGGTTATGACAAGTTATGTCAGCTCGTATGACATATTATTACATGGTTATGGCCGTGTTATGATGCTGGGTGTCAAGTAAAGTGTTACCCAAATATTATTTATGTTTGGGCTTCTTGCAGAAAAGTTGCAGTCTACAATTATTTGTAATTATGTTCCGGCCCCCTGAACATCCACTCAAGAAAAAAATTGTCCCGCAGCTGAATCTAGTTGATGATCCTTGGTATAGAGGATGGGGCCTAGACTAAGGCGGTGGCTGTAAACATAAGGGTGGAGACTTAGTGGGTGTCTGGGCTGTAAATTGACCATCTCTAATTCCTCACATTGCCAGCTCATTATCGGACCAGTGTGGACTGGCTGAGGACTGCCTGCTGTTTTCATTAAGCACACCCGGACTGAGCTTTGTCAATTTGAATCTTATTTATAGCGACCTCCAGTTTAAACTGTATTATTATGAGGCTTTATCACGTGTCAAGTCTGAGGAGCTGAAAGGCAGATGGCAAAGCAGAAATCAGGAAATGTCGTGGGGGTTGATGAGGCTCTTGAGCAGTGGTCTGACATCTGGTGCTGTGGTTCTTTGTCATTAAGAACCCAACTCAGTATTGATAACTTCTTCTTCTTGTTTTAGATATAACTTCACTCTGTTCAACAGTGTGTCGCTGGGTGGTATTGTACATTCATCATGATCAAGATGTTCTTCACTAGCACCCTCCCTCGTCTTCGAGGAATTCTCACAAGTCTACTAGGTCCAGGTGTGTGGGCATGTAGTGGAATAAATGTTCAAAAAGGAAAGGTTCTTCTTACTTAATTTGTTTTCTTACTTAGGATTCAACTTGCCCCAGGTAAAATTGTGACCTTTGGGATGCCAAGTCAATGATTTTGGGAGGCTGAACAGCTTTGTCAGTGTGGATGTCGGATCACCACCTCAAGCTGAACCTCGGCAAGACGGAGCTGCTCTTCCTCCCGGAGAAGGACTGCCCGCTCCATGATCTCGCCATCACGGTTGACAACTCCATTGTGTCCTCCTCCCAGAGTGCAAAGAACCTTGGCGTGACCCTGGACAACACCCTGTCGTTCTCCGCTAACATCAAAGCGGTGACCCGAACCTGCAGGTTCATGCTCTACAACATTCGCAGAGTACGACCCTACCTTACACAGAAAGCGGCACAGGTCCTAATCCAGGCACTTGTCATCTCCCGTCTGGATTACTGCAACTCGCTGTTGGCTGGGTTCCCTGCCTGTGCCATTAAACCCCTACAACTTATCCAGAACGCTGCAGCCCGTCTGGTGTTCAACCTTCCCAAGTTCTCTCACGTCACCCCGCTCCTCCGCACACTCCACTGGCTTCCAGTTGAGGCTCGCATCTACTACAACACCAAGGTGCTTGCCTACGGAGCTGTGAGGGGAACGGCACCTCCTTACCTTCAGGCTCTGATCAGACCCTACACCCAAACGAGGGCACTACGTTCATCCACCTCTGGCCTGCTAGCCCCCCTACCTCTGCGGAAGCACAGATCCCGCTCAGCCCAGTCAAAGCTATTCGCTGCTCTGGCACCCCAATGGTGGAACAAGCTCCCCCACGACGCCAGGACAGCGGAGTCACTGACCACCTTCCGGAGACACTTGAAACCCTACCTCTTTAAGGAATACCTGGAATAGTATAAAGTAATCCTTCTACCCCCCCCCCCCCCCCATAAAAAAAATGTGGTTGTCCCACTGGCTATCATAAGTTGAATGCACCAATTTGTAATGACGTAAATGTAAACCTTTGTGTCATCTGTCTGCAGTTGCCAAATCCCTCTTGCAGGGGGCATCCATGACTACATTTGAAATAGCACCCTCGCTCACACGTAGATGACAAGAAAAAGAGAATACATACGTTGTACTCCCTCAATACATTCAATACGTTTTTTTTCATAATTTGCAAGTATGGTGGCACTGTGTCTCTATCAGAGTGTTAGTAGTGCCCTCTGGGTAACCAGATCCTTTAGGAAATATTAAAGGAACTCAAGTCTCACGAAAGGCCCAAAAGGACAATGCACCTACAGTGCTACCAGATGTGCGGTCTTTGCTAGGCTGGGAATGAGGAAAATGAAGAGGGGGGGTCTTTATTTGGAAAGTTTCAGATAAGCCCCCGCCTCCCCCTTACTCTATTCCCAAATCCAGGCGGATCGTGTTTTGCCGACAGGTCTGTGAGGGAGAGAAACCGGAGCTGGGCTCTGAGATCACTTTACCATTTATACAAGTACCGGCCTAGGATTCCTCTCAAGACCGGGACACATAATCCTGATGAATTGCTCCCCTAAAGAAATGCCCTGGTTTTTGTGAAACCTCCAAGCGCTAATGCTACGACTGCTACTACAGTCATGTCTGTCTTGGTGTGACACACAAACACAATAACAAAAAAATCTTGATATACACTACAAGTCAAAAGTTTGGACACACCTACTCATTCAAGGGTTTTTCTTTATTTTTACTATTTTCTACATTGTAGAATAATAGTGAAGACATCAAAACTATGAAATAACACGTTTGAGCCAATCAGTTGTGTTGTGACGGGAGGGGGAGGGGGAGGGGGAGGGGGAGGGGGGGGGGGACAGAAGTATACAGAAGATAACCCTATTTGGTAAAAGACCAAGTCCATTTTATGGCAAGAACAGCTCAAATAAGCAAAGAGAAACGACAGTCCATCATTACTTTAAGACATGAATGTCAGTCAATACGGAACATTTCAAGAACTTTCAACGTTTCTTCAAGTGCAGTCTCAAAAACCATCACGCACTATGATGAAACTGTCTCTCATGAGGACCGCCACAGGAATGGAAGACCCTGAGTTACCTCTGCTGCAGAGGATAAGTTTATTAGAGTTACCAGCCTCAGAAATTGCAGCCCAAATAAATGCTTCACAGAGTTCAAGTAACAGACATCAACTCAACATCAACTGTTCAGAGGGCACTGTGTGAATCAGGCCTTCATGGTTGAATTGCTGCAAATAAACCACTACTAAAGGACACCAATAATAAGAAGAGACCTGCTTGGGCCAAGAAACACGAGCAATGGACATTAGACCAGTAGAAATGTGTCCTTTGGGCTGGAGTCCAAATTTGAGATTTTTGGTTCAAACCACTGTGTGTAGTTCCCACAGTAAAGCATGGAGGAGGAGGCATTATGGTGTGGGGGTGCTTTGCTGGTGACACTGTCTGGGATTTATTTAGAATTCAAGGCACTCTTAACCAGCATGGCTACAACAGTATTCTGCAGCGATACGCCATCCCATCTGGTTTGGGCTTAGTGGGACTATCATTTGTTTTTCAACAGGACAATGACCCAACACACCTCCAGGCTGTATAAGGGCTATTTTACCAAGAAGGAGAGTGATGGAGTGCTGTATCAGATGACCTGGCCTCCACAATCCCCCGAACTCAACCCAATTGAGATGGTTTGGGATGAGTCGGAAAGCAGAGTGAAGGAAAAGCAGCCAACAAGTGCTCAGCATATGTGGGAACTCCTTCAAGACTGTTGAAAAGCATTCCAGGTGAAGCTGGTTGAGAGAATGCCAAGAGTGTGCAAAGCTGTCATCAAGGCAAAGGGTGGCTATTTGAAGAATCTCAAATATTAAATATATTTTGATTTGTTTAACACTTTTTTGGGGACTACATAATTCCATATGTGTTATTTCATAGTTTTGATGTCTTCACTATTATTCTACAATGTAAAAAATAGTAAAAATAAAGAAAAACCCTTGAATGAGTAGGTGTGTCCAAACTTTTGACTGGTACTGTATATATTTTCCATCAAGGATTGAATCGGGTTCTCTATTTGTCATTGTCCTTTTGTTTAGGAGGCAGTGTCACAAACATAGTTTAGACACATTTGTGAGTACTACATTTTGACATTTCAACTAGGCTATGCTTTACAATGCTTGTGAAACTTTCACCTCCTGTACTCCCTTTTAACCCATGGATGCGTGGCCACGCACGTCTCCAACTCAATCATCAAGTTTGCTGACGACAACAGTGGTAGGCCTAATTACCAACCTTGACGACACAGCCTGCAGGGCCCTGGCGGAGTATTTAGGGAAAATAACCTCTCCAACAAAATGAAGGAGCTGTTCGTGGACTTCAGGAGACAGCAGAGCGACCACCCCCCCTCATCCACATCGACAGGGCCGCAGTGGAGAGGGTGAAAAGCTTCAAGTTCCTCGGCGTGCACATCACTGACAATCTGAAATGGTCCATCCACACAGACAGTGTGGTGGAGAAGGCACTACAGCGTCTCTTCAACCTTTGGGAGGCTGTAGAAAATCAGCTTGGCCTCTAAAGTCCCTCACAAACTTCTACAGATGCACCATTGAGGGCATCCTGTCAGGCTGTATCACCGCCTGGTCTGCAACCGCAGGGCTCTCCAGAGGGTGGTGCAGTCAGCCCAACGCATCACCGGGGGCACACTGCCTGCCCTCCAGGACATCTACAGCACCCGGTGTCACAGGAAGGCCAAGAAGATCAAGGACCTCAGCCACCCGAGCCACAGCCTGTTCACCCTGCTACCATCTAGACTGCAGAGACGGTACAGGTGCATCAAAGCTGGGACCGAGAGAAACAGCTTCTATCTCCAGGCCATCAGACTGTTAAATAGTCACCACTAGCTGGCCTCCGCCCAGTACCTTGCCCTGAACTTAGTCCCTGTTACATAGTCATTGAACACTGGTCACTTTAATCATGTTTACATACTGTTTTACCCACAACATATGTATATACTGTATTCTAGTCAAGGCTTATCCTATATAACTACTGCTGTACTCACCTTTCCTATTCATATACTGTCCATAATGTATATATACACACCATCATATACATACTGTACAGTGCCTTGCAAAAGTATTCATCCCCCTTGGCGTTTTTCCTATTTTGTTGCATTACAACCTGTAATTTAAATGGATTTTTATTTGGATTTCATGTAATGGACATACACGAAATGAAAAAAATTACTTGTTTCAAACAAAAATAAAAAAAATAACGGAAAAGTTGAGAGTGCATATGTACTCACCCCTTTGCTATGAAGCCCCTAAATAAGATCTGGTGCAAACAATTACCTTCAGAAGTCACATAATTAGTTAAATAAAGTTCACCTGTGTGCAATCTAAGTGTCACATGATCTGGCACATGATCTCAGTATACAGTGGGGAAAAAAAGTATTTAGTCAGCCACCAATTGTGCAAGTTCTCCCACTTAAAAAGATGAGAGGCCTGTAATTTTCATCATAGGTACACGTCAACTCTGACAGACAAATTGAGAAAAAAAAATCTAGAAAATCACATTGTAGGATTTTTTATGAAGTTATTTGCAAATTATGGTGGAAAATAAGTATTTGGTCACCTACAAACAAGCAAGATTTCTGGCTCTCACAGACCTGTAACTTCTTCTTTAAGAGGCTCCTCTGTCCTCCACTCGTTACCTGTATTAATGGCACCTGTTTGAACTTGTTATCAGTCAAGACACCTGTCCACAACCTCAAACAGTCACACTCCAAACTCCACTATGGCCAAGACCAAAGAGCTGTCAAAGGACACCAGAAACAAAATTGTAGACCTGCACCAGGCTGGGAAGACTGAATCTGCAATAGGTAAGCAGCTTGGTTTGAAGAAATCAACTGTGGGAGCAATTATTAGGAAATGGAAGAAATACAAGACCACTGATAATCTCCCTCGATCTGGGGCTCCACGCAAGATCTCACCCCGTGGGGTCAAAATGATCACAAGAACGGTGAGCAAAAATCCCAGAACCACACGGGGGGACCTAGTGAATGACCTGCAGAGAGCTGGGACCAAAGTAACAAAGCCTACCATCAGTAACACACTACGCCGCCAGGGACTCAAATCCTGCAGTGCCAGACGTGTCCCCCTGCTTAAGCCAGTACATGTCCAGGCCCGTCTGAAGTTTGCTAGAATGCATTTGGATGATCCAGAAGAGGATTGGGAGAATGTCATATGGTCAGATGAAACCAAAATATAACTTTTTGGTAAAAATTCAACTCGTCGTGTTTGGAGGACAAAGAATGCTGAGTTGCATCCAAAGAACACTATACCTACTGTGAAGCATGGGGGTGGAAACATCATGCTTTGGGGCTGTTTTTCTGCAAAGGGACCAGGACGACTGATCCGTGTAAAGGAAAGAATTAATGGGGCCATGTATCGTGAGATTTTGAGTGAAAACCTCCTTCCATCAGCAAGGGCATTGAAGATGAAACGTGGCTGGGTCTTTCAGCATGACAATGATCCCAAACACACCGCCCGGGCAACGAAGGAGTGGCTTCGTAAGAAGCATTTCAAGGTCCTGGAAGGGCCTAGCTAGTCTCCAGATCTCAACCCCATAGAAAATCTTTGGAGGGAGTTGAAAGTCCGTGTTGCCCAGCGACAGCCCCAAAACATCACTGCTCTAGAGGAGATCTGCATGGAGGAATGGGCCAAAATACCAGCAACAGTGTGTGAAAACCTTGTGAAGACTTACAGAAAACATTTGACCTGTGTCATTGCCAACAAAGGGTATATAACAAAGTATTGAGAAACTTTTGTTATTGACCAAATACTTATTTTCCACCATAATTTGCAAATAAATTCATTAAAAATCCTACAATGTGATTTTCTGGATTTTTTTTCTCTCATTTTGTCTGTCATAGTTGACGTGTACCTATGATGAAAATTACAGGCCTCTCTCATCTTTTTAAGTGGGAGAACTTGCACAATTGGTGGCTGACTAAATACTTTTTTTCCCCACTGTATATATACACATCTGTTCTGAAAGGCCCCAGAGTCTGCAACACCACTAAGCAAGGGGCACCAACAAGCAACCGGCACCATGAAGACCAAGGAGCCCTCCAAACAGGTCAGGGACAAAGTTGTGGAGAAGTACAGATCAGGCTTGGGTTATAAAACAATATCAGAAACTTTGAACATCCCACGGAGCACCATTAAATCCATTTTTTTTAAATGGAAAGAATATGGCACCACAACAAACCTGCCAAGAGAGGGCCGCCCACCAAAACTCACAGACCAGGCAAGGAGGGCATTAATCAGAGACGCAACAAAGAGACCAAAGATAACCCTGAAGTAGCTGCAAAGCTCCACAGCGGAGATTGGAGTATCTGTCCATAGGACCACTTTTAGCCGTACACTCCACAGAGCTGGGCTTTACGGAAGGGTGGCCAGAAAAAAAGCCATTGCTTAAAGAAAAAAATAAGCAAACACGTTTGGTGTTCGCCAAAAGGCATGTGGGAGACTCCCCAAACATATGGAAGAAGGTACTCTGGTCAGATGAGACAAAAATTGAGCTTTTTGACCATCAAGGAAAACGTTATGTCTGGCGCAAACCCAACACCTCTCATCACCCCGAGAACACCATCCCCACAGTGAAGCGTGGTGGCAGCATCATGCTGTGGGGATGTTTCACATCGGCAGGGACTGGGAAACTGGTCAGAATTGAAGGAATAATGGATGGCGCTAAATACAAGGAAATTCTTGAGGGAAACCGGTTTCAGTCTTCCAGAGATTTGAGACTGGGAAGGAGGTTCACCTTCCAGCAGGACAATGACCCTAAGCATACTGCTAAAGCAACACTTGAGTGGTTTAAGGGGAACATTTAAATGTCTTGGAATGGCCTAGTCAAAGCCCAGACCTCAATCCAATTGAGAATCTGTGGTATGACTTAAAGATTGCTGTACACCAGCGGAACCCATCCAACTTGAAGGAGCTGGAGCAGTGTTGCCTTGAAGAATGGGCAAAAATCCCAGTGGCTAGATGTGCCAAGTTTATAGAGACATACCCCAAGAGACTTGCAGCTGTAATTGCTGCAAAAGGTGGCTCTACAAAGTATTGACTTTGGGGGGGGTGAATAGTTACAGTGAGGGAAAAAAGTATTTGATCCCCTGCTGATTTTGTACGTTTGCCCACTGCCAAAGAAATGATCAGTCTATAATTTTAATGGTAGGTTTATTTGAACAGTGAGAGACAGAATAACAACAAAAAAATCCAGAAAAACACATGTCAAAAATGTTATAAATTGATTTCCATTTTAATAAGGGAAATAATTATTTGACCCCCTCTCAATCAGAAAGATTTCTGGCTCCCAGGTGTCTTTTATACACGTAATG
Source organism: Coregonus lavaretus (assembly GCF_964263955.1). Taxonomy (NCBI): domain Eukaryota; kingdom Metazoa; phylum Chordata; class Actinopteri; order Salmoniformes; family Salmonidae; genus Coregonus; species Coregonus lavaretus. The sequence continues at coordinate 28,461,105 of NC_140005.1, read as the reverse complement.
AGCTGAGATTAGGAGCACACTCTTAAAGGGAGTGCTCCTAATCTCAGCTTGTTACCTGTATAAAAGACACCTGTCCACAGAAGCAATCAATCAATCAGATTCCAAACTCTCCACCATGGCCAAGACCAAAGAGCTCTCCAAGGATGTCAGGGACAAGATTGTAGACCTACACAAGGCTGGAATGGGTTAAAGACCATCGCCAAGCAGCTTGGTGAGAAGGTGACAACAGTTGGTGCGATTATTCGCAAATGGAAGAAACACAAAATAACTGTCAATCTCCCTCGGCCTGGGGCTCCATGCAAGATCTCACCTCGTGGAGTTGCAATGATCATGAGAACGGTGAGGAATCAGCCCAGAACTACACGGGAGGATCTTGTCAATGATCTCAAGGCAGCTGGGACCATAGTCACCAAGAAAACAATTGGTAACACACTACGCCGTGAAGGACTGAAATCCTGCAGCGCCCGCAAGGTCCCCCTGCTCAAGAAAGCACATATACAGGCCCGTCTGAAGTTTGCCAATGAACATCTGAATGATTCAGAGGAGAACTGGGTGAAAGTGTTGTGGTCAGATGAGACCAAAATCAAGCTCTTTGGCATCAACTCAACTCGCCGTGTTTGGAGGAGGAGGAATGCTGCCTATGACCCCAAGAACACCATCCCCACCGTCAAACATGGAGGTGGAAACATTATGCTTTGGGGGTGTTTTTCTGCTAAGGGGACAGGACAATTTCATCTTATCAAAGGGACGATGGACAGGGCCATGTACCGTCAAATCTTGGGTGAGAACCTCCTTCCCTCAATCAGGGCATTGAAAATGGGTCGTGGATGGGTATTCCAGCATGACAATGACCCAAAACACACGGCCAAGGCAACAAAGGAGTGGCTCAAGATGAAGCACATTAAGGTCCTGGAGTGGCCTAGCCAGTCTCCAGACCTTAATCCCATAGAAAATCTGTGGAGGGAGCAGAAGGTTTGAGTTGCCAAACGTCAGGCTCGAAACCTTAATGACTTGGAGAAGATCTGCAAAGAGGAGTGGGACAAAATCCCTCCTGAGATGTGTGCAAACCTGGTGGCCAACTACAAGAAACGTCTGACCTCTGTGATTGCCAACAAGGGTTTTGCCACCAAGTACTAAATACTTATTTCCCTCATTAAAATGCTGATTTTTTGTTGTTGTTATTCTGTCTCTCACTGTTCAAATAAACCTACCATTAAAATTATAGACTGATCATGTCTTTGTCAGTGGGCCAACGTACAAAATCAGCAGGGGATCAAATACTTTTTTCCCCTCACTGTATGCACGCTCAAGTTCTGTTTATTTGTCTTATTTCTTGTTTGTTTCACAAAAAAATATATTTTGCATCTTCAAAGTGGTAGGCATGTTGTGTAAATCGAATGATACAAACCCCCCAAAAATCTATTTTAATTCCAGGTTGTAAGGCAACAAAATAGGAAAAATGCCAAGGGGGGCGAATACTTTCGCAAGCCACTGTATATACACTGAGTATACCAAACATTAGGAACACCTTCCTAAAATTGAGTTGCCCTCAGAACAGCCTCAATTCATCGGGGCATGGACTCTACAAGGTGTCGAAAACGTTCCACAGGGATGCTGGCCCATGTTGACTCCAATGCTTCCCACAGTTGTGTCAAGTTGGATGGATGTTCTTTGGGTGGTGGACCATTCTTGATACACAAGAAATTGTTGAGCGTGAAAATCCGAGCAGCGTTGCAATTCTTGACACAAACCGGTGCGCCTGGCACCTACTACCATACCCCGTTAAAAGGCACTTAAATCTTTTGTCTTGCCCATTCAAAATCTGAATGGCACAAATACACAATCCATGTCTCAATCTTCTCAAGGCTTAAAAATCCTTCTTTAACCTGTCTCCTCCCCTTAATCTACACTGATTGAAGTGGATTTAGAAGTGACATCAATAATGGATCATTGCTTTCACCTGGATTCACCTGGTCAGTCATGTAAAGAGCAGGTGTTCAAAAACGTATATACTCAATGTATATGTATACTGAACAAAAATATCAACGCAACATGTAAAGTGTTGGTCCCATGTTTCATGAGCTGAAATAAAAGATCCCAGAAATGTTCCATATGCAGAAAAAGCTTATTTCTCTCAAATTTAGTGCACAAATTTGTTTACATCCCTGTTAGTGAGCATTTCTCTTTTTCGCCCCAACCTTTTTTTAAGGTGTCTGACCAACAGATGCATATCTGTATTCCCAGTCATGTGAAATCCATAGATTAAGGCCTAATGAATATATTCCAAACTCATTCAAGGGTTTTTCTTTATGTTTACTAATTTCTACATATGTAGAATAAAAGTGAAGACATCAAAACTATGAAATAACACATATGGTGTCATGTATTAACCAAAAAAGTGTTAAACAAATCATATGTGGGAACTACATCAAGACTGTTGGAAAAGCATTCCAGGTGAAGCTGGTTGAGTGAATGCCAAGAGTGTGCAAAGCTGTCATCAAGGCAAAGGGTGGCTATTTTAAGAATCTCAAATATAAAATACATTTTAATTTGTGTAACACTTTTTTGGTTACCACATGATTCCATGTGTTATTTCATAGTTTTGATGTCTTCACTATTATTCTACAACGTAAAAAATAGTAATATATTCCGGGCTATGCCATTGCTCGTTCTGATATTTTTAAAATGTATTTATTTTTGGGTATACTGTACTTTTGGAGCCATAAACATAAGCATTTTGATGCACCTGCAATAACATCTGCTAAATATGTGTACATGACCAATAACATTTGATTGATTTCATCTGAGGGGAAGAGTGGGTAGAAGGCCGTACGAGAATGAAACCTCTTCTACTTACTGTGTATATAGGGGTGCATTATTCCCACCCAAACATATTTTGACATGCATGTTTGTCCAGCAGGGGGAACTCTAGAATGTCATTTAATTATAAAAAATAAGATATTATGAATAACACTAAGATGTAATAATGCCTATGTTTACTGTCACTGACAACCTCTGAAAGCTGCCAGATGTGTTTTTGCTGTAATATGCCCAAATGTATTTGAGGGGAGGGGGGGGGGGGGGTACTTCTACTATCACCTTTGTCATGATCACCATGACTTTAGGTGGCATTTTAAATGCCTGTTTTTCTGTCTGAGCATGAACCATCTGAGCTGAGGCAGGGGGGAGAATTTGTTAAGATTGCAAAGCAAAGAGAAAATAGGTTATTTTGTGCAGCCACATTCTGACAGTTGAGCTTGGTGACAGATTCTGTCAGCAAAGGGTTGCCAGCGTATGCACTGGAAGTGATCTGTGACCCCCATGCCCGCACCCAGACACGGACACATGCACGCACAGACACACACTAACACACATAATCTGCAGAAGTGCTTGGCAAGAATGAGTAGAAGGTCATACGAGAACGCAACCTCTTCTACGTACTGTGTATATGCGGGTGCATTATTCCCACCCAAACATATTTTTTTATTTGTGTGTGAGTATCTGTCTGCCTGCCAGTGGCCTAAGTGAGAGAAAAGATTGGTTGATTCAATCAATCCACAACAGCTAGGAAGATTAAGTGGTGTTTAAACTCCTCCGTTTGTGTTCTCATCAATATCGTTAGCCATACTGCAACGATCTCAACATTGTCAAGTATCATTTCATCTCACTGAAGATCTATTGAGACCTCACACAGGTAAAAGGCTGAATTCAGATTGCATTTTGGAAGACTAATTTGAAAGCAGAACAAAAAAGCTACAGGGCAAGAAATCTTTCTATGATGACTATTTCATACCTTAGTATTGTTTAGCTGGGCCAGTCCGGTGCAGGCGTTAGCGAGCAAGAAGTCCCCACTGAGAACGGCCATCTTGTTTCCAAACTGCATGTCCTTCAGGGGTCCGTCTGAGTTGGTCCACTCCTTGAGGTTGACGATCCCACGGTGCACCAGGAAGGCCGTGTGGATGAGCTCTGTGATTTCAGCCAGGTTCCGCTGGCTGCAAAGGAGAAAAACATACTTTATGACATCAATAAAACATCAAATTTAATATATAACACATACAGTGAGCTCCAAAAGTATTGGGACAGTGACACATTTTTTGTTGTTTTGGCTCTGTACTCCAGCACTTTGGATTTAAATCTGATACAATGAGGTTAAAGGGATACTTTGGGATTTTGGCAATGAGGCCCTTTATCTACTTCCCTAGTCAGATGAACTAGTGGATGCCATTTTTATGTCTCTGTGTCCAGTATGAAGGAAGTTAAATGTAGTTTCAAGAGCCAATACTAACTAGCGTTAGAGAAATGACTGGAAGTCTGTGGGTATCGGCTTTAATTTGAGGGTATTGTCATCTGTATCAGGTGAACCATTAGAAATTACAGCACTTTTTGTACATAGTCCCCCCCATTTTAGGGGACCAAAAGTTACAGCCGCACAAATATCATACCCCCAAGACATCCTAACCTCTCACCATTACAATAAGAGGCGAGGTTAGCATACAGTGCTATGAGTGGCACAGTGGTCTAAGGCACTGCATCGCAGTGCTGGCTGTGCCACTAGAGATCCTGGTTCGTATCCAGGCTCTGTCGTAGCCGGCCGGGACCGGGAGACCCATGGGGAGGCGCACAATTGGCCCAGCGTCATCCAGGGTATGGGAGGGAATGGCCGGCAGGGATGTAGCTCAGTTGGTAGAGCATGGTGTTTGCAACGCCAGGGTTGTGGGTTCAATTCCCACGGGGGGCCAGTATGAAAAAAATATATACAGTGGGGGGAAAAAGTATTTAGTCAGCCACCAATTGTGCAAGTTCTCCCACTTAAAAAGATGAGAGGCCTGTCATTTTCATCATAGGTACACGTCAACTATGACAGACAAAATGAGAAAAAAAAATCCAGAAAATCACATTGTAGGATTTTTTATGAATTTATTTGCAAATTATGGTGGAAAATAAGTATTTGGTCAATAACAAAAGTTTCTCAATACTTTGTTATATACCCTTTGTTGGCAATGACACAGTCAAACGTTTTCTGTAAGTCTTCACAAGGTTTTCACACACTGTTGCTGGTATTTTGGCCCATTCCTCCATGCAGATCTCCTCTAGAGCAGTGATGTTTTGGGGCTGTCGCTGGGCAACACGGACTTTCAACTCCCTCCAAAGATTTTCTATGGGGTTGAGATCTGGAGACTGGCTAGGCCACTCCAGGACCTTGAAATGCTTCTTATGGAGCCACACCTTCGTTGCCCGGGCGGTGTGTTTGGGATCATTGTCATGCTGAAAGACCCAGCCACGTTTCATCTTCAATGCCCTTGCTGATGGAAGGAGGTTTTCACTCAAAATCTCACGATACATGGCCCCATTCATTCTTTCCTTTACACGGATCAGTCGTCCTGGTCCCTTTGCAGAAAAACAGCCCCAAAGCATGATGTTTCCACCCCCATGCTTCACGGTAGGTATGGTGTTCTTTGGATGCAACTCAGCATTCTTTGTCCTCCAAACACGACGAGTTGAGTTTTTACCAAAAAGTTATATTTTGGTTTCATCTGACCATATGACATTCTCCCAATCCTCTTCTGGATCATCCAAATGCACTCTAGCAAACTTCAGACGGGCCTGGACATGTACTGGCTTAAGCAGGGGGACACGTCTGGCACTGCAGGATTTGAGTCCCTGGCGGCGTAGTGTGTTACTGATGGTAGGCTTTGTTACTTTGGTCCCAGCTCTCTGCAGGTCATTCACTAGGTCCCCCCGTGTGGTTCTGGGATTTTTGCTCACCGTTCTTGTGATAATTTTGACCCCACGGGGTGAGATCTTGCGTGGAGCCCCAGATCGAGGGAGATTATCAGTGGTCTTGTATGTCTTCCATTTCCTAATAATTGCTCCCACAGTTGATTTCTTCAAACCAAGCTGCTTACCTATTGCAGATTCAGTCTTACCAGCCTGGTGCAGGTCTACAATTTTGTTTCTGGTGTCCTTTGACAGCTCTTTGGTCTTGGCCATAGTGGAGTTTGGAGTGTGACTGTTTGAGGTCGTGGACAGGTGTCTTTTATACTGATAACAAGTTCAAACAGGTGCCATTAATACAGGTAACGAGTGGAGGAAGAAGTTACAGGTCTGTGAGAGCCAGAAATCTTGCTTGTTTGTAGGTGACCAAATACTTATTTTCCACCATAATTTGCAAATAAATTCATAAAAAATCCTACAATGTGATTTTCTGGATTTTTTTTCCTCAATTTGTCTGTCATAGTTGACGTGTACCTATGATGAAAATTACAGGCCTCTCATCTATTTAAGTGGGAGAACTTGCACAATTGGTGCCTGACTAAATACTTTTTTCCCCCACTGTGTATATATTTATATAAAATAAAAATAATGTATGCACTCACTAACTGTAAGTCGCTCTGGATAAGAGTGTCTGCTAAATGACTAAAATGTAAAATGTAATGAAAAAGTATTTGCCCCATTTCTAATTTTCTCTACTTTTGCATATTTGTGATACTGAATGTTATCAAATCTTCAACCAAAACCTAATATTAGATAAAGGGAACATAAGTGAACAAATAACACAATTACATATTTATTTCATAAACAAAGTTATGCAACACCCAATTCCCCTGTGTGAAAAAGTAATTGCCCCCTTACACTCAATAACTGGTTGTGCCACCTTTAGCTGCAATGGCTCCAACCAAATGCTTCCTGTAGTTGTTGATCAGTCTCTCACGTCGCTGTGGAGGGATTTTGGCTCACTCTTCCATGCAGAACTGCTTTAACTCAGTGACGTGTGGGTTTTCAAGCATGAACTGCTCGTTTCAAGTCCTGCCACAACATCTCAATTGGGATTAGGTCTGGACTTTGACTAGGCCATTCCAAAACGTCCAATTTGTTGCTTTTTAGCAATTTTCATGTAGACTTGATTGTGTGTTTTGGATCATTGTCTTGCTGCATGACCCAGCTGCGCTTCAGCTTCAGCTCACAGACGGATGGTCTGACATTCTCCTGTAGAATTATCTGATACAGAGCAGAATTCATGGTTCCTTCTATTAAGGCCTCCAGGTCCTGAGGCAGCAAAGCATCCCCAAACCATCACACCACCACCACCATGCTTGACCTTTGGTATGATGTTCTTACTGTGGAATGCAGAGTTTGGTTTTCGCCAGGCATTACTGGAACCATGTCATCCAAAAAGTTATACTTTTGAATCATCTGTCCATAGAACGTTCTTCCAAGAGTCTTGATGATCATCCAGGTGCTTTTTGGAAAACTTGAGTTAACTTTTTGGACGAGTTGGGTCCCATTATGCCTGGCGAAAACCAAACACACTTCTACATCCATGTAGAAGTGTTGAGAAACATATTATATTCTTATTTACAATAAAGTGTCTCCAAAATGACACAATACATTATTTACCATTAATTTCTATTGGGCACAAAATAATCTGAAACACAACCAAAACAAACAGCAAATTCATCCAACCAATTTATAGAGTCACAAGATTGATGTAGTCATTGTGTGCTATGAATATGGGACCAAATACAGAACTTTTTACTACTTTAACACACAAGTGAATTCGTCCCAATACTATTGGTCCCCTAAAATGGGGGTACTATGAAAAAAATTAATGCTGTAATTTCTAAACGGTTCACCCTCAAATTAAAGCTGACAGTCTGCAATTTAACCTCAAAGTCATTGTATCATTTCAAATCCAAAACAACAAAATGTGTCACTGTCCCAATACTTTTGGAGCTTATTGTATTTCACATTCACTTCTACAACAGCATGTATGTATCAAATGTTATGAGTTCCAATGGTTTAAAAATCAAAAGTGCAAATTATAGGGTGTCCAATCAAAAACATATTTTGACCAATGGGTAAAATAAGTGTGTAGATAATCCTCTCATAAAACCAATAGTCCAAACCTCATGTCTCTATCATAATCCGTTCAAATGTTTTTTTTTGAGTTTTTACCATTGTAGCATGGTCAGAATTAAAATCAATGGAGGCCAGAGAAGAAGAAAAAAAAGTGGTCAAAAATCAGGAAAGTTGGGCTCCCGAGTGTCACAGTGCTAGAGACATCACTACAGACCCTGGTTCGTTCCCGGGCTATCGGGAGTCCCATAGGGCGGCGCACAATTGGCCCAGCGTCGTCTGGGTTAGGGGAGGGTTTGGCCGGGGGGAGGCTTTACTTGGCTCATCGCGCTCTAGCGACTCCTTGTGGCGGGCCGGGCGCCTGCAGCCTGACCTCGGTCATCAGGTGAACTGTGTTTCCTCTGACACATTGGTACGGCTGGCTTCCGGGTTAAGTGGGCGGGTGTTAAGAAGCGCGATTTGTTTTGATTCGGAGGACACGAGTCGACCTTCGCCTCCCGAGCCCGTTGGGGTTGCAGTGATGAGACAAGATCGAAATTGGGGAGAAAAATAAAGAGGGTAAAATACAAAAAATATTTACAAAATATTCTGCGGATTCTGTGCTAGAATTAAGGCTCCTGTCTACCTGACAGGCTCACTTTCCCATTGAACTCGTCATCTTTCTTCTCGAATCCGCAGGATATCGATTTTGAGACATGACGTAGTATTTTCATATTTTAGTATACGATTTGCATATTAATTCAAAATTCCTGTTATTTTTCGAAGATTTCCCACAAAAACAAACGTATCTCTGAAATATCAACGGAGCACTGAGCGTATAACCAAGCTTTTTATTTTCAAAGCCTTTTACATTTAATTTAGCTCTGTCATGCTAATGTTGGTTTTTGCGACCTGCGGAAACAACTTTGAAGACGACCATCACAAAATGTAAAATCCTCAAAAGTTGTTACGAGAAACCTGCACCGCTATGTCAACAGAGCTCGGTGGTTACTATCGGATGTATTAGTTTACGAAATCCAACTTTTGGGATATGTTAATGATATGTTAGAAAAAAACTGTATAGAACAATTATGCCTGCACACTGTTAAAGCTCCTAATTCACCGCTTTATTAACAACGTTTCGATCCGAAACAGATCTACGTCAGGTCAAAAACCCCACTAAATGATTCAGAACATGAATAATTATATTTGTCTTGGTACAATGTATTTTATAGCATAAGGAAGTGACATTTCATCACCAAAGCGCGTTCACACATCCTACAAATTAGACAATTTTTCAGAGCTTTTTTAAAATAGATTTTGAATAGATTTTATAGAAATTGGAGAAAAAAAGTTTACCATTATTGAGGAAAAATAAATAAGCCTTTACTCAGTGCCATAATAGTCCTTAGAAATAACAGTTATTCTTGATTACCAGAAAAGAAGTGCAAGTGGTTTTTGAATGGAGCCTTTGAACTTGGCCTGAGGGAGCCTATAATCAAATGTTGATTCATTCATTGCGGGTGGATAATTACGTCCCTCTCCATATGGGCTGAGCCTGCCAGGGCGAGACAGACCGGGGGATCTGTCTGTGGAGGGAGCCAGGGATGGGTGCGATGATGGCCACTTAGGACCATCTTTCAGCCGGTGTGAAACAGTCCTGATAAGACATTTCAATTCCAGTCGTCTGTCAATTCTAGTTGTTCCTGCCCATAATACGTCGTATAGCAGGTAATTGCATGTTCTACAGTTGCTCAGAGAGAGTTGTTATTAAAATGCAATAATTTATTTCTCTGCTCAATCATATCTATTGTACCCCTTCTGTGGAGAGGAGTAGATTTGGCAATGTCTTTCATTTCAATCCCTGCCACTGCATTGATGTTATTGTTAACACACACAGGATGCAATTGTGTTGCTGTTAGGGATGAAAATGACAGCCTAAATGTTGAGAACAATTGATCTAATTTAACATGATGTAATTGGACCTTACATTCAAAATAGGCCTATTTGATTATTGGATTCAACATTCAATGCAGTTTAATAATTTATCTGGTCATACTCCCTATATCAAATAGTAACCTTGGTACAAATCTCAGACAAATACCGAACACATTGTTACTGCAGCAAAAGTAAAAAGCAGGATATTGAGTACATCCTGTACAAATGCAGCTAAATAATAATAATGTTGGCAATAGGAGCTATTCTGACACCACCACTCCTCCCACCCCACCCTAGGACCCCTACAGAGTCCTCGCCCGTTCTCTGCCTTAGATCTACAACTCATGATAAGCAGAGTCTTCGCCAGGAGAGGAAAAAGGGAACTTGTGTATAAATAGCTTTGGCACCCGGTTGCATAGCAACTGATGCCATCTTGCTGAGGCGTTCCCGCCCCCAACACGCCCCTTGTCCTGAGTGTTCTGTTCCATTTTCCTCCCTCTACAGGGTCCCCATTACCCTGCAATACAGCTGTGTATCTGGCTTCTCCCTCTCTGAATGTCTGTCTGTGTCTTTATCACTCTCTCTGATTTTGTCTGTCTTTCTCGCTCCATCTCTCTGATTCCGTACAGCTCTGGCCCTCTCTCTATGTTTAGTTCCCCGGTGAGCCATCAGTATTGGGCACTGGAGTGGGAGACATTTTACAAATGCTGGCTGTCAGGAGGGGGGAGAACATTCCCCTAGAGGTATCAATCAATCCCCCCCATCAGTGCTCCGGCCCAGGTGCTAATGAGCCCACCCTCTGACAGGGAAGAGGGGGGCGAGACAGAACGAGAGAGAGGGAAATGGGGGTTGTGGTACAGAAAGAAAGGCGCAAATGAGGTGACCCAGTAGAGGTTTCTCTGAGCGTGCGTGCGTATGGACGTGTCCCCACAAGAATAGTAAACAAACACAACTGGGGACATTTTGTTAGTCCCCACAAGGTCAAATGCTATTTCTAGGGGGTTTAGGGTTAAGGTTTGAATTAGTGTTAGGGTTAGAATTAGGTTTAGGGTTTTGAGCTAGGGTTAGGTTTAGTGTTTGTGTGAGTCTACACACATATGATTGTGTATACAAATGCAAAAGTCAGTACAATATAATATAGTTAGTCATCATGAGTCACGACTTAGTAGCAGGCACATGAGGTCATGAAACTTATGCATTATGAGGATTCTGATGTAGATTTCTAGCTTTTCTTTTTTTTTTTAAGTGACACTACAAAGGTTTTGTATACTTTAAGCCAGTAGCTTTAAATGTAGCACTCAAGAGCCAAAAAGGGTCCCTGAAAATTGTGCACAATGTCACATACAGTGCCTTCAGAAAGTATTCACACCCTATTACTTTCTCCACATTTTGTTGTGTTACAAAGTGGGATTCAAATTGATTTATTTGTCATTTCTTGTCAATGATCTACACAAAATACTCTGTCAAAGTGGAAGAAAAACATCTAACAAAAATGTATGGAAAATAAAATGCTAATATACAGTATCTTGATTAGATAAGTATTCAATCCCTCAAGTCAATACATGTTAGAATCACCTTTGGCAGCGATTACAGCTGAGTCTTTCTGGGTAGGTCTCTAAGCGCTTTGCACACCTGAATTGTACAATATTTGCCCAATATTATTAAAACAATTATTCAAGCTCTGTCAAGTTGGTTGTTGATCATTGCTAGACAGCCATTTTCAAGTCTTGCTACAGATTTTCAGGCTGATTGAAGTCAAACCTCAAATCAAATGTTATTCGTCACATACGTGTTTAGCAGATGTTATAGCGGGTGTAGCGAAATGCTTGTGCTTCTAGCTCAGACAGTGCAGTAATATCTAACAATTTCACAACATATACCCAATACACACAAAACTAGTAAGGAATGGGATTTAAGAATATATACATATATGGACAAGCAATGACAGAGCGGCATGGATTAAGATACAGAATAATATTATTGAATAGAATGCAGTATATACATATGAGATGAGTAGTGCAAGATATGTAAACATTATTAAAGTGACTAGTGTTCCATTTCTTAAAGTGGCCAGTGATTTCAATAGGCAGCAGCAGCCTCTAATGTGCTAGTGATGGCTATTTAACAGTCTGATGGCCTTGAGATAGAAGCTGTTTTTCATTATCTCGGTCCCAGCTTTGATGCACCTGTACTGACCTCGCCTTCTGGACGATAGCGGGGTGAACAGGCAGTGGCTCGGGTGGTTGATGTCCTTGATGATCTTTTTGGCCTTCCTGTGACATCGGGTGCTGTATGTGTCTTGGAGGGCGGGTAGTTTGCCCCCGATAATGCGTTCGGCAGACCGCACCACCCTCTGGAGAGCCCTGCGGTTGTGGGCGGCTTGAAGCTTTCCACCTTCTCCACTGCGGTCCTGTCGATGTGGATAGGGGGGTGCACCCTCTGCTGTTTCCTGAAGTCCACGATCATCTCCTTTGTTTTGTTGATGTTGAGTGAGAGGTTATTTTCCTGGCACCACACTCCCAGAGCCCTCACCTCCTCCCTGTAGGCGGTCTCGTCATTGTTGGTAATCAAGCCTACTACTGTTGTGTCGTCTGCAAACTTGATGATTGAGTTGGAGGCGTGCTTGGCCACGCAGTCATGGGTGAACAGGAAGTACAGGAGGGGGCTGAGCACGCACCCTTGTGGGGCCCCAGTGTTGAGGATCAGCGAAGTGGAGATGTTGTTTCCTGCCTTCACCACCTGGGGGTGGCCCGTCAGAAAGTCCAGGACCTTGGAGGGTACTATGGTGTTGAATGCTGAGCTATAGTCAATTAACAGCATTCTTACATAGGTATTAATCTTGTCCAGATGGGATAGGGCAGTGTGATGGCAATTGCATTGTCTGTGGATCTATTGGGGCGGTAAGCAAATTGAAGTGGGCCTAGGGTGACAGGTAAGGTAGAGGTGATATGATCCTTGACTAGTCTCTCAAAGCACTTCATGATGACAGAGGTGAGTGCTACAGGGCAATAGTCATTTAGTTCAGTTACCTTTGCTTTCTTGGGTACAGGAACAATGGTGGCCATCTTGAAGCATGTGGGAACAGCAGACTAGGAAAGGGAGAGATTGAATATGTCCATGAACACACCAGCCAGCTGGTCTGCGCATGCTCTGAGGACGCGGCTAGGGATGTCGTCTGGGCCGGCAGCCTTGCGGGGTTAAGATGCTTAAATGTCTTAATCACGTCGGCCATGGAGAAGGAGAGGCCACAGTCCTTGGTAGTGGGCCTCGTCAGTGGCACTGTGTTATCTTCAAAGCGGGCGAAGAAGGTGTTTAGCTTGTCTGGAAGCGAGACGTCGGTGTCGGCGATGTGGCTGGTTTTCTTTTTGTAGTCCGTGATTGTCTGTAGACTCTGCCACATACGTCTCGTGTCTGAGCAGTTGAATTGCGACTCCACTTTGTCTCTATATATGTCACACCCTGGTTCTGGGACTCTATATGTTGAGCCAGGGTGTGTTAATTCTATGTGTTCTGTTTCTATGTTGGGTGTTTCTAGTTCGTCATTTTCTATGTTTGACTGAGTGACTCCCAATCAGAGGCAACGAGTGTCAGCTGTGTGCTGGTTGTCTCTGATTGGGAGCCATATTTAACTGTCTGTGTTTCACTTTGTGGTTGTGGGTTTTTGTTCCTTGTCGGTCTTTGTCACCGTGGACTTCACGAGTCGTTTATTGTTTTTGTTTAGTGTGCTTATTATCACTGACGGTAATAAAGTCAATCATGTTCGCTCAACACGCTGCGTATTGGTCTACTTCTCGTCAAGACGATCGTGACAGAAAAACCCACCATACCAAGACCAAGCAGCGTGTCCAGGAGCAGGCAGCCTGGACGTGGGAGCAGATCTTGGACGGGCAGGGGTCCTGGACCTGGGAGGAAATCCTGGCCGGGATGGATCGCCGGCCATGGAGTGAGACGGTGGAGAGGCGACGGAGAGAGGAGCAGCGGCGTCAGCAGGGTCAACGTCGGACAGGCGAGAGGCAACCCCAAAAAAAATTTAGGGGGGGGCACACGGCAGGGACGACGAGGGAGCAGGAGGTAGTGTTGCAGAGGATGGAGCATTTGGAGGCGATAAGGGAAAGGGTGAGAAAGGAGGCACGGCGAGAGGAACTCGGTAGGCAGCTGAGGGAGCGGGGGGTTATGACGAAACCCAGTCCCGCTCCTCACACCAAGCAAGTGGTGTGCGTCACCAGTCCGGTCCGGCCCGTTCCTGTTTCCCGCACTAAGTGTAAGGTGCACGCCGCCAGCCCAGCCCGGCATGTTCCTGCCCCTCACACCAAGCCTACGGTGTGCGTCGCCAGCCCAGCCCGGCCTGTCCCTGCTCCACGCACCAAGCCTACGGTGTGCGTCGCCAGCCCAGCCCGGCCTGTTCCTGCTCCACGCACCAAGCCTACGGTGTGCGTCGCCAGCCCAGTCCGGCCAGTTGCTGCTCCACGCACCAAGCCTACGGTGTGCGTCGCCAGCCCAGCCCGGCCTGTCCCTGCTCCACGCACCAAGCCTACGGTGTGCGTCGCCAACCCGGTCCGGCCTGTTCCTGCCACTCGCACCAAGTCTACGGTGTGCGTCGCCAGCCCGGCCCGGCCCGTTCCTGCCACTCGCACCAAGCCAGGGGTGCGAGTCGTCAGTCCGGCACAACCCGTGCCTGGGTCATCGGTGCCAATTCAGGTACCGCTCAACTGCTCCACTAAGGAGCTGAAGCCTACCGCTCCTGCTACGTCCAGTCCAGCTCCAGCCAGCGGGGCCAGACCGGACCAGGGGCGCTATGGGGGGTTTGTTGGAGGGTGGTGGGCAAGCCCGGAGCCGGAGCCGCCGCCGAGGAGGAATGCCCACCCAGCCCTCCCCTGTTTTGCTCGTATTTAGGCGCGGTCGCAGTCCGCGCCTTTAGGGGGGGGTACTGTCACACCCTGGTTCTGGGACTCTATATGTTGAGCCAGGGTGTGTTCATTCTATGTGTTCTGTTTCTATGTTGGGTGTTTCTAGTTCGTCATTTTCTATGTTTGACTGAGTGACTCCCAATCAGAGGCAACGAGTGTCAGCTGTGTGCTGGTTGTCTCTGATTGGGAGCCATATTTAACTGTCTGTGTTTCACTTTGTGGTTGTGGGTTTTTGTTCCTTGTCGGTCTTTGTCACCGTGGACTTCACGAGTCGTTTATTGTTTTTGTTTAGTGTGCTTATTATCACTGACGGTAATAAAGTCAATCATGTTCGCTCAACACGCTGCGTATTGGTCTACTTCTCGTCAAGACGATCATGACACTATACTGATGTTTTGCCAGTTTAATTGCCTTGCGGAGTGAGTAGCTACACTGTTTGTATTCTGCCATATTCCCAGTCACCTTGCCATGGTTGAATGCGGTGGTTCGCGCTTTCAGATTTGCTCGAATGCTGCCGTCTATCCACGGTTTCTGGTTAGGGTAGGTTTTAATAGTCACAGTAGGCACAACATCACCTATACACTTCCTGATAAACTCAGTCACCATTTCAGTGTATATTTCTAAATTATTTTCGGAAGCTACCCGGAACATATCCCAGTCCGCGTGATCAAAACAATCTTGAAGCGTGGATTCCGATTGGTCAGACCAGCGTTGAATAGTCTTTAGCACGGGTACTTCCTGTTTGAGTTTCTGCCTATAGGACGGGAGAAGCAAAATGGAGTCGTGGTCAGATTTGCCGAAAGGAGGGCGGGGGAGGGCCTTATAACCATCTCGGAAGTTTGAATAGCAATGGTCGAGGATTTTAGCAGCGCTAGTACAACAGTCAATATGTTGATAGAACTTCGGCAGCCTAGTCCTCAAATTTGCTTTGTTAAAATCCCTGGCTACAATAAATGCAGCCTCATTTAGGCCACTCAGGAACATACCATGTCGTCTTGGTAAGCAACTCCAGTGTATATTTGGCCTTGTGATTTAGGTAATTGTCCTGCTAAAAGGTGAATTTGTCTCCCAATGTCTGTTGGAAAGCAGACAACCATGTTTTCCTCTAGGATTTTGCCTGTACTTAGCTCTATTACGTTTATTGTTATCTACCTAATCCTTGCCAATGACAAGCATACCCATAACATGATGCAGCCACCACCATGCTTGAAAATATGTTTTTGGTGATGTGTTGGATATACCCCAAACATAATGCTTTGTATTCAGGACAAAAAGTTAATTTCTTTGCCACATTTTTGCAGTATTACTTTAGTGCCATATTGCAAACAGGATGCATGGTTTGGAATTTGATATTTATTTACATGCTTCCTTCTTTCCACTCTGTAATTTATGTAAATATTGTGGCGTAACTACCATGTTGTTGATCCAGCCTCAGTTATCTCGTATCACAGCCGGTTTTAAAATCACCATTGGCCTCATGGTGAAATCAAAGCGGTTTATTTATTCTTCTCTTTTTTTTGCAACCGAGTTAGGAAGGGTGCCTGTATCTTTGTAGTGACTGGGTGTATTGATATACCATCCAAAGTGTAATTAATAACTGCATCATGCTCAAAGGTATATTCATTGTCTGCTTTTTTTTACCCATCTACCAATAGATGCCATTCTTTGCGAACCATTGGAAAACCTCCCTGGTCTTTGTGGTGGAATCTGTGCTTGAAATTCACTGCTCGACTGAGGGACCTTACGGATAATTGTATGTGTGGGGTACAGAGATGGGGTAGTCATTTAAAAATCATGTTAAACACTATTATTGCACACAGAGTCCATGCAACTTATGTGACTTATTAAGCACACTTATTGACTCAAGACATTTCAGCTTTTCATTTAGTGCAATACATTCAATATTTATCAGATGACAACAGACATGTGCAATGCCATTTTGCTAGCAGCCACACATAAGTAAATTAGTTTACTAAAGCAAGGTATTTTTGCAAAAAATATGCATGGCAATTATAATTATGTTTATCATAGCAAGAATGTAGCCAGCTAGATTTCCTAATGTTTTGCTTCAAGTTAATCTTACATTTTACGAAGAGAAAAACTACACCAGAGGAAATTACCGGAGAAAAGTAGCATACACATCAGTCAGAGTGCTGTCTGGTGATCCAATGACTAGAGCAAATATAACTGAAGCACAAAATTACTCCTCTTACATTCATGATATGGAGCTAAACCTGACTGAAGCCTTTCTAGATCTGCTTTTACAAAACGCAGCAAGATAGATATTTTTCTGCGTTTTATCTTTCCTTTTCTGCGTATTAAACACAGAATCCTGGGTTAACACGACCCCTGGACTAAAATAATTTGTTATTTAACTAATGTTTTATTAGATTGTAACTTTCCTATAGTAGCCACCAGCTGACAGCGAACATACACTCCTCTCTGTATTTATTTGGAAAGTGAAGCTAAAACTTTTAAATTTGGCTCTCTACTCCCGCACCTTGGATTTGTAATTAAAATGTTTCAAATGAGGCGACAGTACAGAATGTGACCTTTTATTTGAGGGCATTTTCATCCAACTTTGTTTTTACCGTTTAGAAATGAAAGCACTTTGTATCTATAAATAATTTCCCCTTTGCAGATAGCCTACTGATGCATCTATCGAAATGTGATTTATGCTTGCTGTCCCATTTCTTATTGGGGTAAATAAAATATGCGGTTATTAGATTTACATGTTCAAATCGGTAGAGTAAATGACAATCATTTACAAAATGATGCAACGGATTTCGTTTGCAAGCCAGGGCCAAATTGCCTTCCACGAGCGAGCAAAGATGATAATGTAAATGTATACAATGGAAAAATGATACTTATGTTGCATCAAATACCCTATTCCTTGGAAGTTGTGTATTGATTATATATAGAATTCGATTACGTTATGTGATGAATGATGATCGCTGGCAATCAACAGCTGATGTTGCCCAGATTACCCCATATCATGGAATATGTGTGTGAACGTTTATAAAGACAGAAGGAAGACACATGGAATTATTTGATTTTGATGGATGGTTGACATAACAAAAAGGTAGGTCGATATTTTCTTATCAAAAAAGTGGGTGAACGTTTGCTTCAGTATAGATTTCTCGAGCGCATATAAGTTAAATGTGTTGTGGCGCCAACAGGATAAATAGATGGACTCGCACCTGGTAAAAGCCTTATAGCCTACTGCGCAATTTATATTCCAAAATTCAAACAACATACACCAGCGACACAATTTAGGAGATAAAGGTTGTGAGCACAGTGTTTCTGATCGTGTTGACAATTATCTTCTAACGTAACAAGTACATTTGTGTCCCTCCATTTAATATGATATGTTACGTATGCATTTGTGGATGTCCATTATCCATTTCGTATGATTGATATGTTACGTCCTCCAATTCGCATGATTTGTTACGAATTCCAATGCGTACAATACAGTATGTTCCGAATTTGTAAATGCACATTCACTATGAAAGGGACAAGTGCATAACTCACATGCACTAAGTATTTTAAACCGAGGCTACGATTAAAGAGTCTATACATTGCATTGGGCCAAAACTATCAGCGTTTTGTGTGATGATGTCATCTTTATAGTTATGCTGCCATATAGCCAGAGTTGCTGAAAAAAGAACTCTGCCTCCCAATAGCCAATGTTTGCACATTAAATCGCTATTGACTGTCTGTCTGTGTCTTGCTGGTTGATATACTTTGTACAGTCGTGGTCAAAAGTTTTGAGAATGACACAAGTATTGGTCTTCACAAAGTTTGCTGCTTCAGTGTTTTTAGATATTTGTGTCAGATGTTACAATTTTTTTTCTTTTTCTCACCTTTATTTAACCAGGTAAACCAGTTGAGAACAAGTTCTCATTTACAACTGCGACCTGGCCAAGATAAAGCAAAGCAGTGCGATAAAAACAACAACACAGAGTTACATATGGGATAAACAAAACGTACAGTCAATAACACAATAGAAAATCTATATACAGTGTGTGCAAATGTAGTAAGTTATGGAGGTAAGGCAATAAATAGGCCATAGTGCAAAATGATTACCATTTAGTATTACTATGGTATACTGAAGTATAATTACAAGCATTCCATAAGTGTCAAAGGCTTTTATTGACAATTACATTACGTTTATGCAAAGAGTCAATATTTGCAGAGTTGACCCTTCTTTTTCAAGACCTCTGCAATCCGCCCTGGCATGCTGTCAATTAACTTCTGGGCCACATCCTGACTGATGGCAGCCCATTCTTGCATAATCAATGCTTTGAGTTTGTCAGAATTTGTGGGTTTTTGTTTGTCCACCCGCCTCTTGAGGATTGACCACAAATTCTCAAATGGGATTAAGGTCTGGGGAGTTTCCTGGCCATGGACCCAAAATGTCGATGTTTTGTTCACCGAGCCACTTAGTTATCACTTTTGCCTTATGGCAAGGTGCTCCATCATGCTGGAAAAGGCATTGTTCGTCACCAAACTGTTCTTGGATGGTTGGGAGAAGTTGCTCTCGGAGGATGTGTTGGTACCATTCTTTATTCATAGCTGTGTTCTTAGGCAAAATTGTGAGTGAGCCCACTCCCTTGGCTGAGAAGCAACCCCACACATGAATGGTCTCAGGATGCTTTACTGTTGGCATGACACAGGACTGATGGTAGCGCTCACCTTGTCTTCTCCAGACAAGCTTTTTTCCAGATACCCCAAACAATCGGAAAGGGGTTTCATCAGAGAAAATGACTTTACCCCAGTCCTCAGCAGTCTAATCCCTGTACCTTTTGCAGAATATCAGTCTGTCCCTGATGTTTTTCCTGGAGAGAAGTGGCTTCCTCGCTGCCCTTCTTGACACCAAGCCATCCTCCAAAAGTCTTCGCCTCACTGTGCGTGCAGATGCACTCACACCTGCCTGCTGCCATTCCTGAGCAAGCTCTGCACTGGTGGTGCCCCGATCCCGCAGCTGAACCAACTTTAGGAGACGGTCCTGGCGCTTGCTGGACTTTCTTGGGCGCCCTGAAGCCTTCTTCACAGCAATTAAACCTCTCTCCTTGAAGTTCTTGATGATCCGATAAATGGTTGATTTAGGTGCAATCTTACTAGCAGCAATATCCTTGCCTGTGAAGCCCTTTTTGTGCAAAGCAATGATGACGGCACGTGTTTCCTTGCAGGTAACCATGGTTAACAGAGGAAGAACAATGATTTCAAGCACCACCCTCCTTTTAAAGCTTCCAGTCTGTTATTCTAACTCAATCAGCATGACAGAGTGATCTCCAGCCTTGTCCTCGTCAACACTCTCACCTGTGTTAACAGAGAGAATCACTGACATGATGGCAGCTGGTCCTTTTGTGGCAGGGCTGAAATGCAGTGGAAAATGTTTTTGGGGGATTAAGTTCATTTTCATATCAAAGAGGGACTTTGCAATTAATTGCAATTCATCTGATCACTCTTCATAACATTATGGAGTATATGCAAATTGCCATCATAAAAACTGAGGCAGCAGACTTTGTGAAAATTAATATTTGTGTCATTCTCAAAACTTTTGACCACTACTGTATATAGCTTGCCTTAATAACTGCATGTAGGCTAACTGAAATCTCTAGAATGCCTGTTGTGTCATGCTTATGTTTGATTTGATCACTGTTACAACAGATAAATAACTACGTTTGTTCGAACAAGCGGCAGAGGAGTCACGGAATGAGTGAGCACAGCTGAAAGGACTCTGAAGGGGGAAGTGCACAGCGGATCCTGCACATGCGCAGAAATCTATCTTTAGTCCAAAACTTCTGGGTTCCAGAAAATCCGGAAACGTAGCCACTCCGAATATTTTATTCATTCAATGTATTTCTAGGTTTTCTCCACCAGGAAAAGATAACAAATGGTGTACTATGCATGTATGAACCATACATTGACACGTCGAGTCCAAAACAGAAGATTAAAAAACATACAGAAGTAGTTTTCAAGATACCGTTCATTCTCTGTAATCTGAATTGTTGGTCATTTCAATAGCTGGTGCCCTAATCTTGTCCATGGTTAATAACTTGATAAGTCAGACTGTACGCATATTCATTACAGCCACCCCACAATATCCCCCCCACCCGCCCTGCTTGACAGACTCCCTCACTGATCCTTTAGTAGAGGCAGTGCTGCTTGCCAGCTAGGAGCAAGAAAAGGGCCATTCAGATACCTAGTGCATCACCTGCCAAACACAACAGCGACTTCTGGTAACCACTTGGCAAGGTTGTAGAGTGATCTTCACACAAAATTCCCTGTTCTGGGCAACATTCTGTGTATGTGCGGTGTGCGCGCATGAGTGAATGTCGTCATCGGAAAAAAGGACATCAATTGGAGCTGGTGTGTGTGCTGTCAGATCAGGAGCAATGAAAAGTATGTTCCTGTCTTTTCACCAAGTCAGTGGTAATAAAGGAAAGGAAGCTATAGAAGAATGTGAAGACAAAGCCCCAGAGAGGCGTGTTTACCTGGGGTAGATGCCGCTGACCATGTCCTGGGGGAGGAGGTCTGAGGCTGTGTGCTGGCTGGGACCGGCTGCCTTGGACATCAGTAGGACCACCAGGCCCCTCATCTGAAGGTTATTTTTACTGTCATAGACGAAGCCCCTGAGAAGAGGAACAGGCATCAATTACACATTGTTGGGTAAGGGTTTATACATGTGGGGAATATGCACTGTTTCATACACAGAAAATCCACAAAACAGGCATCCCATGTGTCACATCTTGAATTTGAATAAATTGGCCATTTCATGTAGGATATTTGTTAGTTCCCACACATTTAAAGAAATGTCCTTCAGGAGTAAAAAAACAAACATATTTTCATCATCCAAAAATCCATTCTGCCAAGCAGGGAATTGGCTTGGGATGGCAGGCTAAGTAAGCAACCTCTTAACAATGACAAAGAAAATGGCCAGTAATTGTATGGAAATGAGATGTGGTGCGACTATGCTAATGAGGTTGTATGTAGCTTTCACCACCTCTCTCCAGGGGTGCCACAAAAATCCCTTTATTCCCTCTCACTCACATCATCGCTAAGCAAACAAAATGGCTAATTGCTGCTTCATGGGGGTGACGCATAGAGAAAGGTCGACACACTCATGAAGACAACTGCTTTTCAAGATCATCATTAAATCAGCTGCATTGCCAAAGATTATTTGGGCTACATCATTGCAAATAGTGGAGGGGCTTTCTGTTCAGTCAAGAATTCTGAGTTAGATAAACATTTTCAGTAGCTGAAATGCCAGACAAACTTTTTTTAATTGCTAGGGGAAAATGTCAACCTGAGAGCACAGCTATGGGGAGGTGAGGGAATAACTTGATTTGCTATTTGTGAAAATGTATATGTCATTGAACGCACCTAGGAATTTGCTCCACTACTCCATTTTTGTTTGTGGACCCCACTCTTATGGTAAAAAATATATATATCTCACAGTAGCTTTAAATCAAATCAAATTTTATTTGTCACATACACGTGTTTAGCAGAAGTTATTGCGGGTGTAGAGAAATACCTGTGCTTCTAGCTCTGACAGTGCAGTAATATCTAACAAAAACAACTATCTCCCGAGTGGCGCAGTGGTCTAAGGTACTGCATCGCAGTGCTAGCTGTGCCACTAGAGAACCTGGTTCGAATCCAGGCTCTGTCGTAGCTGGCCGTGACCGGGAGACCCATGGGGCGGCGCACAATTGGCCCAGCGTCGTCCAGGGTAGGGGAGGGAATGGCCAGCAGGGATGTAGCTCAGTTGGTAGAGCATGGCGTTTGCAATGCCAGGGTTGTGGGTTCGATTCCCACGGGGGGCCAGTATGAAAAATAAAATAAATAAATAAATGTATGCACTCACTAACTGTAAGTCGCTCTGGATAAGAGCGTCTGCTAAATGACGTAAATGTAAATGTAAGTAATATCTAACAATTTCACAACATATACCCAAAACACACAAATCTAGTAAGGAATGGGATTTAAGAATATATACATATATGGACAAGCAATGACAGAGTGGCATGGACTAAGATACAGTAGAATATTATAGAATACAGTATATACATATGAGATGAGTAGTGCAAGATATGTAAACATTATTAAAGTGACTAGTGTTCCATTTCTTAAAGTGGCCAGTGATTTCAATAGGCAGCAGCAGCCTCTAATGTGCTAGTGATGGCTATTTAACAGTCTGATGGCCTTGAGATAGAAGCTGTTTTTCATTATCTCGGTCCCAGCTTTGATGCACCTGTACTGACCTCGCCTTCTGGATGATAGCGGGGTGAACAGGCAGTGGCTCGGGTGGTTGATGTCCTTGATGATCTTTTTGACCTTCTTGTGACATCGGGTGCTGGAGGGCGGGTAGTTTGCCCCCGGTAATGCGTTCGGCAGACCGCACCACCCTCTGGAGAGCCCTGCGGTTGCGGGCGGTGCAGTTGCCGTACCATGCGGTGATACAGCCCGACAGGATGCTCTCAATTGTGCATCTGTAAAAGTTTGTGAGGGTTTTAGGTGCCAAGCCAAATTTCTTCAGCCTCCTGAGGTTGAAGAGGCTCTGTTGCGCCTTCTTCACCACACTGCCTGCGTGGGTGGACCATTTCAGTTTGTCAGTAATGTGTACGCCAAGGAACTTGAAGCTTTCCACCTTATAAATAAATAAATTGGTCATTTAGCAGACGCTCTTATCCAGAGCGACTTACAGGAGCAATTAGGGTTAAGTGCCTTGCTCAAGGGCACATCGGCAGGTTTTTCACCTAGTCGGCTCGGGGATTAGAACCAGCGACCTTTCGGTTACTGGCACAACGCTCTTAACCACTAAGCTACCTGCCGCCCCACCTTCTCATTTTTACATTTTAGTCGTGGTCCTCTGTAGCTCAATTGGTAGAGCATGGCGCTTGTAACGCCAGGGTAGTGGGTTCGATCCCCGGGGCCACCCATACGTAAACATTTATGCACGCATGACTGTAAGTCACTTTGGATAAAAGCGTCTGCTAAATGGCATATTATTATTATTATTAGTCATTTAGCAGACGCTCTTATCCAGAGCGACTTAGAGTTAGTGAGTGTATACACTTTTTCATACTGGTCCCCCGTGGGAATCGAACCCACAACCCTGGCGTTGCAAGCGCCATGCTCTACCAACACTCCACTGTGGTCCCGTCGATGTGGACAGGGAGTACAGGAGGGGGCTGAGCATGCACCCTTGTGGGGCCCCAGTGTTGAGGATCAGCGAAGTGGAGATGTTGTTTCCTACCTTCACCACCTGGGGGCGGCCCGTCAGGAAGTCCAGGACCCAGTTGCACAGGGCGGGGTTCAGACCCAGGGCCTCGAGCTTAATGATGAGCTTGGAGGGTACTATGGTGTTGAATGCTGAGCTATAGTCAATGAACAGCATTCTTACATAGGTATTCCTCTTGTCCAGATGGGATAGGGCAGTGTGATGGCGATTGCATCGTCTGTGGATCTATTGGGGCGGTAAGCAAATTGAAGTGGGTCTTGGGTGACAGGTAAGGCAGAGGTGATATGATCCTTGACTAGTCTCTCAAAGCACTTCATGATGACAGAGGTGAGTGCTACAGGGCGATAGTCATTTAGTTCAGTTACCTTTGCTTTCTTGGGTATAGGAACAATGGTGGCCATCTTGAAGCATGTGGGAACAGCAGACTGGGAAAGGGAGAGATTGAATATGTCCGTAAACACACCAGCCAGCTGGTCTCCGCATGCTCTGAGGACGCGGCTAGGGGTGCCGTCTGGGCCGGAGAAGGAGAGGCCACAGTCCTTGGTAGTGGGCCTCGTCGGTGGCACTGTGTTAAATAAGCAAGCTTCAACAAGAGACTAATGAATCATTAAAGACCTAACCATATTGATCAGCTGTGGCACAACACACAGTTCAAGCAGAGCTGCAAGGCTAGCACTGGGCTGGCCACTCTGGAGATAAAATATCTGTGGTCCCGGGGGAGCGTTTAGACAGAGCACATCTAATCCTGTCCCCAGGGAGCCCCCTGTGCCATGAATCACACTCTAGTTAGAGCCCCGAGTAGACACTGAGCACCGCCCATTCTGCTCAAGCCCATACACCAGCCTCCACAAGACAGTCTCCCTCCCCCTGACCCAGCCCTGCACCACAGGGAGGGGAGAGAGATGGGGAGAGGGAGCGACGCAGAGGAGGGGAAGAAAGAGACAGACAGAAAATGAAGGGAGAGAGCAAAAGGCAGAGGAATAAGAGAGAGCGGTAGAAAGAGAGGCGGAGGAAGAGAGAAGGAAGGGGAGAGGGAGAGAGACGGGCAGGGAGAGGGGAATAGAGAGAAATAAAAAGGGGAGATGATAGGAGATACGGTAAGTGCAATAGATAAGCGAGGAAAGTGACAAGTCTAATTAGATCTGTTAAATCCAATGGACCCTAACGAAAACCATCACATGAAATAATGTAAGTTGTGGTCTGATACTTTCCAGTGTTCGTAGTGGTAAAAAGAACAGCATGTAGCCTAGGTGAACCACAACAAAATTCAACACATTTTTGCCAGGTTTCTAAAATACCTCCTACATCAGATTCAGAGATTCAGAGTTTTTGTACAGGGTTGCAGGTGTGATTGCAGGGTACAGTGAAAATCTTAGGCTCCGAGCTCCAACATGCAGGACTAAGTGAAAGTAAATAATGAAAATGGTAATTTAAAAAAATAAATATATAAATAGAAAATAGCACTATATACACATCATAACAACTGTAGCAGTGATGAATAAATACATGTCCATTGGGGTGGAGGCAGAGTAAAGACTGTTAAGGGGGTGTGGGGGAATGACCATAGGGGGAGCATTATGACCATTGTGGGGGTGTGGGGACCAAGCGAAGTAAAAACAAAAATTATATACATATTAACAACTGCAACAGTGATGAATGTCGTTGGGGTGGGGGCAGAGTAAAGTCGGGGGGGGGGGGGGGGGGGGTAATCAGGCCTACTACTGTTGTATCGTCAGCAAACTTGATGATGAAGTTGGAACTGTGTGAGGCCACGCAGTCGAGGGTATACAGGGAATACAGGAGAGGACTGAGGACGTACCCTTGTGGGGCCCCTGTGTTGAGAATCAGTGACTAGGAGGTCATGTTACCTACGTTCACCACCTGGGGGCGGCCCTTCAGGAAGTTCAGGACCCAGTTGCTTAGAGAGGAGTTCAGACCCAGGGCCGTGAGCTTTGTAAAGAGCTTATAGGGCACAATGGTATTGAAGGCCGAGCTATAGTCGATGAACAGCATCCTCACATATGCATTCCTTTTGTCCAGGTGGGTAAGGGCAGTGTGCAGTGCAATGGCGATTGCGTCGTCCATGGATCTGTCAAGGCGGTAGGCGAATTGGAGGGGGTCGAGTGCGTTGGGGAGGGAGGAGGTGATATGGTCTTTGACTAGCCTCTCGAAACATTTTATGTAACCAAAATATATTTATTCAAAGGTAAAAACAGACATTACGAAGGGTGAAATTACACTGGAATTCCTATAGCTTTCAATTAGCAACCACACCAAAAATGTTGTCTGCCAATGGCGAGACTGGCCAAGTCTGCAGCCTGAAGATGACAAATGATTAATATGCATGCCAGTCTCTACACCATGGCACATCAATCAATCTTAATCACCCTCCTGCAAAGGGGTGGGGCTGGGATGAGTGCTGGGAGAGAGGGAAAGAGGGAGAGAGAAAGAGAGATGGGTCAATGTCATTTTAATGGGTAGGACTACATGTTAGCCACCATTTATTACAGTGCTCTCTGAATCTTATCTACCGGTCGTCTACCTAGACCTGCACAATTATTCAAATGTATCACATGTAGGCCTAGTTAGCCTATTTTTGGGGCAAAGCACCAATAACCATTTCTAAGTGAGTACACAATTACTCAAGCCTTAATTACTTAAAAGTAACATTTGGATAAACTCAGTGTACAAAATAGGATTCGACATCTACCTCTAAATATTTCCTGAAACCCTAAAATGTGACAAAAAAAATAAAAAGCGGGACAAAAAAACTGTCGAAAACAATGGAAGCCAATTGAAGAGAAAAGTCAAACTGTGTCAAGGTCTTTCCCTGCTACAAAGTGAAAGTTCCTCTGTCCTGCATGGCCACACTCTGTAACTCCAGACTTTGGGCAAAGTTAGCTGAGCTGCATTTTTTTGAATGAAAGGAAAGGGAAAACCGAAACACAACTCCACAAGGGTCTGCCTGTCTGCTATTGAGGATATTTTTATCTGTGCCGCGTCTTGTGCGGAGACACAGTAGGAAATACGAACCAGCCAACCCAAGCTGACAGTGAGGAGTCAGACTGTCAGAGGTCCACTTCGCCCCTGTGCTACAACACCGAAATGGATTGTCATATCAGATTTAGGTGTATAGGTTATTACACCCTTGAGCTACGGTTTCTAACACACACGTCTGCAATGGCGGGATTGGATTCCAGCACTATCATTCCATGTCCCTTTCCTTCTTTCTTACAGTGAGGAGCCATTCATCCCCAATGAAGAGAGATGGCACTGGAGGCTAATTAACTACAGTGCATTCGGAAAGTATTCAGACCCCTTGACATTTTCCACATTTTGTTACGTTACAGCCTTATTCTAAAATAGATGTATATATATATACACACATACATACACACACATATACATTTACATATATATGTTAAATCAATTTTAGAATAAGGCTGTAACGTAACAAAATGTGGAAAATGTCAAGGGGTCTGAATACCTTCCGAATGCACTGTGTGTGTGTGTGTGTGTGTGTGTGTGTGTGTGTGTATGTATGTATATATATAAATAATAAATCTACACACAATACCCCATAATGACAAAGCGAAAACAGGTTTTTAGAAATGTTTGCAAATGTATTAAATTAAAAACAAATACCTTATTTACATAAGTATTCAGACCCTTTGCTATGAGACTCAAAATTGAGCTCAGGTGCATCCTGTTTCCATTGATCATCCTTCAGATGTTTCTACAACTTGATTGGAGTGTACCTGTGGTAAATTACATTGATTAGACATGATTTAGAAAGGCACACACCTGTCTATATAAGGTCCCACAGTTGACAGTGCATGTCAAGCCATGAGGTTGAGGGAATTGTGCATAGAGCTCTGAGACAGGATTGTGTCGAGGCACAGATCTGGGGAAGGGTACCAAAAAATGTCTGCAGCATTAAAAGGTCCCCAAGAACACAGTGGCCTCCATCATTCTTAAATGGAAGAAGTTTGGAACCACCAAGACTCTTCCTAGAGCTGGCCTCCCGGCCAAACTGAGCAATCGGGGGAGAAGGGCCTTCCTTGGTCAGGGAGGTCACCAAAAATCCGATGGTCACTCTGACAGAGCTCCAGAGTTCCTCTGTGGAGATGGGAGAACCTTCCACAAGGACAACCATCTCTGCAGCATTCCACCAATCAGGCCTTTATGGTAGAGTGGCCAGACGGAAGCCACTCCTCTGTAAAAGGCACATGACAGCCCGCTCTGAGTTTGCCAAAATGCACCTAAAGACTCTCAGACCATGAGAAACAAGATTGTCTGGTCTGATGAAACCAAGATTCAACTCTTTGGCCTGAATGCCAAGGCGGTGACCCGATCCTGCAGGTTCATGCTCTACAACATTCGGAGAGTACGACCCTGCCTTACACAGGAAGCGGCACAGGTCCTAATCCAGGCACTTGTCATCTCCCGTCTGGATTACTGCAACTCGCTGTTGGCTGGGCTCCCTGCCTGTGCCATTAAACCCCTACAACTCATCCAGAATGCCGCAGCCCGTCTGGTGTTCAACCTTCCCAAGTTCTCTCACGTCACCCCCCTCCTCCGCACACTCCACTGGCTTCCAGTTGAAGCTCGCATCCGTTACAAGACCATGGTGCTTGCCTATGGAGCAGTGAGGGGAACGGCACCTCCGTACCTTCAGGCTCTGATCAGTCCCTACACCCAGGCGAGGGCATTGCGTTCATCCACCTCTGGCCTGCTGGCTCCCCTTCCTCTGCGGAAGCATAGTTCCCGCTCAGCCCAGTCAAAGCTGTTCGCTGCTCTGGCACCCCAATGGTGGAACAAGCTCCCTCACGACGCCAGGACAGCGGAGTCACTCACCACCTTCCGGAGACATTTGAAACCCCACCTCTTTAAGGAACACCTGGGATAGGATAAAGTAATCCTTCTACCCCCCCCCCCCCATAACCCTAATTGCTCCTGTAAGTCGCTCTGGATAAGAGCGTCTGCTAAATGACTAAAATGTAAATGTAAATGTACTTATGTAAATAAGGTATCTGTTTTTTTTATTTTTAATACATTTGCAAACATTTCTAAAAACCTGTTTTTGCTTTGTCATTATGGGGTATTGTGTGTAGATTGATGATGGAAAAAAACAATTTAATCAATTTTAGAATAAGGCTGTAACATAACACAATGTGGAAAAAGTCAAGGGGTCTGAATACTTTCCGAATGCACTGTATCTAGCTGATAGTTTAGAGAGGTAAAAAATAAGATATTCCCCTGCAATACCTTTGTTGAGGTGGTGGAAGGGTAAATGCTTAAGGGGTAATTTGGTCAAATTCAGCTATGAGGCTTTGTAATGAATCAGTTTGAACTAAGGTCAAATGTTTAGATGAGTTAATGTCACGCTGTCAATGTCACACTCATTTGGGGTTGATCATTTAACAGAATCTACACAGCACAAATTCCATAGGACTTTTCATTGAAATTAGACACATTTTGAGACATGGAATAATAAAACAAAACAAAGTTTATTTTGTTTCACCTTTTAGTAGACTACAATTAACTGAAGGAAAATCACTTAAATTGGCTTTCTTTTAGTTGTTATTCCATCAATCACAATGTATCATTGATTCTTTTTTATTTTAATCCTCCATTTGATTTATTGTAGGCTGTTTTCAGAAGCAAGTTTGCCAATCTGTTTTGTTATCTTTACATTTAATTTCAGGCTTTTTTTTTTGCTTTGTTACATTTACTGGATGACACTATTTGTCAGAGGAAGCCATTCTAGTCTACACATAACTTTGCACACAACACCAGCAGGCTCTGTAAGAGGAGAGGAGACAATTAAATTGCCAGTACAAGCCACAAGAGGGTAGCCACTCTACCCAGCTCAGTCCTCTACAGCTCAGAGAAACAAGACACACCAGCATCTTACTCTGGGAACAGTAAAAGCAACCATGAAATAAAACAAGAAATTCAAACTTTTCTGAGACATAAGGATGGTTAACCATCTAGTCAATCACACTTGCTCTCAATACCAGCATTTTGACACACTTAGCCTACAGCGTAGACCCCTCAAACTTAACTCTGGACCTCGAAGCCAGTTCCACTGCATTTTTGTTATTGTTCCCCTCTAATCAGGGACTGATTTAGACCTGGGACACAAGGTGGGTGCAATTAATTATCAGGTAGAACAGAAAAGCAGCAGGCTCCGGACCTTGTAGGGTAAGAGTTGAATACCCCTGGCGTAGACTGTACTGAGGCACCAGAAACCCTGGGTTTTCTAATGAAATCATAATTAAATAAATTAAAGGGATTGTCCACTCAAAATACAACCTAACATGACAGAGTAGGTGCACCAAATATAGGAACATGGATTGGTCCTCTACAAGCCGGAATGTTGAAGAACATTATATTTGAATTTACACTGCCGATTGTCCATAGTGTTGGTACTTCAGCTGCTCAAAATTATCCACAGGAAAGGATTTTTACCCGACTTTTTAAAGCACTGGTACTGAAGTTGAAATTTCTATCACCTGGCACATGTGCAAAACCATACCTGTAAGACTTCGGTTAGTATGCATGGTCGCATGCGTATACTTCCGTCTTGTGCACGTGCCTTCGGTCATGAGCAAAAACACATCTTGATTGCCACACACATACAGTTAAAGTCGGAAATTTACATACACGTTTTTCAACCACTCCACAAATTAACAAACTATCGTTTTGGCAAGTCGGTTAGGACATCTTTGTGCATGACACAAGTAATCTTTCCAACAATTGTTTACAGACAGATTATTTCACTTATAATTCACTGTATCACAATTCTAGTTTACATACATTAAGTTGACTGTGCCTTTAAACAGTTTGGAAAATTCCAGAAAATGATGTCATGTCTTTAGAAGCTTCTGATAGGGTAATTGACATAATTTGAGTCATTTGGGCTCCCGAGTGGCGCAGCGGTCTAAGGCACTGCATCTCAGTGCTTGAGGCGTCACTACAGACCCCCTGGTTCGATTCCAGGCTGTATCACAACCGGCCGTGATTGGGAGTCCCATAGGGCGGCGCACAATTGGCCCATCGTCGTCCGGGTTTGGCCGGTGTAGGCCGTCATTGTAAATAAGAATTTGTTCTTAACCGACTTGCCTAGTTAAATAAAGGTAAAATTAATTAATTTGAGGTGTACCTGTGGATGTATTTCAAGGCCTACCTTCAAACTCAGTGCCTCTTTGCTTGACATCATGGGAAAATCAAAAGAAATAAGCCAAGACCTCAGAAAAATTTTTGTAGACCTCCACAAGTCTGGTTCATCCTTGGGAGCAATTTCCAAATGCCTGAAGGTACCACGTTCATCTGTACAAACAATAGTACGCAAGTTAAACACCATGGGACCACGCAGCTGTCATACCGCTCAGGAAGGAGACGCGTTCTGTCTCCTAGAGATGAACGTACTTTGGTGCGAAAAGTGCAAATCAATCCCAGAACAACAGCAAAGGACCTTGTGAAGATGCTGGAGGAAACAGGTACAAAAGTATCTATATCCACAGTAAAACGAGACCTACATTGACATAACCTGAAAGGCCGCTCAGCAAGGAAGAAGCCACTGCTCCAAAACCGCCATAAAAAAGCCAGACTACGGTTTGCAACTGCACATGGGGACAAAGATCATACTTTTTGGAGAAATGTCCTCTGGTCTGATTAAACAAAAATAGAACTGTTTGGCCATAATGACCATCGTTATGTTTGGAGGAAAAAGGGGGTTGCTTGAAAGCCTAAGAACACCATCCCAACCATGAAGCACGGGGGTGGCAGCATCATGCTGTGGGGGTGCTTTGCTGCAGGAGGGACTGGTGCACTTCACAAAATAGATGGCATCATGAGGAAGGAAAATTATGTGGATATATTGAAGCAACATCTCAAGACATCAGTCAGGAAGTTAAAGGTTGGTCGCAAATGGGTCTTCCAAATGGACAATGTTGTGGCAAAATGGCTTAAGGACAACAAAGTCAAGGTATTGGAGTGGCCATCACAAAGCCCTGACCTCAATCCTATAGAAAATGTGTTGGCAGAACTGAAATAGCGTGTGCGAGCAAGGAGGCCTACAAACCTGACTCAGTTACACCAGCTCTGTCAGGAGGAATGGGCCAAAATTCACCCAACTTATTGTTGGAAGCTTGTGGAAGGCTACCCGAAACGTTTGACCCAAGTTAAACAATTTAAAGGCAATGCTACCAAATACTAATTGAGTGTATGTAAACTTCTGACCCACTGGGAATGTGATGAAAGAAATAAAAGCTGAAATAAATCACTCTACTATTATTCTGACATTTCATATTCTTAAAATAAAGTGGTGATCCTAACTGACCTAAGACAGGGAATTTTTACTAGGATTAAATGTCAGGAATTGTGAAAAACTTACTTTAAATGTATTTGGCTAAGGTGTATGTAAACTTCCGACTTCAACTGTAGACCCAATTAATTTTTTTATTTTTTCTCCCCAATTTCGTGATATCCAATTGGTAGTTACAGTATTGTCCCATCGCTGCAACTCCGCTACGGACTCAGGAGAGGCAAAGGTCGAGAGCCACGTGTCCTCCGAAAACACTGCTTCTTGACACACTGCTCGCTTAACCCGGAAGCCAGCCACACCAATGTGTCGGAGGAAACGCTGTCCAGCTGGTGACCGAAGTCAGCTTGCAGGCGCCCAGCCCACCAAAATGAGTCGCTAGAGCGCGATGAGACAAGGAACTCCTGGCCGGCCAAACCCTCCCCTAACCCGGACGACGCTGGGCCAATTGTGCGCCGCCTTATGGGTCTCCCGGTCATGGCCGGCTATGACACAGCCTGGGATCGAACCCGGGTCTGTAGGCACTGTACAATGAAGTGGCTTAGACCGCTGCGCCACTCGGGAGGCCCATATACCCACTTTTTGAAGTAGGTTTAATAATACTTTCCTGTGGATATTTTGTCTCAAATTACGACCAGCTGATGGACCACGAACACCACAGACAAATCGGCAGAGTAAGTTTAAATATAATTGTATTCAACATTTGTGACAGACAAGGGATGTTTAGCATTTTTCTATGTAAATGTGCATTTTGTGACTAACTGCAGCATTGCCTGGTCCCAGATCTGTTTGTGTATCATGTCAACTCCCATGACAAGGAGTGCCATGATGGCACAAACAGACTGGTACCCAGGCTAACTGCAGCATGGCTTGGGTCACTAAAAGTGAGCTGAAGTGGCCCGATGGCATATGGTGACAGGTCCATAGAATATAGTCTTCTAAAACCACAGCCAATTTAGAATTGCATTGTGTATGATGAATTGTGTATGGGAAGATTTTGCATTTGCATTACTAAAATGATGTAATATGTACAATACTATATGATTGTGTGTAAACCATACCTTGCAGTGTTGAGTAACGGGTGTTTTGTTCCAACCAGTTTCCTCACGTGCATTGCTACATTGCTGAGTTCATCACTCAGCAAGCAGCGTAGGCTCATAAAGGAAGTCGGATAACCCACGATTTTCTCTGCATCCGAGACCACTTTATTCCAATTAGAAGGCGTTGTGTTGGAGAAAATACTTATGTTCCTCTGTCCACGGTTCAGCAAAACGATGCACGAGAGTCGAGACCAAATTACTGTCATCTTTACAGCTGAAGGTCATTTACTAATTAAAATTTAAACAAATATAAAGCAAATCCTTGACAGGTTTCTATACAAGCTTAACACAAGCGAGTATAGCTAGCTAGCTAAGTCGATTAAATAAATAAACTAAACAGTATTAGATATGTAGCTACAGTAGCTAGCTATCCATCCATATTTACATGTATCATGCTAGCAGAACCTAATGTTATTATGATGGATATCATCCTCGCTGTCGACAATGTCACATTAACTGAAATAAGTGTTATCACCCAACTTAATTTGATACTTATTCCCTTTGAGATATCCTATAAAATGTCCTGTAAATATTCCGTAACACACTACCTAACATGTTAAGCATTGACACAGGAGTCCGCCATCTTAACGAAACGCAATACGATATGTCGCAAAAACGTTACAACAGTTCTTGATGTGCCCTGGGCTGCGTTCAGTACAAAGAAACGGTTTCCACTATATAGCAGAGCCACTACTGGCTATATCGTAAAAATGTATGAAAACAAACATTTGCTTTTTGGTCTTCATTTAAGGTTAGGGTAGGCATAAGGTTAGCAGTGTGGTTAATGTTAGGGTTAGGTTTAAAAACAGATTTTAAGAAGATACATTGTAGTCCCGTGTAGCTCAGTTGGTAGAGCATGGCGTTTGCAACGCCAGGGTTGTGGGTTCATTTCCCATGTATGAAAAAAGAAAACATTTATGCACTCACTCACTGTAAGGATAAGAGCGTCTGCTAAATGACTAAAATGTAATGAATTGGTGGGGTTTATTACTTTCTGGCTTATTAAGTTTGTGGCTTATATTAAACGGTGTGCAACGTTCAGTTAAACGGAAACTGTGCGGTTCTGAACAACCAGTTGGGGAGAGGTTGGCAAAATGCACTGCTTGCTTCAAGCCACATCCACCAAACGGCGTAAACGTACCTCAAAGTCTGTTCGAGAACGTTGACGAATGTTTTGGGGGGAAACGTGTCATTCAGTACAAACCGTCACGCAAATTAGCAAAGAAAGATTAGGGTTGCCTGTAGAAAAATCGACAAAACATACAACATTGTTTCATTTAACAAACTGAGAAGGATCCAACATTCGGAGTGAAATAATTACACAAATTGACAAAAACAAACATGCATTTTATAATTTTCTTACGATTTTGGATATCCTTCAGAAGAAGTGTCTTTAATATCATATTATCGAAAATAAATGTAGGCTAACAAAGAGGACATGCCACCATGTAGGCTAGAATTTGAAATTGGAATCATAGTTGTTACATTTGTGTTTGTATCTGGTGCGCTCCGGCTGTTACATTTGTATCAGCCGCGAGCAAAGTCGATACATTGTAGCCTATCATTTCACCTCACCTGAGGGAATTCAGAAACTCTTGGAGGACAGTGGAAGTTGATAGCAGTGCTTAGCCCTATTTGGGTCGTTGCACCAATTGGTGCCTTTTCAACAACAAAAACACTGATTTCACCTAATTGTAACGTTATGTCATTCAGAGCACATGTTCAACTTAATAAAAAACACGTTTTCACATCTCAAGAGGTAAAAAAAAAATACTATATTAAGTGCCAAATAAAGTAATAAGGTTGACGATTTAATCTCAAATCAGCCATAAATCCTCTTGTGACAGGGGGAATGGAAGCTTGTTGTGTGCAACAGGGAGGGGCAATTGAAAGCAACAAAAAAAGGAAATTGTCAAAACATTTCAAGTTAGGCCTATGCTCAACCAGCTCAGTTGAATACTAGAAAATGGCCAAAAAGAGTAGAACCAGCTAACCTGTTTTTACACTATGATTTGACTATTAGATGTTCAATGTTTATTTTGAAAGAAAATATTTTAAAAGGAATAGTTTCCAAATATTAAAACAAGATTTTGTTCATGTAGCAGGGTTGACCTTAAAATGAGGGACAGACATAAAGGAATCACTCATCACATGAAATAAAGAATCATCTTCAGAAATGGCTTCATCAAAAAAGCAACAAAAAAATAACTAGGGCTTTACAATGATGGTGAAAACTTTGAGAAATAATGTGGTTAATGAGTAAAAATCTTCCTAGAAGTCACAGAGGGTGCACGGAGGGACATACAGTGCCTTCAGAAAGTATTCACACCTCTTTACTTTTTCCCACATTTTGTTGTGCTACAGCCTGAATTTAAAATTGATTAAATTGAGAATAGGCCTAGGCCTAATCTATTTTTCTGGTGCTCCTAAATACTGTTTGGTGCTCCTAACTTTCTCAAGTTGGGAGCACCAGTGTGCTACCAATGAAAAAGTTAGCCTAATTAAAGGTAGACTCAGCGAAATGACGTTGCCACGAGCAGCACTGCAGATATTGAGATGAGCGAGATGCAAGACTCTCACACAGTCACACACAGTATCTGCGCATGTGCATGGGTTCGCTTCATGCTGTTTGCAGCATGGTAGCCAGGGCACCAAATCAGCGGAGAAGTTGAGCTTCGCGCTTCAATGCTGTTAGTTGTTGCAGAAATTGACCCACTATGCTGTTTACTTTCTACATCTACGTCATATCGCTGAGTCCACATTTAAGAACCCTATAAGCGTGGGCTCTTCACGATGGGGCACATTTGTAAATTCACTCTTATTCAGAGAACTTTGGCTGCATTTACACAGGCAGCCCAATTCTGATCTATTGCCCAATTGAGCTGATCTGATAGGTCAAAAGACAAAATTGTTGAAAAAAAGAGCAGAATTGGGCTGCCTGTGTAAATGCAGCCAGTGAGCATGGAATCTAGGAAACAATATACATCTGTTAAATATGACTGATAGCTATAATTTCATTAAATGTGTTTACTTTCATTAAACATGTTGAATACACTTTATATCAAGTTGCTCGTATAGGCCTACCTGTGTAATAACACAACTACCAATTGCAGATTGGAAGGAGCTGTGCTACATTACGTTTTGTGTTGACTATTCTACAGGAAAAACATAATTATTATGTTTCAATTCATGTAACATGTTACAATGGAACAATATTGAACTGCAGGCTGTGTGTGTGTGTGTGTGTGTATGTGTGTGTCTGTCTGTCTTTCTATGTGTGCATGTGTGCATGCGACAATGCACTCATTGAGTTACACTATCTGCTTAGGAACAGAGACTAGACAGGGAGATTATTTCAAGGACATTTTCTTTTAGAACAAGGAGCTCCCCTTTTGGGGATTAATGATGATGCCTCTCCTTTCCTTCATCTGCATTGAGGATAGTAAAAGCAATTATAGCCTACCAGGAGGAAAGTAAGCCACCTTACAGTAGATACAACCTGTGGAATGTCATGGAGCTAATATGTTAAGTAGGCCGGCATCTGCCTCATCTCACCATAGAAAGATCATGGTGAGCATGCAAGTGTGTTAGGGCTTTGCCTTTGTTGCAACTGAGTTCTACCTAAACTCCATGGTTCTATCACACCAAAGAGGTCAAGAACTTGACTGGGCCCACCTGTCAGAGGCTTGCACAATTTCTATTGTAAATCTGTAATGGCTACAGATAAGCAACATCTGTCCAGCAGTGGCAGACAGGATAGGGCACAAATACCTTCATGAAGTGGGAGAGCCCACCAGACTAGGTTGTAAGATTGCATGTGTGAGGTGAGGAGGGCCCAAAATGAAAACGTTACGGAAAATCGAGAGGAAATAGCCCACCTCTGATCAGCAGCGTCATATTATGTTACAGTGGACGCTCCTCCCCCTGTCTAGATTTTTTTTCACTCAACCTCTCATTTGACTCAGAGGCAGCTCACACACACGAACTTGCGCACAGACCGTGGAAAAATAGGGGCAGAAGATGGCTGACTTAACAGGGCAACGCAAGCCCTCAACGGCATCACCAACTTCACCCGGGCTGTTCCCCAGCTTGACATTAGCCGTTGGGCAACTTTAAAGCGGCCCCGCCTCGCACTTATCCAGTCTACCCCTGCCGCAAATATTGACAGAGCCATTATAAAAAATGGCAGAGATGGAAAAAGAGGGCAGACCCCCCGAAAATAAAAGAAGCAGAAAACCGGCTCACCCCGTGAAAAGGGAAATCAACGAAGAAATGAAGGTAAGTGATCAATATTGGACCACTTGGCTGTGATTACGCATGGAAACAGAGCACTCATTAAAACGCGTGATATCTGTGGATGCGTAAAGCGCGCATCCTCTTTCACATTTTAGAGCAGACCTGATTCATTGATGAAATTTATTGGACGAATAGCGAATAAGTTCAACGTCATATTTATTTTTGGCAATTCATTGAACCCATTCATAGTCCAGTGTTCACAGCATGTTGAATAAAAATGGATAGGGTAGAATGTCTTGCCATGCGTTATAATACAGCCTAGGCTACACCGTCTTTGTTGTTCCACATAGGCCTACCAGTAGCCTACATTTACTTTTTGTCAATGAATGGGAAAACATATTCTGGAGAATTAGGACCCCATTATTGTAATTTGTGTGGTTTTCCTTAGCCCACATGGTTCCTTTGGAGTAAATGGAAAATCCAGTGCGTCAGTCAAGGCGTCAACAGTGCCACTATACTATTACTACCGCTACTCCCGCAGAAACAACACTTAGCGTAGCCTACGCATTTAAAATAAAACAGCGTTGGGAGACTATCAGTATCTATTAAAGGAAATACACTTAATGCAAATGATTAACGCTAGACATCGTCTATAGACTGCATCGTGAACTCAAGCCAAACGATATCTGTCCTTTCCAGCTGTGGACGAGCCGAAGTGCTAGAGGTGTGCTTCCAGATGTGTGTCTACAGACGCCGGACAAGAGCACATTCTTTATCGTGCGATATACTGTTCTGCATACATTATAAGCCTACCCGATGGTACACTTATGCTTGCCATGTATTGATCCAAATATTTTGCAGTAAGAAAGATGTGAAGAGGGCATGGCATGCAGGGAACCTATCGCTGCTTTGTCTCAGGGTTCATTGTTTGTACACATTCTATGCCTGGGTTGAGAAAAATAATTGCCAGTACATAATAAATCCCAGAGCAAAGTCAGATATGGGCCTATTGTTAGAGTATTTCTTTTATTTTTTATATATTTATTTAGAGGAATTATGAACAAAGATTTTCAGGAAAGCCTACAGACGTTTTGGTGTAAATCATGTCTCTTCTCGTCCAAGAGGTGTGTGTACTGGGTTTCAGAGAAACACCCCTTTTTCTCTTGCAGTGAATTGTGTGGAGGCATGCTAAATACAGTATTTGGATTTGAATATTGGTCTCATGCGTGCTACATTCAGCCCTATTGCATTTAAGATGCCATATTTATTTATTGGTTCATTTTAATTTCTACAAATTGAGTGGCATATCAACGTGAAATTACGTGGAAACAACGTCAATTCAACCGTTGTGTGCCCAGTGGGAGGCTATGGACCAACAAGCATTCTAAATGGGAATTATTTTGACTAGCACAGAATGGTATTCTGCGAATGTGCTTTTGTTTCTTTGTCTCCATCAATCAAATTATGAAATGCTGTCGAAGTGTTTAATGAATTTCATAGTGTGTTAGACAGACAAAGTTGTCTGCACTGTTGGGAAAATGACTCAATTGTCATATCCATTCTCTGAAGTGACTGACTGACAGCAGTTGTAAAAAAATACTACTCAGAGCAAGGCTACCACATCCTTCTGTTCCATCTCCTCATCAATGAGCTTAGTTTAAGGCATGGAAGGTGCAACATCTACAGTATAATTATCAGCATATGGAGAGCATTCTGGATGTCTCCTGTATAACCAAATATACCATTAATTGATTCTCCTTCAACATTGAAGAACAGCTCCAATTCAGATCTGTTGGCAGCCAGACAACAGCAAAAGTCACAGGTGCTGCTATACACCCAGACATACTCTTTTTTTTTTTTTTTTTACTACATTAAGTACAATGTACATCTTTCAATTACTGCTGTGAATTCCAGTTCTATGTCAGCCTTTCCAGATATGTGATTATCAAGGAAGTGGTAATAGAATTAGAGACCGATCAAATAGCGTTCCTAGCAAGTTTGAAGCTATAGGATGTGCTGTAGTGTCAACAAGCTGTTCTTGACCATCAAGACTCTTATGGGGAAACAATTACAATTGACTTTATGTTGTCTGAGATGCAGTAATTCCATCTTGGAAAACAAGGTTTACACTTTGCACCTGGTACTAAATCAAATCTGACCCTGAAAGTGTTCATGGATTTTATTATTTATGCCATTTACAGTGCCTTCAGAAAGTATTCATACCCCTTGACATATTCCACATTTTGTTGTGTTACAGCCTGAATTCAAAATAATTCAATATATATGTTTCTCTCACCCATCTACACACAGTACAATAATGACAAAGTGAAAATCTGATTTTATAAATTTTAGCTAATTTATTGAAAATGAAATACAGAAATATTTCATTTACATAAGTATTTACACCCCAGAGTCAATACATGTTAGAATCACCTTTGGCAACAATTACAACTGTGAGTTTCTCTGGGTAAGTCTCTAAGGGCTTTGCACACCTGGATTGTACAATATTTGCACATTCTTAAAAAAGTATTAAAGCTCTGAAAAGTTGATTGTTGATCAATGTTAGACAGCCATTTTCAAGTCTTGCCATATACTTTCAAGCTGATTTAAGTCAAAACTGTAACTAGGCCACTCAGGAACATTCAATGTCATCTTGGTAAGCAATTCCAGTGTATATTTGGCCTTCTGTTTTAGGTTATTGTCCTGCTGAAAGGTGAATTTGTCTCCCAGTGTTTGTTGGAAAGCAGACTGAACCAGGTTTTCTTCTTGGATTTTGCCTGTGCTTAGCTCTATTCCGTTTATTTTTATCCTAAAAACTCCCTTGCCGATGACAAGCATACCCATAGCATGATGCAGCCACCACCAAGCTTGAAAATATGAAAAGCGTTACTCAGTGATGTGTTATGTTGTATTTGCCCTAAACATAACGCTTTGTATTCAGGACATAAAGTTAATTTCTTTGCCATTTGTTTTTGCAGTTTTACTTTAGTGCCTTATTGCAAGCAGGATGCATGTTTTGGAATATTTTTATTATG
Source organism: Coregonus lavaretus (assembly GCF_964263955.1). Classification (NCBI taxonomy): domain Eukaryota; kingdom Metazoa; phylum Chordata; class Actinopteri; order Salmoniformes; family Salmonidae; genus Coregonus; species Coregonus lavaretus. Next base: position 28,420,477 of record NC_140005.1, on the reverse strand, counting down.
TACAGGATTTCTTCTTTTCACTCTGTCATTTAGGTTAGTATTGTGGAGTAACTACAATGTTGTTGATCCATCCTCAGTTTTCTCCTATCACAGCCATTAAACTCTGTAACTGTTTTAAAGTCAACATTGGCCTCATAGTGAAATCCCTGAGATGTTTCCTTCCTCTCTGGCAATTGAGTTAGGAAAGACGCCTGTATCTTTGTAGTTACTGGATGTATTGATACACCATCCAAAGTGTAATGAATAACTTCACCATGCTCAAAGGGATATCCAATGTCTGCTTTTTACATTTTTACCCATCTACCAATAGGTGCCCTTCTTTGCGAGGCATTGGAAAACCTCCCTGGTCTCTGTGGGTGAATCTGTGTTTGGAATTCACTGCTCGACTGAGGGACCGTACAGATACTGTAATTGTATGTGTGGGGTACAGAGATGAGGTAGTCATTCACATATAATGTTAAACACTATTATTGCACACAGAGTGATTCCATGCAACTTATTATGTGACTTGTTAAGCACATTTTTACTCCTGAACTTATTCAGGCTTGCCATAACAAAAGGGTTGAATACTTATTCAAGACATTTCAGCTTTTCATTTTTAATTAATAAAATATATATAATTCCACTTTGACATTATTGGGTATTGTGTAAAGGCCAGTGACACAAAATCTCAATTTAATCCATTTTAATTTCAGACTTTTAACACAACATGTGGAAAAAGTCAACGGGTGTGAATACTTTCTGAAGGCACTGTATGTCACAGTGTGACAAAATTGTTACTGCTAAACAAAGACCAATAAGACTAGCGGATACAGATGACAAAGTAGCCCTAGTTCCACGTTCAGAATAAGATGCAGTATTTATCTCAAAAGCCACTATCTTCAACATTCTCTGCCAAACATGCTACAGTATAACTCTCTCCCTTAACCATAAACTGAAGGCCTGTTTGCTACTTTAAACATTTTGCTACTTTTCTTTCTTTGTTTTCTCCCTCTTCTCTCGTCTGTTTGAAAAAGCAAGAAAGACAAAAAACACCACACAATGTGCCCTTGTGAGAGATCATACCTCAAACAGTCTGACAGTGTTTCCTTCATCTTGTGCCGCTTTAATGTGCACCATGGTAAAATAAGCCACAGTAAGTAATCAAGGAGATACTTGGTGGGATAGGGGATAGTGCAGGGTAAGAGCAGGGGAGAAAGGAATGTATACAGCAATAGGCTGCCTAAGCTGTAAAAACTGAAACCTGAGCGTCTGCACAGGATCAAATATCAAGGAAGGTAGGGGGAAATGAAAGCGGAGCAGTGGGAGAGAGTCTTGGCTAGGAGAGTCTGAAGGAGGGCCTACTCAATGAGACTTTTATCATGGTGTACTGTGACCTACTCTGGTTTCTGTCCAAGGTATCAGATTCCTGCTGCTCGCCCCTACCAGCACATCTTGCTAACTGAAGGAAACAAGCTTTTGTATAAAAATAATATCATTATTCTAAACAGCTAAAGTTTTGTCTGTTCCAAAGTTGAACATTGGCAGCAAGTCAGTGTTTTGTAGAGCTGTGATTGGGGTTGAATGGTGTTATTTTGTGACCATTTCGTATAAATAAAGTTTGTTCATACTTCTGTTTCTACATTGATCACTTTTGATCTCTGTTGATTCAACTGATTGAGAGGTTGATGGTTAGTTGAATCAGGTGTGTTAGTCCTGGGCTGGAACAAAAGCCTGTAGGACCAGGGTTGAAGGACACACTGTAGGACAAGCGTGATGAATTGGATAGCTTTAGAGGAGGTTTAGTCCAGTCCAGAGAGTTTGCACATTTGCAATGAACAGTTGACAGTCATCGTCCAGACAGCACCATAGCACTGCCTCCTATCTCATCAAGCCTGTGTGCTGCTTTCATGACCTGCCATACAGATTGGGTTCCACTCTCTTTACCACTCCCTCTTTCTGGAAGTGGCAGGGTGACAGAGGGGACAGGGAGCAAAGATGAGGGCAAACGTTCTTGATGATGGAGAGAGGCAGACAGATGACGGTTGCTGGCATTATACCCTTTCATTTAGTTTGAGTAATGTGATCCAGTCACATCTGGGTCAAACAAGCACTTAGTCAATGGGCAAGCAAGAGTCAATGTTCTTCTGTAACATGCAAAAACCTCAGAAGTTGTTGAAAGAAGTAGCGCAGCAGAACGGAACCAAGACAATAGTAGTGACCACAAACTCTTTCATTGAACCTGTCTCAGGCAAACTTCAGTTGGCCTTTTGTGTTTGATGTCATGATGTCTTAGATTTTGTTTTCACTAACTATTGATGTGTTTATATGTTTTGAGCTCCATAAGTATTGATATCGAATGGTGATGAAACTCAGACATTGTGTCTTTTCATGTTATGTTGTTGTGAGTGTGGTGACTAAGAAGTCTCAGCGAAGTGGTGGATATGCCTCACAGCGTCCTTAGTGACACCTAGTGACTGGATTATTAAACTGCTCTAGAGGGGCAGAAAGGCAAAAAAAAATTAAAGGGCGGCTGATTTTGCCTCATTTTAGATTTGGTATATTAAGACAGGGTTTCGTAAACTCGGTCCTGGGCCCCCACCCCTGGGCGCACATTTTGTTTTTTGCCCTAGCACTACACAGCTGATTCAAATAATCAAAGCTTGATGAGGAGTTGGTTATTTGAATCAGCTGTGTAGTGCTAGGGCAAAAACCGAAATATGCACCCAGTGGGGGCCCAGGATCGAGTTTGGGAAACCCTGCATTAAGAAATGCTAGTGGCCATGACTGGATTCAAACATGGGTTGTCGCTTGTGTGTGTTCGCAGGTGGGAAGAGTTAGCCAAATTATTTAGACAATTAGCTTCAGCTGGCTGGTGTGCGACCGTGGCAAAGTTGGTTTGACTTTGAATAGCTTCGGGGCTAGTTAGGAACCGTCAATAAATTACACAATGTAAATGAGACAACATTTTCATGTTGCACACCTTTTAGTTTTCTCATTAAATGCTTTCAAGATTTGTATATGAATTTCTATGATTTATAGTTGGTTTGAGGTTTTTAAGTCATAGAAATTTGGAGCTATTGGAATTTGAACATATTGTCCCATGTACATTGTGTAATTTACGGATGGTTCCTAACTAGCCCCATAGGGATATTCAAAGTTACCACAGGCATTACCATCGGGTCTCGTGCAGCTGCACTCCGAATTGATGTTGGGGTAACTCACCTCACCCTGGACGAATGTGTTGGACCAACTGATTGTAATGAATAACCTCACTTAAGGGGCCGGTCATTCCTGCTAAAGACTTGCAGTAATATCAATGGATGTGTAGGCAACTTTTGAAAAGCAATTCATCGGTTGGGGCACAGATTACAAATGTCATAAAAAACCAAAATGATTATTGATTTGACAACAATATAGTAGATGTGATATGAATATATACATGATCGGCATGTGAAGCAGCTAGCCTGGTATTGTCTCAGTCTGTTCTTGGTGTAAGATATACGTTTATCAGTGCTTGTATTTTTAAAACATTGCCTTTTTTCTTTGGCTAAATGTTACTTGTATTTCATGCCTTGTGATTCCACGTCTGCAGTTTTTGATTCCGAGCTGATGTTATAACTGATGTTGACTACGCTTTCATGTAATGAAATTACTTCCCTGATCCAATGGTATTGACAGGGCAGCCTGTAATTGACAATTAAATGCTTGATTGAGTACTATTTGATTGACAGTTCAATGCCAGAATGTAATGAAATGACTCGTGTCTCATCAGGTTCGGGCTGAGCGGGCCCACCCATGGGCAGGCAAGGCGGGTGATCTCCATGGCAACCCGCCCTACTCCATGGTGAGCCCCTTTGTCCGTGCCAGATAACAGTGCTACTCTGAGCCATATATATATATATATCGAGAGAGAGAGAGAGAGAGAGAGAGAGAGAGATTGTCCATTGAAATTTAAGGCAAAAGGCTGTATTTATGTCATTTATATAACATCACATAATTCTATGGCAGCTATATTAATGTTTCCTGGGTAGCCTAACATTCACTAATTAGATAGCTAATTGAACTGTTAGCATTACAACATGACCAAACTCTCTCTACATACAGTTCTGGTGCTACTATGAGAGTGTCTGAGATTTTCAGGTTTAATGTATGAGGGGCTGAGGGTTCTGTCTTGATAGAATAACACTATTGTGCTCCTTACATGTAAGGATGTGAGGTGGGGTTGATTGGATATTACTGCCTGTGTAGATTTGCAGTGGAAGTGCAATGAAAATAAATCTGTGGTAGTGCTCAGTCAAGGTTTGATGGGTTGGGAATTTTGTATAATGTATGATACGTAGACAATGTGGAATTGTTGTGCTGTGATCATTATAGACTATTTGTGGACTGTAACATGCTACTCATCTGGATTGCTTTTGGAAATCAACTGTAAAAAGCTATGAAAGAACTATTAGATTAGTTTGATCAAGGCCTCAATTTACCAGCACACAGTCTGGGATAAGTCAACTGTCAAGTTGTCCTGATACAGTATGTGTGCACATATCTCTAGTTAGGATTCTGCCATCAGTGAATAATTGCTACTGGGAATATAGTAAGCATTATTGTGTTATGGTTTCAGGAAATTGGAGCAACCCGTTCCCATTTCATATAACAAGCATATAATACTGCATTTCCTTTATTGTGTGTTTTCGGGGGTGGGAAACCTTGTTCATATGCAACCAAACCCTTTTATCCCTCATTGCACCCCTCATTACACTGTGATGTAATAGTGAAACTGGGTTCATGCTTGTTAATCCTAATGGCAAATATTGTGTCTCTTGTCTTGCAGAGTTTTGCGGAGAACACCATGAATGAGCTGCTGGGCTGGTATGGCTATGACAAGGTAGACCTGAGAGACAACATCGACATACGGAACTACCCAGATGGAGAGGCACAACAACACATCTCTGTCCTGAAAGGTGGGCATCACCATGGAGACAAATATTTATTTATCTGGTCATTGCAGTTGTTGATTCATTGAAAAGGCTATTTTCTGTGCACAGGAGCATACTTCTTAATCTAAAAAATAAGGTTTTGCAAGTGGTAATACAAGTGATGTAAAATGTGACATTTACTGTCTGTGCTGAGTTGAAAACTCCCTCTGGAGGGTCAGGGACAGAGGCTGGGGAAAGTACTGCTGCAACTTGGCAGTAGTTTACCATGATTGATGAGGCAATTCAGTCAGGCTATCCAGTTCAAAACCTGCTGTAGTTGCATCATCCAATCATTATGGTGTAGTTGTGTTTCAGCAGGAAACTGCACTTTCCTTTTCTATTGGTGATTAAACAGGTGTCTCTGGAATCTCTACATGGTGAATCCTGATTATAATGTTGGATACAATTTGAGAAATTCACGTCAGGTATTGAGCAAGCATAGGGCCTTATCAAATCAAAGCTGCTAACCGGGTTTCCAAGGTAACAAAAAGGACACCCATCTTGCGTCAAAAGCAAATTTGTTTGGATTCATGTACACACCACAACAATGTTTACAGTTTGGAACAAAAACTATTCTGCAAATCTTTCAGAGCTGCACTGCTGAACTGATCAATGATGTCCATTTCCATCGGTTTACATACAGTAAGTCAAGAAAGACCAACTTTTGTCTCCCTCAGAAAACTCTCTGCCAAAACTCCCAGGAGGATCGGGGGAGAACAGTGATGTATCCCCAAACCAAGCCAATAGCTCCCACTCTACACCGACATCGAGGAACGGAGTGACAGAGTCCTCCACCACCCCTTCCACCTCCACACCCAGCACCAGGGAGCATGGGAACATTCCCATCATAGTTCCACTGATCCTACCCCCCATGATCAAGCCACCAGCAGGTAAAACACCTCACACACACCTAAAAACAACATAAACATACTGTATGTGTTTAAGCTTGCACTTTAAGGACTATCGGAATGTATCCTACAATCTAATACGAAATTTACAAAACATTGGTATACGAATCTAATGAATCACTGCCATTTCAGTGCTTAAATCCACGGTCAGTTTTACAATCGCTTGATAAATGAGGAACAATGGTCCGTAAATACATACACACACACCCCGGTTCTCCTCCTACAACTGTTTAAGTGTCAGTATCACCTGGTCAACTCTCAGTGGAAATGTACAGTTGAAGTCTGAAGTTTACATACACCTTAGCCAAATACATTTAAACTCAGTTTTTCACAATTCCTGACATTTAATCCTAGTAAAAATTCCCTGTCTTAGGTCAGTTAGGATCACCACTTTATTTTAAGAATGTGAAATGTCAGAATAATAGTAGAGAGTGATTTATTTCAGCTTTTATTTATTTCATCACATTCCCAGTGGGTCAGAAGTTTACATACACTCAATTAGTATTTGGTAGCATTGCCTTTAAATTGTTTAACTTGGGTCAAACGTTTCGGGTAGCCTCCCACAAGCTTCCAACAATAAGTTGGGTGAATTTTGGCCCATTCCTCCTGACAGAGCTGGTGTAACTGAGTCAGGTTTGTAGCACTCCTTGCTCGCACACGCTATTTCAGTTCTGCCAACACATTTTCTATAGGATTGAGGTCAGGGCTTTGTGATGGCCACTCCAATACCTTGACTTTGTTGTCCTTAAGCCATTTTGCCACAACTTTGGAAGTATGCTTGGTGTCATTGTCCATTTGGAAGACCCCTGACTGATGTCTTGAGATGTTGCTTCAATATATCCACATAATTTTCCTTCCTCATGATGCCATCTATTTTGTGAAGTGCACCAGTCCCTCCTGCAGCAAAGCACCCCAACAGCATGATGCTGCCACCCCCGTGCTTCATGGTTGGGATGGTGTTCTTCGGCTTGCAAGCAACCCCCTTTTTCCTCCCAACATAACAATGGTCATTATGGCCAAACAGTTCTATTTTTGTTTCATCAGACCAGAGGACATTTCTCCAAAAAGTACGATCTTTGTCCCCATGTGCAGTTGCAAACCGTAGTCTGTCTTTTTTATGCCGGTTTTGGAGCAGTGGCTTCTTCCTTGCTGAGCGGCCTTTCAGGTTATTTCGATATAGGACTCGTTTTACTGTGGATATAGATACTTTTGTACCTGTTTCCTCCAGCATCTTCACAAGGTCCTTTGCTGTTGTTCTGGGATTGATTTGCACTTTTCGCACCAAAGTACATTCATCTCTAGGAGACAGAACGCGTCTCCTTCCTGAGCGGTATGACGGCTGCGTGGTCCCATGGTGTTTATACTTGCGTACTATTGTTTGTACAGATGAATGTGGTACCTTCAGGCGTTTGGAAATTGCTCCCAAGGATGAACCAGACTTGTGGAGGTATACAATTTTCTTTCTGAGGTCTTGGCTGATTTATTTTGATTTTCCCATAATGTTAAGCAAAGAGGCACTGAGTTTGAAGGTAGGTCTTGAAATACATCCACAGGTACACCTCCAATTGACTCAAATTATGTCAATTAGCCTATCAGAAGCTTCTAAAGCCATTACATCATTTTCTGGAATTTTCCAAGCTGTTTAAAGGCACAGTCAACTTAGTGTATGTAAACTTCTGACCCACTGGAATTGTGATACAGTGAATTATAAGTGAAATAATCTGTCTGTAAACAATTGTTGGAAAAATGACTTATGTCATGCACAAAGTAGATGTCCTAACCGACTTGCCAAACTATAGTTTGTTAACAAGAAATGTGTGTAGTGGTTGAAAAACGAGTTTTAATGACTCCAACCTAAGTGTATGTAAACTTCCGACTTCAACTGTATATGGACAGAGGGCTTCATTGAACCACAAGTGTTGCGTTATACTCCAGAGGCTCATCAGAGGAGAGTGCCATGGCATCACCCTAGAGGCATCCTCACAGCCTCACACAACCTCACACAGCACAGGGGGAAAAACAGATGGTATGGTCCCTCTCTCACAGCTCAACACCAACCTCCCCCACTCCCCCTCCCACCGCCCATCCAACTTGTACCCCTTTTGAATTATTCATATGCCCTGCAAGAGCAACAGAGGGGCTTTTGAGGTGCAGGTACACTGGATGATAGAGGTATTTAATATGGGCGCTGCATAATTACAGTACAAGGCTCTCTCCGAGCAGATGTGAGTTGTTTAAGGAAACGCATAACGAGAGCCGAGAAAAAGGCTAGAAATATCTGAACGCAAAACATACCACCTCAAGTGACCTTTTCAGACGCTCTTATCCAGAGTGAATTACTGGAGCAATTAGGGTTAAGTGCCTTACTCAAGGGCACAGACAGTTTTTCACCTAGTCATCTCTGGAAGTCGAACTAGTGACCTTTCGGTTACTGGCCCAACGCTCTTAACCGCTAGGCTACCTGCCACACTTCAACTTGTTTGTTGTTGCCAAATATTTTATTTCATTACTGCCAGGTTACCATGGGACTTTTGAACATAGATTTTCTAAAACGATACAATAATTGAGGTATGTAGAGGGGGAACTTCCCCAGGAATATTTTGTAGAAAGAAGAAATCAATATTTTTCACTGGAGCTCTTCTATCTATCACACCTGCCTCTACAGAGAGCTCTCAATATGGGCCATGCAGCAGGAGCATAAAGGAGCATAAAATATGCATGCTGTGGCCACGGTGCTATTGTTGGGCCTCCCGGGAGTTATTCCCCTTAATTGAAAATGTATTTCCTTTAAAACAGATTTGCACTATAGATCCATTAAGCTTAACAAGAGGGGAAAAAAAACCTTCCCAGTACCCACCACGGTGTGATAAGGGAGTGAGCGGAGGTGAAAGACTAATGGGCAAAAACATTTTCACCTTTGCACACACTTAGTCATAATGTGATAATTGTGAGTCTCACAGGAAGAAGTCTCTCCACATAGTACAACACTGAGGGGCTAAAAAACCAATGTCAATTACCCAGCAACCATTGTTTAAGATGAGAGACCCATTTGATGTCATGGAGGGTGTTTAGTTTCCATGTTCTAATGAATCTCCAATGAAGCCCTCTGCAATTTAATTAGGTAGACTTCAGCTGAAGAGTTTTAAAATTTCCAACCAATTTTTGTCCACAGAGATTCCTTAGGGCATCTCTGTCTGGTTAGAATGTCTCGAACTGCCTTCATGACTGCAGCAAAAAACCCTTGGGGTGGGAAGCACTGTCCTCTTTTGCCTGGAAGGGGAATACTGTCAGGATGCATTGTTGGTGGGATCATTCACACGATGAGACTTGACAGGTGGCTGTCAGATTGTTTAGGGTGGGAGGGGGTGGGAGTTTGGCTGGATTGTTATCCCGTTATCCTCACATTGTGTCCGTTTTGTGTTTGTGGTCTCCCAGACGAGGATGTGTCTAACGTCCAGATCATGTGCGCGTGGTGTCAGAAGGTTGGCGTCAAACGCTATTCCCTCAACATGGGCACTGAGCTGAAGAGCTTTTGCAGTGAGAAGTGCTTTGCCGCCTGCCGCAGAGCCTACTTCAAGAGAAACAAGGTAAACTCCTTCTTAACACTCCTATCACATTAATAAACCAAATATGCAAGTGCACACAAGACCATGTGATACATACATGTACTGACATCATTTCCTCCCTACATCCACTCTTCCTGATTTCTCAGATTAAGATGCCGTAGGACACTTGTCAATCCTTAGGAATTGTAGTGACCAGCTTTCAGCTTTGTACAGTATCTCCACTAGATGGCTGGGTGAGGAGCCCAAAAGCATAGGTACTTTGGATATTTCGCTCCTGAGTTTTGGCCTTTCGCTTCTGAGTACCCATTGTAGTAGATTAACACGAAGCCAATATCAATCCTTAGCTTGTGGTTTCATCATTGAACATGCAGAAACACGGTTTCAGTCATTTAAACCCTCATACCCTATGCAGATCAGTTGACTTTCAAACATGCATTGGTTCCAATTATCAGTATATATTATCTTTCCAAAGACAGACAGTCCATTAAGTTAAATAGTGTTTTAATTTGTCCTGATTTCTGAAGTTAAACATTCTGCTTTCTTTCTTATACCTAAGCTTGGATATGTAAGGAATTACAGTGTAAGTATGATATGTTTTTATTCATGTCTTTATTCCTTTCCCTTTTTTCATCCAAACATAATCACTTAGCATAGCGCTGTATGCTACCGGCTGTTGAAATGGAAGTATACATATGTCTGATAATTTAAGATGCTGTACGTGAATCCAGTTTTTTTCTGTTCACACTATCTATTTTCATAGCATGAGTTGCCTTGTACCTGCTGTCGTTTCTCCTAGGTTTAAGTATTGCTAGTTGTAAAGTGAAAGTTCACACTAAAATCTAAGTTTATTTGACACTTCTATGAGTGCTGTATGTAGATATATAAATAAAACCACAACTGAAGAGATATTGCATTTCAGTGAGTAAGGACCAAAGTGAAGAGCTATCCAGGGACAGAATTCCCACATTAGGAAAACAGACATGGCTAGAGCACAGAAAGGCCTTGTCTGCTGAGGTGGCGCAGATTCTATATTATGTCTCACACTCTTACATTCATGCAGGCCATTTGTGTAAGTGATATCCACATGTTTATTTTTTCATGCACCCACAAGATTGGCCACAACTCCAAACCCTCCAGTTTTTCCAACAAAAAAAATGGCATGGCTGAAAATGTATCATGTCTGTTTGTGTCTGAAAGGGGAGCAAGGACATAGTGAGTAAGGTGGCATGGGGTGGGCAGTGGAGACGCATCGTGTTTCGCTAAATATCTACAGCTGCCTCGTCCGCGTAACCCAATCTCCTCTTATGGCGAGCGCGGGTGGGTAGGATTCAGTTTCTTCCATTGCCACTGCACAACACCATCCATCCAGTGCACCAGGAATAATACCAACATTCAGACATATGATGGGGTGGTTGGGGGAAGATGAGTTTTGATCCAGTTTTGAGCTCATCTAATGACTAGTCTGGTTTATTTCACATAGACATTCAAGATAGACAGACACACACACACACACTCTCGCTCAGCCCTCCCATCACATCATGTAAAAGCACTAGAGAGGGTAAAGTCCAAGTGAAGAGACCCTAGCTTGTATTTTACAGCCCATTTCTGTGCAATACGCCTCTTTTTTTTCATGGCTCAGGAATCTTTCCATACACCTCTAGAGACCTGTAAAATTCCATCTCTGTCTTTGTCTCCGAGGTCCCTCCAGGCAAGTGCTTCTTTACGTCACCCCAGTATTGTCACATCACCTCAAACAGACACAAATCTTTATACACAGGCTGGCGGTTGCCTGCACTGCTCTGGCATTTACTTTAGGAAGACACACTGATTAAGATGTTTGTGTGTGTGTGTGTGTTTGATTAAGTGTATTACCAGTCCACATTGTGATTCAGTCCTGGCAAGGGAACCTATAGGCCCCCATGTCGCAGCAGGAGAGCATAGTGAGGTAGGTGATTATTTCATAGCTGACAGCGATTAATACCAAAAAAGGGAAAGGAGGAAACTTAGAGAGGAGTTTGCGGGAAGAAACTGGAGCTTGAACTTGCACTACACAGATATGGTCATATCATGCTCTCTCGTCCTCTGAAAGTCTAACTATCCCAGCTAGATAGCTTCTGGATTTAAAAATATATATTTTTTTAAGGTTGATGATCATTAGAAATCACAACATAGAGGTTTGGATGGACCAATCAGCGCACCTACCGACAGAATAAATGTTTTCATTATTTAGCTGTTAGCCAGATAAATAAACACTGACATCCTAGAACATTGTAATATGACATGAAGATCACTTTTACAACAGCAGTACAGTACATAAGTTACTTGACTAGTATAAAAAAGCTTGTTATCCCACAACCAAACGGGAACAAGAAGAGAATGTTCAAGGAACATTTCCTGTTAGCTGGGTAATCTAATGAGAGGACAGAAGGAGGGGGTTGTCCCAAAGATGTGTGTTGTCCCAGGTGGGTGGAAAGTTGTGAATTTGTGCTAGATGTGTTTGATTATGTGTGAGTGTGTGATGGGACGTCTCTATGATTGTCTGTTTCTTGTTGTTGTGGGTATTTACATTTGAGTCATTTAGCAGACGCTCTTATCCAAAGCGACTTACAGTGAGTGCATACATTTTTTTTATTTTATTATTATTATTTTTTTCATACTGGCCCCCTGTGGGAATCGAACCCACAACCCTGGCATTGCAAGCGTCATGCTCTACCAACTGAGCTACACGGGACCACGGGTATGTGTGTGTATATATTTGTGAGGGCATACCTTTTGGGAAACACACCTCTTGGCAGGTGAAACGCACACACACCTGGGCAGGCACAGATGCCCAGATGGAGGCTTGCACAGCGACAGCTGGTGTGCCAATGCCTCTGGGCATTTTAGTCACCAATGGGCACAGATACCGGTGGTGTAGAACTGTGATGCCATGTTTGCACCAGACACTTTAGCCCGACTGCAACTGTATTTAGTTGCCATGGTGTTGCCAACAATAAGACATCACATCTCTTTACATTACATCTCTTCTGTGTTAACAAGTGTTACTGAATTTTCCAGGGGAATAAGGTGTGGTAATATTTGCGTAAAGTAAATATCTAATAGCCAAAAGGAAGAGTAACTTTTGAAACAGCTTTCCATCCAAAAAGTGGAGAGTGGGACATCGTCACCCAAAATCACTGCAACAGCAACCAATGATTAGAAATGATGGCAAATGCAATGATTCTATGATTTTTTGGAAGGAAAGTTGTTTCAAAAGGCAGCTTGACTTCTCTGGATGGACAAATGTTTTACCCATGGCGGGTAGGCACTTTCGTAGCCCATGTCTGGGTTTATCACCAGTTAGTTTTCCTTTATACTCTCAGTCTCGTCATACAACACTGTTGTGCCTGATTCCCAGTAAAGGACGTGGTGTCCCCATTGTATGACTGTACTTTCACCCAACACTGTGTCTGGTGCTGGTTGATCTCTCTCTCTCCTTCGCGCTCTCTCTCCCTCTCTCTCTCTGTGTGTGTGTCTGTGTGTGTGCCCCTCATGCCTTGTTCACTGTGCCAGCACCTCATTAGCACTATATGTAAATGAATTGGCACAGGGCCAGAGGGTCACAGCACAAAATGGAGACTGGATAATGACACAATGACACATCTGTGTGTGTGTGTGTGTGTGTGTGTGTGTACATTTCAATGCTTATCGATTTGACTGCACAGTGTCTAGTGCCAAAGTAAAAAGAGAGAGCATCCCATCAACTCAGTGGTGCTGGTGGATTTTTAAATCCCATATCCTCTTTCCTTTAATCTTTATTTCTGGGACATTGCTTGTGATATTGTTAAACAGTTGTTTTTCCTTGGAAGTCTTTAAATATGATTAATGCAGCGTTTACTCCCCGGATAACAGTGTTTAGATTAATGTGCAATCGCATAGAATTCCCTCTTTCACAGTTCATAATGATAAAGCCAATATAACATCTAGGCTCTTCAGCTGTCAATGTGAACAATTAACTATAGTTACTACACACACACACTTTCCACATGGCTTTCTTTTATGATGATGAGAACCTGCATATGATTCCACAACCCAATGCATGCTCACCATTTTGTCAGTGTCTTTCCATTCATAAGTTTGTTGTTGTTTTCCCTTCTTCTTTTCTGTCCACCTGTTTATTTTGTCCGTTCGTAAAAAGAGGCCGTTGTTTCTCCCCTCAGGCGAGAGACGAAGACGGCCGTGGTGAGAAATTACCCCAGCACAGCTATTCTAAGGATACGCCCAGGCTTGTCTTCAAGACAAACAGCGATGTGCTTGTAAGGACTAAAACGTTTAACAAAGACAGAGTTTAAGTTTTTGATGGCTAGAAATGTAATGACATATTTTGATATTCATGACTGTTTGATGTGTTGAATAATGTAAAGATGTTTGTTTTTAGAGAATGTGCTGTTAGCCTTTAGTTATATATATTATTATTTTTACGTTGATTTAAAGTGAATCACATACTTTTTTCATTCAAATTGTTTTATTTTCTCATTTTCATTCTGCATTGTGTTAGATTCAGATGTTGTGTTCTCTCTTCATAGATCCATAATGCGGAATTTTCTGCCAATTTTATCTTGACCATTTTGGGCTTGGTGACATTTCAATACATTTCAATCCAGTAATAGAATTGGACATACGATTCACATGTGACGTTTAACTCGACAACATTGGCCATTTTCTATTTGAATCGTGTCTGGTTCAATTAATGCATTTAAATGATTTTTGATGGAATATACCCACTTTGTTTTGCAGGCTTCATAAGATCATCATGATCCAGATATTGTTCCCCCAGCAGATACTGGTCCCCATAATATACTGTCCCGAATAATACTCCCCCCCCCCCCCCATCAGATATTGTTCCTCAAATGGATACTATCACACACAGTATCACAATCTGTTCCCTTGCTGATCAGTTTGATAAGTGTTTAACCAGACGGTTAGTGAGATGAACAGGTTTTCTAAACTAAATTCACTAGACAAACTATAAATCAGTATTACAAGATTACAAGTACTTAAAACAATGCCATGGCAAAGTGGTAACTACATAATAATTATCTATTAATTACTCTAATTAATTACACCATATTATTATGAACCGTAAATTCGAGACAAGTAGCGCTAGAAACAAGATTGAAATCGTGTAACAGGTCCGTTCAATAATAATTTTTCAAGAACAAAATGAATGGCCCCATGATGTCCGTGTGCTGTTGATAGGTAGCTAGGTCATTACCTACAGCAAAGCAAATGGTTAAACTGAGCCAGAGCGATGGCCGTGGTTGAAATAAATGACCATAATTACATTAAACTGCAAACATCTTTGTGCAGGAGAGGAAGTGAGTAGAGAGAGAGAAAAAAAATATCTCATTAGGGTAATGCACAGTGAAATTTCACTCACAGTGCAGAAAGTCATTTCACTCACAGTGCAGAAAGTCGTTAATTGCTCTCCATCTGTCTTCTTTTTTAGCCCAAGAAAATGTAAACACATTTATAATTTAAAATATCCAGGTTTACCATCATTGAACCCAACTCTCAGAGCACTTTTCAAACTTTTTTAGTTATGGCTCATTGCGTTCCAAATGGACAGTTTAAAAGAAGACTACTGATATCAAGGCTAAAGGGCTGACTATTGATCACTCACATGTAAGAGTACCAAGCTACAGTATCAACCTGGACTCAGGGGTAGACGTAACATTAATTTGTGGATATCCATCATCCATTTCGTATGATATATTACGAATTACAATTCGTATATATTACGAATTACAATTCATGTGATATGTTACAAATTACAATTTGTATAATATCTTTTGAATTTGCAATACGTATGATATGTTACGATTTCCAATTTGTTGTGGCTAACGTTAGCTAGGTGGCTAATGCTAACCTTAGCTAGGTGGCTAACGTTAGCTAGGCTAGGGGTTAAAGTTAGGGTTAGGGTTGGGATTTAGGTTATAGGGTTAAGGTTAGGGAAGGGTTAGCTAACATGCTAAGTAGTTGCAAATTAGAGAGAAAAAAAGTAAGTAGTTGCAAAGTTTCTAATTAGCTAAAATGCTAAAGTTGTCCGTGATGAGATTCAAACACGCAACCTTAAGTAACTTTCTGTCTTATGTACCCATACCAAACGTAACATATCATACTAATCTGAGTGTCCCGGATTTTTGTTACGTCTAGTCTATGAAACCAGGCTGACAATATATGGAACACTAGTCTTTGGTCCTGTAATGCTGCGCCACTACAACAGTACAGAGCACTACAGAAATGGTCTCTGATGGTCATGTCTACATTATGACAGCCTTTCCAACAGTGGCCATTTGACTGACATCTAGTGATGGAGGAGAGCTCTGTTTAACATTAAAATCCCATTATGGACAAGATTGTCATTGACTGATTTGTCCATCTCTTTGACATGAGTGACCTGTAAATTGAGAGACGGGGAAGGGATGGAAAAGAGAGATAAAAGAAGAGTGAATGAATCAGGGTGACCTATCAACTGAGATCTAAGTACTTTATGGAAGATCTTAAAGTATTAGAGTGACAAATCAATGAATCAGGCCAGGGTTCAGAGGAGGATGACACAAGAGTGGCATGTTACTCTTCATGCAGAATTATGAGGGATCCATGACCATTCCAGTTGTCATGACGTGTGTGTGTCTGCGTGCTTGTTCGAATCTACTTTTGACTCAAGTGTGGCAGGCATATATGTGAGCGCTGAAAAATCAAATGCGTAGGATCATACAGTACATGTATGTCTGTGAGCCGAACCTAATCATCTTCCAGTAGCATCCCATAATTTATTAGCATTCAACAAGGGGGATTATGGTGTGTGTGATGGATGGACGTCGTTGAGGGGTCTGACAGCTGATTAATGCTTTAATTATCTTCAGTGAGTCGCTGTCACGTCCCTCTGAGCTGGCAGAGTGAGTTGTGTGCCGGGCTGTGCCCCATCTCCCTGGCCCACCCATTGTCATCCACTCACCAGGGTCATGTTCATTATCTCAGGTACACTAATGAAACTAACCGTTTGGAAACGAACGGCCACATGATGATTGAACATGCACAGTGAACATTTTGGAAACTTTTGTAGCAAGTGAAAAAGATCCTGGAATCACAAGGGCCTGGCATCCCACAGAGTGTTGACAAGCTGTGCCAGGCTGCTCCCCTGCCCTGCCCAATGTGTGTAATGCCCCCAGGGTAGGGTTAGATAATCCCATTCCATTTAAGCGCAGTCAATTCCACTTTAATGCAGTCAATTCCATTTTAATGCAGTCAATTAATGAATCAGTCTTTTTATGCAATAAAAATATCCCCAAAAATCATATTAAAGTTGCACATCAGTAGTGAATAGCGATGCATCATAGCACCCACCTAGGTGGTGCTCAACAGCCATTTTTCACCAGAACATGTCAAACTCCACCCAGCTGTCACTCTCACTTCCGTGCCCTCTACTGGCAGCTTGTTCACCTGTCTCCGTCTGTCCATCTCACCCACCCACCACATTCACCTACCCCCTCTCATGATCATGCCTTACAGGGAAAAGCTTTTACTTGAGGATGTTATGTCCTGCGGCTGTGCCTGTGGCCACTGTCACACACGGCTCGGTGGCTTAATGTTTATCTGAGTGGTTCCTCCTTATGAAGGAAGTTTAAGAGGTGAAAACCCCATGGCAGGTGTAAATGTGAATTTCATTAAAAAGCTTTAAGTACGCCCATCCAGATTTGCACTCACGTTTAAAGCCGGTTGAAACTTACTTTTTCCTCAAGTTGTAAGCATTTATCAAGATGTTACCATGTGTTGTACATTACCTGTACCTCAAGGGTCATAGCAGTGTGAAGTTAGTATGACAATCTCTCTGTCTCACTCACTATATATAGACTATACATGTGTCATTATTCAATAGAAGCACAAAAATACAGATGGGTTTCCCTAACAAGGATACAAAAATGCCATGCAGATTGACTTTTATTTACTTGGTGTAACAAAACAGAATTTGACCAGTTAATTTAATTACAATCCAGTGTTTCATGTACCTAATCTGCAGATATTGTGTGAGGCTGAGAGATTACATTCTGGTTACCAAAGTTGTTTGAATAGCCACATGGCAAAAGGGCAATGTTGCTGACTTTTTAACTGCTTATGTGTGGTGTTTGTAATGCATTGTACCTGATGATGTATTTTGTCTTGTGTTACAGGTGTGTGACTGGTGCAAACACATCCGCCACACCAAGGAGTACCTGGACTTTGGTGCTGGTGAACGGAGGCTGCAGTTCTGCAGTGCCAAATGCCTGAACCAGTACAAGATGGACATATTTTACAAAGAGACTCAGGCGGCGCTGCCAGGGGGCCTGTGTAACCCAGGACACGGCCCTGTGGAGGGCAAGTCGGAGAGCAGCACCGGGGCGCAGCTCCTCACCCCCGAGTCCTGGGGCACGCCCTTGGGTGACTTACGCCGCAAAGCGCCTTCCCCTGGGGGAAACCCCTCTGTGCCAGTCCCCTCCAGCTCCACCGCTGCCTCTCCCTCTGAGACAGGCACTGTCTGCTCCCCTTCCTCCTCGTTAGCCAAAAACCCCACGCCCAGACCCCACGAGAGCCCCACCTTACCCCCTCCCACACACCCCTCTCTGCACCCTCCCATGGGAGTCCCCTTGGGTAGCCCCCCCATGGTGATGACACCCCAGGGGCCCGTGCCCCTGCCCTTCTTCATGGAGCACCAGATGATGCAGCAGATGCGTCCGCCTTTCCTCCGCCCACCTCCCCACGCCCCAGGCCCCAACAGCCCCCTTTCCAACCCCATGATCCCTGGCATCGGACCACCACCACCACCGCCCAGAACCCTGGGTCCCCCATCCAGCCCTATGCACAGGACACAGTTCTCACCCCACCACCACCCCTCCAACAACCCCAACCTGGGAGGGAACCCCCCAGGAATGATGCCACCCCATCCAGGCCTACATATACCCGGTTTTCCCTTCCCCTCCAACATGATGCCAAACGGGCCCATGCTTATGCCACCCATGATGAACTTTGGTATGCCTTCCCTCGCCCCCCTGGTGCCCCCGCCAACCCTGCTGGTCCCTTACCCTGTCATCGTGCCCCTGCCGGTGCCCATCCCTATCCCCATACCCTTCCCCTTCAACCCTAAGACCTCCAAGGACAAACCCAGCAACAACAACGACCCCATTCCCAGTGCATCAGGGGAGGACCCCAGGCCCTTCTCCCCTAGTTCCTCCAGAGGGGAACACAAGTTTGGGCCCTCCAGTTCCGGGGTGCACTCCCCGGGCTTCTCTGGCTACGCTCTGGCCCGCTTTGGCTCTGAGAGGAGTAGGACTGACATAGTGGACCTGACTGTGAAGACTGAGAGTCCGGGGAGTGCCTCCACCGCGGCCTCCCTCCCCGAGGGCGTGATCGACCTGACTCTGGGCCGGCGGTCGCGGTTGCAGCAGGTCATCCAGCGGGTGGTGCCCAGTGTCCTGGTGAAGGTGGAACCAGAAGGGGACTCATCCCGCCCCCCACCTTCTGGACCATCCCCTCTGGATGCCTCTGGGCAGAGGAAGGGGGACAGCAGCCTAGAGGACATGAGCCAGGAGGTCAGGGAGGCCATTAGTGACTCTCTGGAGCCAAGCTTCCTGCCTTGTCGCCAGGCCACATCACCATCCCCCCAGCCAAATCAAAACTCCTACACCAACCAGCTCACAAATCACCCTGGCACCCCACGGACTCAGCCCTGCAGCCCACCTGCCCCCTGTGATGTCATAGTAAACGGCAGCAGTCAACCCACAGACGGCCCCAGCCGGAGCACGCTACCCACACCTCTGTCTGACCCTGGCCAGAGAGGAGGAGGAGGCGGTGGCGAGCCGGCCAACTGCGAGCTGGAGCGGGAGACGCTGAAGGAGAACAGCTGCTTGGTGCCAGAGTGGGAACCAGGTAAGAGGGGCCCAAGTGAGGAGGCAGTGCAGGGGGGCACTGGGGAAGGCACGCTGGAAGCCAACGGCGACCTTATGGATCTGGACGATGATGACGACCACGCCTATGCACTGCTGCTGCCCAAGGCTGGCTGTGTCATCCAGCCCCTGCCAAAGCCCAGCGACAAGACGGCCATCGTGTCCTGCAGCATCAGCGCTCCCCTGGCGGCAGGGGCAGGGAGCCCCGAGCTGGAGCCGCAGCTAAAGAGGAGGTGCCTGCGAATACGCAATCAGAACAAATGAGGCAGAAAAGGTTGGTCTCATGGCGCTCCCTACTGAGGACCCAAAGAGGTCCCCCTCCCATCATCTCTGCCCTGTACCTGTCCCTACAGGTGGTGTGGAAATATCAGCTTTTGTGTGTAAATACCACAACAATATCAAACAGTCTGACAGTTTTTCAAAAAGGCCTTCAAAACATGAAGATGTCCGATTTAACTCTATGAAGGGTGTTTTGTGTTTGTGCAGCTTTGCAGCATATTTTGATGCATACAATTGCACTGATGCTTGATCATATTGTTTAAATATACAGAAATGTTTATTAATCAAGCATAAAATGACCTTTTTTGTCTATTGCAATGTTTCCCTCACTACTGCCCTTGCTGTAGCTTTTGACCTGATCTGAGAGGGGGTGCTGACAGAAATGTACCACCATGAAGGAAGATACAGTATACTCTTGAAGTCAGGGTTGATAACACGCTAATGTTATTTTAATCAAGCATGCAGCAGTAAATCTATTGGATCTGAGCGAGAGAGATGTCTGGTTGAAAAATAGACCTGTAGAATGGGGATTCCCTTTGTCTGATCGAACATGTCTAATTCTGGATCCTCTTTCTCGTTTTATATTTCAGCTCAGACAGATGGCAGTAACTCCCCAACAGAATGAGGTACGCTGTTGAAGCTCTTGACAACACTAGCCTTCCCCCATCCGCCCCTCACTCCTTCACTCCACAAACCTCTCTCCCAGCCAACTAGCACTCAAAATTCTAGCCTTGTCACCCTAATCTTAACCACTCGGCACAGGCTGAACCCAATAACCCCTGGACCAGTGGATGTGGGACTTTGAGGCATTCACCTTTAACCCAGTCAGACCAGACGTGTTATTTTCTCTTGAGACACATTCCTTTAGCCCACACTGCCCCTCTCTCCCTTCCTTCCAAAGCAAATGCTCTATCAGACCTCTGCTGTCAGACTGATAAGCCACATTGCTAAGCCAATAGGTTTACCAGCAGTTTTGTGTTCGCTGGAAGAGGCCTAAGGTAGCATTTTTAGCCAGTCTGTTCCAAAGTGAAAGGTGTAGCATTGTTATGTGGCAAGAAATTCAGGCTAAAGTCATCCCCACCCGCCCCCCTCCTTTGCATGATCACAACCAGCACAAAATGCTAACCTCCAACCCCCATCCCACCATTGATGGTGACAGGATATTTGTTTTGAACTGGTAACCAAAAAGAGACATCTCATGATGGAAGGTAACAATCAGAGGGAGACATTTTCTGAGCCTGAGGAATAATAACAAGGAAAAAGAGGAGCGGTGAAATCCTTGTGTTCTGACTGTAGCACTCTCCATTCCTGGAGATGCCAGGGGCAAAACCTTTCTCTTGTGGAGCAGTGGGGATATCTCCACAATAAAAGAAGACCTTGTCACCATTGAACTGCTCATCTTCAGTGGGTTTCATGGTCATAAAATACAAGAATATTCAAGTTTATCC
This sequence comes from Coregonus lavaretus, assembly GCF_964263955.1. Taxonomy (NCBI): domain Eukaryota; kingdom Metazoa; phylum Chordata; class Actinopteri; order Salmoniformes; family Salmonidae; genus Coregonus; species Coregonus lavaretus. Next base: position 28,399,359 of record NC_140005.1, on the reverse strand, counting down.
TCACACTGATTTGTGGACAACAGGGTAGAGACCTCACCAGCAAACGACGGTGGGTAACTGTGGACAATGTGCAATCTCTGCCATAGTGGAGGATATTTTGCTTCTCTGCAAGCCCCTGGTCAGACAAAATCAGATGTGTAATTCTAATTCTAATCATCACGGCTGTATTTACATTTTTCATACTGTAATGATATTGATGATAATGATATATCATCAGCCAAATCTCTGATGTGTACAGTAATGTTATGGTAATGGGGTGACTTTCATCATGGAAGCAAAAATATGACTGCTGCTTATCACACCACAAAGGGATTGCGTCAATCGAGAGTTGAGACCACAGCCATTAGCATTGTTTCGTCACTAGTGCTCAGGGTCGTAATGTTGCACTAGGATTTAACATTGACAAGGGAAGCTGGCTCTCTTAACATTTTATTGTCAGTCATAGATAATTCTCTGGAAACATTGGTCCAAACGTACTCTAGAACTATTTGTAAAGTCAAACTACTGAAACAAATTAATCAATTCTTTAATCAGTCACAGATGTTGTCATATTTACATTACGATATGGGGAATCATCTCACTTCCCTGTCTGTCACCCTGTTCAAAATGTTGTCATTTGCAAGTGTTAATCTGTCTGCATTATAACATTTTGGCAGTGTTTATTTTCCTTCATCAGAGTTTATATTGCCTGTAGACACTAACGTTCTTGCCATCTATTTATTTGCTATGTTTTGGTGTCATGCTATGGCTTCATGGGAGATCTCAATTATTTGCTCAATTATCTTATTACAAAAATGGGAGAGTTACACACATAAGCATACACACACGTGTGCATTTGCAGACGCACACACACACAGTAACGACTCGCCACTCTCCATGATGTACTCTCTCACACACGCACATACACTAATTTAAATGAAGTTTAGAGATTAATTCTCTCTCCATCCATGTATTGTTCCAACTGCTCTATCTTGACTTCCTCCCTGATGACAGTAGTGTTTGCCAGTGTCTGTGTATGCCAAGCAGGTGGAACCAGAGACCAATGTTCCGATTAGAGACTGTTGACTCAGAGTAAGCACTGCAACACAATCTGCCGCGTGTTGATAGTCAGGCATTTAGGCTTCGCCTGTCCCGTGCCAAGACTAGGATTCTGTGTCACAGTAATTATTTCCTTGAATTTCCAGTCTTACATTTTATATATATATATATATATATCTTAAATAAATACATTTCTAGACTCGGCAACCTAGCCTTTTGCAGTCATCCTACTGCACACTCAAAGAGTAGCAGTTAATTTACAAACAATTCACTTTTGCATTGACTAATCCTCAATGATTTCAACCAGAATTAGAGATCACATAAGAAACAGAGATAATGAGGAATAATTTCCATTCATTCATTCACTTTTACTTGACCTCACCACCATATGTAACGCGAACCAGAGATACTTGGACAAATATAGCCTTGAAACTGGAAACTTTTAGTGTCTGCGGTTCTTGAAATTTGTGGAACACAGTTGAAACTGAGACAATGAAACAGGTCGGGCTTCTGTCTGACAGCAGAAATGTGTGTGTGGGTCTGTGTGTGCATGCGTGTGTTCAACTGATCTCAGCCGACAGACCATTGCTGTCGTTGTCTGTTGGACTGGGGGCATCTCAGTAAAAAATAACTGTGTGAAGCTAAGAATTGCCACTAGGTGTCAGGGTAGATATTCTTTGCTGCCAACACAGTGGAACTGAAAATACTCACAATTATGATTTTTTCAAGCAGAGCCGCCTTCCAGCTCTTCCACAGACATTTGACGCATAGTGGCCCTGACGCATAGTCCTCCTCACACTAACACACCGACAACACCACACACACCTTACTATCGCCTTCATCGTTGTGACCGAAAGGCCAATTCACCCCTCCAGTGTCAGCATCGTCAGTCTTGCAAATGTTACTTACAGGAATGAAGTGGAAATAACTTCATCTGTCTATTTCATCGGGGAGAGATGAGGAATAAAAGCGAAAATCCAGCACCCATTTAATGGAATAAAACAGGCTAGGTCAACAGCCTAAGATATGCAATGACAACTTCCTATTCAAGATCTTGATAGAGAGTAGAAATACTAAACTAAACAAAAACATGACATTTCTCATGTCACTTTTCAAACGTGAACAGAAAATCTGCCTTAACTCTCACTTGTGTACTCTACAGTGCAGATGATGATGCTCGCTTGTAAGACTCCCCACTTTGTACAAAATAAAATGGACAAAAAACTACTTTGTTATGTTGCTAGTGTTGATGTGTAGATGATCAGCTTTTCTGTGACTTGTATAAACCCAACCCTCACATTTTGCTAAAGGACCCTTATTCCTACAGCACCAACAACTCGTACTTGTCCCAAACATCCTCCTTCCCCTTCTATGTTTTATCTAGTGGTGAATTCTCAACCTTTGTGTACATTTTATAGTATTATTTAATTAAAGTGAAGAAAACTGCAAGAAATTGATATAACTGTTGTCTTTTTATTATGAAGTTGTTACTATAACTTGTTGCCAAGATTGCTTTGAAAATAATCATTTTGTGCTGTAACAGTATTTGCTTTATTCAGTGAATTGCTTATGGAGACTAATAAATAGAGGCACACACCAACCTGTTTCATCTTTGTCAATATCCATTTAACCGCAGACACTCACACACACACACACATTCATTCCTTCTCTCACCTTGGAGCATAAACACTAAAATATTCATTCACTGTGCATCACAGAACACTTGTGGTGGCAATCAGCAAAAAGTCTGCACCAGCCTATACAGCATAGAGACTGGTGCAACCACAGTGTCATATTGATACTGTACTGCAGGTATGTACAGTAGGTGCCATCTGCTGGTTTATTGCGCCATCCTATGGCTCTTTCCTCACTGTGCACTACCCACCCTAATAGCCCACCAGCAAGGCTCCCCCTTCCCATTGCTAAATCCATCAGCCCCTCCTGTAGCAAACCATGGGGGTTTCACATCGGCCTGCACAGCTACATGCATTGGCATAAACGCAATGCACCAAAAAAAACACCACACATAGATTATAATTACTGGGAGCAATATCATCATCGACATGGATGGACGGCCATAAGCAACAGCACATTGTAGTATGTGTAGGCCTACAGTATGTCTACTAGTGTGATGCTGACCAATTACACATAGAATTGTAGCTACCCTAGTACAACACCTGACAACCCGTCAAGCGGTTCAAACGTCTTGTTGTAATGTGTTCGATTGATAGTCGCAGGGACAGTTGGAGGGACGCCTGTTCAAGTCCCAGTCGGGCTAGCCCCCCAAATCGCTACACTGGTGTCAGAAGTGGGATGGCGCTGCAGGGAGGCCAGATGTTATATTTAATAATAATAATAATAATAATATGCCATTTAGCAGACGCTTTTATCCAAAGCCAAATCCAATAACTAATATTCTGACATCTATTAACTTGCAGCTATGATATCATCTGGAAGTAGCCTACTTGTTGCACACCTTCATGATCATTGCACACAGCCATAAAAACGTTACTATCATAACAATATCAAGAGATGGGGGGGGGGGGGGGGGCTATGTGCTGTTAAATAGTGGAAAGAATGTGTCAATCAGATTAATCTTTACTGAGTGTGAAGAATGTATTTGTAAAACTTTAGGAGAGTAGTCATCACATACCTCTGTTTTTCATCATGGTGCAGCTTCCCACATTGAATAGCAGCTAGATTTGAGGAGACAGAGACGGCTTATGGGTAAATGAGGCGGCTGTGTCTGCATGTTGATGTCAGAGGCGGGAGGAGAGACCTAGCTCTGGAAGTGGAGTATGTACGAGGAATCCACCGTGGCTAACTGCAGTTAGACATTCCGACAACCCTTCGTTTTTCGGCATGCAGGGATAAATACCGAAATAGTTCTGTAGTGCATAGAAGAGCTGATTATAGAACGATTTTAAACTGTTCATCGCTCAAGCTATTTTGGAGAACGTCATACTCTGTCAATTTGCCTGTGACAGTGATGCAATTACAAAATCCATGTCATTTGAGTGTTTCAAATGTTGGATTTGAAACACTTCCGACTGTTTTGGAAACACATTTTTGAAATTTAAGCAAAGCACTTCGGAGCGCCTAAAAAGAGAAGAGGAGGGGGGGCAAAGAAAACGCCCTGTTGCTGAATCTTCTTAAAATTCTAACTTAATCGCCGTGTGGATCACAGAGAACAGTCATATGGAATATGGTACTATAAATTTGTATATTGATTTGCGTTCAACTAAATCACCGGACTAGTTGGCGGAGCTGCGCTTCTCTGTTTACGGTGGATTATACTTTTTTTCTACACTGTGGACACTGCAATTCCGAGGCGATTATAGAAGGAGGCGAGTCGGAGGCTGCTAGGCCACGGCCATTGCCCAAGAACAAAAAGACTTTTCCCCATGTAAACTCAAACAGTTCTCATAAGGCTCGTCTTATATGTAAAAGAAACGGGCATTAATCAATCGCTAAAATGTCACTTGGTGCAGAGAGAAGGATGGAAAACCGGTTGAAAAAGCTGGAGGCCATGATCAAAGATCCAAGATCTGCGATAAACTTGGAAAGTTTACTCGTAAGTCTGCTAATATTTTATTAATTATTAATAGGGCTCATTCTGTTTTCCCTTCGCGCACTTTGAAGCAACCAACATGATACATCGTAGCAGTAGACTCCTAACGCCATTTAACCAATATATGTATCAATATTGATGTTGCAGATGTCGGCATTGTAGCCAAATCCTATCATTCGCTGGCTGCACGGTGTTGGGTAAGGTTTAGCTAACTTCCTCACCACCAAGCCTTTCATGATTCAGGTCAACATTTACTTGAGAAAGTATAGGCCTGTTGCACTATATTTTAGATTGAATCAGGAATATTAGCATATAGGCTTCACATTGTCGCAGCATAGGCTACATATGATGCTATTATAGGTGACAACATAATGCTAAAATATAATGATTATATGCTTGTACTTTTTGTTAAACGTTCATTTCTGCCTGACGTAGAATTCAATGCAATTCAACGTCGGGATTCCAGGGAACATAGGCCTATGTAAGGGTATAAGGGTTGAAAATAGATTAACCATATGTTTTCTAGTGACATATGAGGGCGTCTGATGCAGAAGACAACACAGCTATAGCTGTAGGCTAACTGCATTAAATCTGTTTGAAGATTATGCGGATTAGTGGAAAATGTGCATATCCCTGTAGATTAGGCTACTTCTATGGAAACGTTTCTTCCGGTCAAATCCTTGAGCGATCTCCCGCCTGGCAAGGGATTGGCCCACTGACTTGTATGGGATATGCGCCACACTGTCCTGCTTGGCACCAGACGGGTACCAATGGCATGTTACACACGCGCTTGTCTACAAACAGATACGTTGTAGTAACTGCCAAAGAGAGGACTGGGTTCTCACCCCAAGCCAACTGTTTAAAAGGATAATAAGTGAATTATTTAGGAGCGTTTACCCAGACCGGCCTACTCACTGCTGTGGAATGTCGAGAGGACTGTCATCTGTTTAAGGGCCTGAAAACATTCTGCATAAAACTATTGTGATAGCCTAATAGACTGAAATAGCCACACCAAGATCATAAACACTCATGATTTACACATTTAGGATTTGAAGTGTTTCCTGGTGAAGCTCCCTCAGACACTATTCAAAATGTCAAGCAGTTTCTGAAACTTCTTCAGTGCCAGTTGAATTAAGAATCCATCTGTTAAAAGTGCATAATGGATATAGTTTATATGCAGTGACTGAATCCTCAGCTGAAAAGTGTTTATTTCCTGGGAATGAGTAGGAGATAGATATCAAAGCTTGATGACTGTTCTAGACTGAAGTTGAGTGGGAAGAGTGCGTAGGATTGAACAGGCAATATCCTCCCAAGACACTTTTGGCCTCCTCTCGCTTTCTGTTATTGCCTGCTATGAAGAAGGCACAGAGGCAAGCATCAGGCATTGCATTAATGCAGTCAGACCTGTTTCTACATGCTCTCACATTCAGACCTCTCCCGATATACCCTCCATTGTTCACTTTAAAAACATTGCCTAATGGTAAATTATGAACACACACACACACATACTTAGTCATCGACATCCATTAACACCTATAACAGCTGCTTATGTATAATTATCCTGGATAAGGCACTTGTTGCCTCAGCAGAACAATGCCTGGCCCTTTTTATATCCTTACTTCCTGTAAACGTTTTTCTTCCTGTACGCTTCTTATTTTGCACTAGGTACATATGAGATAATAGTCTAAAATAGAGAATAGGCCGAAAACATGTCCCTTGTTTAGCTCCATGTCCCTGGGGTGTTTCAGGAATGTCAAGCTGCTCTTCAAAGGGGATTTCTTATCCCAGGGCCATCCCTGATGTGATCTGATGCAGTGTAGGACTGACTACCACTTGAAATTAGGCCTACACTCAGTGGAATGCAGCCTGGGATCTGTCAGTTAACCGCCAAGGTTTCACTACACAACTGAGCAGTGTGAATCTTATGAATGACTGAAGGACTCTTGACTTGAATGTGTTTAATGTGTGTAATAGACTGAAGAATGCAGTGTTTCAAAGCAATTAAATAGAATGTATTTGAATTGGTAATAGTGAATTGTGATTCAACTAAATGGAGTGTGCGCTTTATCCAATTAGGAAGGATAGGAGGGAACTCATATCAGGAGGAGTGTGTAGACTGTAGTTTGGGACAACTATTGCTGACCTGTCTGGTACTGCAGCATGCTGACTTAGGTATCCTGGAAAGCTTCAGGAATGAGATGGCATTCATTCTGCCATCTCAGAATGTGAACTGGATCAGATGGCCTGCTTTAAACAGGCAGCTGAAAGAGTGGGGTGTGTTCACTACATGTTCAGGGGTGTGTAACTCAGGCCGGTCAACAGGATCTGATCTGCAGTGTTGGCTGGTTTTCTCCTCTCGCTCTGGCACTTTCAAATTGATCCATTAATGTTACTTATTTTTCTTTATTGGATGGAATGCACTTAGTGTTTTATAGTGTTCAAATGACATTTTGAACTTTGATTAGCTATATATTTGTACTATTTCAATAAAAATTGTGCTTGAGATATTTCATGAGCTGAGTACATTGCTGGCTAGTGTGAAAATTCCTGCCCAGTTGTCATATTTTGCAACGTCAGCTCAGTTGATAGTCACTTTCACCAGAAAAACTGTGTAGTAAAGTAACATTCCTGTATTCTGATGCTCCTTCTCCTATACTGCTATCTAATATAATCCCAGGGCACACCCTTTTAATTTCAGGAGTGCTCTGTATCAGCTTAGATACATTATACTGTATCATGGAGGCTTGAAGCAAAACATCACTGATGGCAATATTTTTCCCCAGGCGCCAGCCCCACTGATCCCCTTTATTTGGCAGAGCACCCGTGCTGACTGGGTAACTGTTTTCAGTCTCCAGCATCAGCCACTGTACTTGTGCACGTGACATTAAAACATGAAACCTGAACGCCATAACGGCTGCTTGGGGCTAGCAGCATTAAAGAGAGGGCATTTCTTGAGATAGGCCTAACTATGCACACTTGATTGCAGCCTTTTCACTGTCCTCAAGGAAATGACCTCATTGAGTAAATAGTTGGAGCTATATATGGGGCTCAAAGTCCCTCTGAATTGCTGCACTTTCCCCTTTCACTTTTCTCTTTATCTAACTGCACCTCTCCTCTCTCGCACTGGCTCAAAATGAATATTTGATTTGAGTTTCAAAGCCATATTCACACCAGTAACATATCTATTCTGTTTCATTGTTGTCAAAGGAACATTTATATGATTGTTTCATTTGTTTGTTGCTGGATATATGCACCTACAGTGGCTATCATAAGTATTCACCTACCTTGGATTTCTTCACATTTTATTGTGTTACAAATTGGGATTAAAATTGATTTAATTGTTTCTTTTTTTGGTCAACGATCTACACAAAATACTCAATGTCAAAATGTCAGTTTTTGTTTAAATATAAAAAATGAAACACCCCCCGAATCAATACATATTTGAAACACATTTGGAAGCAATTACAGCTGTGATTCTTCTTGGGTAAGTCTTTCAAGAGCTTTGCACACCTGGATAGCGCAATATTTGTACCTTATTCTTTTTAAAATTCTTCAAGCGCTGTCAAGTTGTTGGGGGTCATGGCTAGAAAGCAATTTTCAACTCTTGCCATAGATTTTCAAGCAGACTTCAGTCAAAACTGTAACTTGGCCACTCAGGATCATTCACTGTCTTCTTGGTAAGCAACTCCGGTGTAGATTTGGCCTTCTGTTGTAGGTTATTTTCCTGCTGATAGGTGAATTCCTCTCCCTGTGTCTGGTGTAAAGCAGACTGAAGCAGGTTTTGCTCTAGGATCTTGCCTCTGCTTAGCTCCATCCCGTTTCTTTTTGTCCTGAAAAACTCCCCGGTCTTTGCCGATGTCAAGCATACCCATACCATGATGCAGCCACCACCATGCTTGAAAATAAGGAGGCAGTTACTCAGTGATGTGTTGTGTTGGATTTGCCCCATACATAACGCTTTGAATTTAGGTCAAAAAGTGTATTCCTTTGCTGTGTTTTCTTGCAGTATAAATGTAGTGCCTTGTTGCATACAGGATGCATGTTTTGGAATATATATTCTGTATATTTATATTGTTATTTTCACTGTCATTTAGGTCATTATTGTGGAGTAACTACAATGTTCATCCATCTTCAGTTTTCTCCCATCACAGCCAATGAACTCTGTAGCTGTTTTAAAATCACCATTGGCCTCATGGTGACATCCCTCAGCAGTTTCCTTCCTGTCCTGCAGCTCATTTCAGAAGGACGACTGTATCTTTGATGTGTCTGGCTGGTTTAATACATCATCCACAGTATAATTATTAACTTGACCATGCTTAAAGATATATTCAATGTCTGATTTGTTATTGTTACCCATCTAATAATCACTGGCCTTCTTTAAGGCTTTCAAAAATCTCCCTGGTCTTTGTAGTTGAATATGTGCTTGAAACTCAATACCTGACTGAGGGGGGACAGAGGAAATGGTAGTCATTAAAAGATCATGTCAATCCCTATTATTTCACACAGTGAGTCCATTATTTTGTGATTTTTTTTAAAGCCACATTTTACTCCTGAACTAATTTAGGCTTGCCTAAACAAAGGGGGTGAATACTTATGCAATGACTATATTTTAGTTATTTAATTTGTATTAATTTGTAAACATTATGGAGTATTTTGTGTAGATCATTGACAAAAAAAAATCACAATTAGATCTATTTCAATTCCATTTTGTAACAACAAAATGTGAACAAATCCAGGGGGGGTGAATACTTATGATACCCACTGTATACATTATTGTTAGATAACCATTGGTGTCATTATTGCAGCCAGAATAGACAGCTGATGGTCATTTCCATGTAAAAGGACCCATGAGCACCAACATGTGAAGTTCGTTGGAACATGTCAAATGAAAGCTAAGAGTAAAGAAAAAGTATTATTAAAATGTGTATATATACATTTGTCAAGCATTTGCCATCCTAAAAATTAGGAATAAGCAAAGGCTTTGATTTCTTGTCAAACAGATGGAAACCGGGTCTTAGAAAACATCCAGAAAAAGTATTGAAAGGTATTAGTAATACATCAAAACACAATAATGTTGAAGTGAAGACCCCTGCCAACTAATATCAACAAATATTTAGTTTGGGAGAAATTATTCTGCCTTCTGTAAGTTAAAAAAAAGAAAGAAACATTGCCTTGTGCCTTGAAATTCCATTACCAAAAACCCACATACCTTTAAGATATTTTCTAATTTCTCTCCCTCATGAGGAGGGAGGATAATACAAGTTCACAGAAGTAACAAGTAAAGATAGACCTATCAATTAGTGTTTTTACTGATATCAATTTTGTTTGAGTTATTAAGTAATTTCCGAAATATTAGTAATAGAATTTCTGTTATTGAATTGGCTACAAGTTTGGACAGCACACTACAGTAAATAAAAGAAGAGTATAGTTCAGTACAGTGGAGTTCAGTACAGGAAAGAAAAGCAGAGTATAGTTCAGTAATGTAGAGTTCAGTACAGTAAAGAGAAGAAGCATATAATACAGTACACAGTAGCGCACACCTAGAGTTGAGTACACTATAATGTACTCCCGAGTGCTGCAGCGGTCTAAGGCACTGCATCTCAGTGCTAGAGGTGTCACTACAGACCCTGTTTCAATCCCGGGCTGTATAACAACCGGCCATGATCGGGAGTCCCATAGGGTGGCGCACAATTGGCCCAGCGTCGTCCGAGTTAGGGGAGGCTGGGGGTCGTCCGTCATTGTAAATAAGAATTTGTTCTTAACTGACTTGCCTAGTTTAAATAGAGGTTAAATAAAAATACTGTACTATACTGTACTTGACTGTACTCTACTCAACTCTACTGTTCTGTGCTGTACTGTACTCTACTGAGCTGTACTTTGATGTCCAAACTTGTGAAACATACAGTGGGGAAAAAAAGTATTTAGTCAGCCACCAATTGTGCAAGTTCTTCCACTTAAAAAGATGAGAGGCCTGTAATTATCATCATAGGTACACGTCAACTATGACAGACAAAATGAGGGAAAAAAATCCAGAAAATCACATTGTAGGATTTTAAATGAATTTATTTGCAAATTATGGTGGAAAATAAGTATTTGGTCAAAAACAAAAGTTTCTCAATACTTTGTTATATACCCTTTGTTGGCACTGAGGCACAGGTCAAACATGTTCTGTAAGTCTTCAAGGTTTTCACACACTGTTGCTGGTATTTTGGCCCATTCCTCCATGCAGATCTCCTCTAGAGCAGTGATGTTTTGGGGCTGTCGCTGGGCAACACGGACTTTCAACTCCCTCCAAAGATTTTCTATGGGGTTGAGATCTGGAGACTGGCTAGGCCACTCCAGGACCTTGAAATGCTTCTTACGAAGCCACTCCTTCGTTGCCCGGGCGGTGTGTTTGGGATCATTGTCATGCTGAAAGACCCAGCCACGTTTCATCTTCAATGCCCTTGCTGACCACTCCTGAGTGGCGCAGTGGTCTAACTGTGCCACTAGAGATCCTGGTTCGAATCCAGGCTCTGTCGCAGCCGGCCGCGACCGGGAGACCCATGGGGCGGCGCACAATTGGCCCAGCGTCGTCCAGGGTAGGGGAGGGAATGGCCGGCAGGGATGTAGCTCAGTTGATAGAGCATGGTGTTTGCAACACCAGGGTTGTGGGTTCAATTCCCATGGGGGGCCAGTATAAAACAAATATGTATTCACTAACTGTAAGTCGCTCTGGATAAGAGCGTCTGCTAAATGACTAAAATGTAAAATGTAAAAAATGATGGAAGGAGGTTTTCACTCAAAATCTCACGATACATGGCCCCATTCATTCTTTCCTTTACACGGATCAGTCGTCCTGGTCCCTTTGCAGAAAAACAGCCCCAAAGCATGATGTTTCCACCCCCATGCTTCACAGTAGGTATGGTGTTCTTTGGATGCAACTCAGCATTCTTTGTCCTCCAAACACGACGAGTTGACTTTTTACCAAAAAGTTCTATTTTGGTTTCATCTGACCATATGACATTCTCCCAATCCTCTTCTGGATCATCCAAATGCACTCTAGCAAACTTCAGACGGGCCTGGACATGTACTGGCTTAAGCAGGGGGACACGTCTGGCACTGCAGGATTTGAGTCCCTGGCGGCGTAGTGTGTTACTGATGGTAGGCTTTGTTACTTTGGTCCCAGCTCTCTGCAGGTCATTCACTAGGTCCCCCCGTGTGGTTCTGGGATTTTTGCTCACCATTCTTGTGATCATTTTGACCCCACGGGGTGAGATCTTGCGTGGAGCCCCAGATCGAGGGAGATTATCAGTGGTCATGTATGTCTTCCATTTCCTAATAATTGCTCCCACAGTTGATTTCGTCAAACCAAGCTGCTTACCTATTGCAGATTCAGTCTTCCCAGCCTGGTGTAGGTCTACAATTTTGTTTCTGGTGTCCTTTGACAGCTCTTTGGTCTTGGCCATAGTGGAGTTTGGAGTGTGACTGTTTGAGGTTGTGGACAGGTGTCTTTTATACTGATAACAAGTTCAAACAGGTGCCATTAATACAGGTAACGAGTGGAGGACAGAGGAGCCTCTTAAAGAAGAAGTTACAGGTCTGTGAGAGCCAGAAATCTTGCTTGTTTGTAGGTGACCAAATACTTATTTTCCACCATAATTTGCAAATAAATTCATTAAAAGTCCTACAATGTGATTTTCTGGAAAAAAAATTCTCAATTTGTCTGTCATAGTTGACGTGTACCTATGATGAAAATTACAGGCCTCTCTCATCTTTTTAAGTGGGATAACTTGCACAATTGGTGGCTGACTAAATACTTTTTTGCCCCACTGTAGACGTGTATGATTGGTTCAGATTTGGTCTTGTTTTTCCGTTGGTCATGTTTTTCTTGCAATTCCGTTACTGGGTGTAAATCCACTTCACTTACTGTAGTTTAATAACCAAAATAGATTTTTTCAAAGTCAATGTGTCATGTCATACCTGACACCCCATTCTTTCTGCAGACATAGTTTAATCTTAATTCGGAGCAGATATTTAAGAGTTTTGGAAAAAAGGACGGACACAAACTGAGGGAGATTTTACTGAAATTATGTTGCCAAACTTTGCATCTGCCTGTTCTTCCTGTAAATGTTTTTGTAAAATGTTAAGTGTACATTTTAAAAAATAGTACATGTGCATAGAGTTTGGTAATGGTTTGTTAATCTTTGAAATCAATGGTTTTTGTTTGGCATACATTTTAAGTGAAACATCTTGAGTCTCAGCGCAGTTCCATTACCATGGAATTGTCCTGATATGACATACAACTATTTTTTTCAATTCTCACAAGTCTCAAATGTGACAGCCAGACTCGACACAGCTTCAATTTCCAGCTTCCACTGTGAGTGACAACTTGCAAATGATGGAATTATATAAATGATTAGTCTCTTCTCACAGTCGCTGTGGAGCACTCTGAGTCTGCCGAGAGAGACTAAAAAACGATTGACATCAAGCTGAACCCTCATAACATCTCAATGAAATGTGTCAAAGTGCATTGGTTACTCTAGTCTATCAAACTGCTCTCTGGTGCTGTGAGTCAGGCACTATTGGAGGTTTCATCTAATTCTTGTCAAAACATATGGATGCCCTAGAAAGTCCATATACTGTTTGTATGTATTCATTAACACTGCCAGTGCCACTAACTCTGTGTTAGTATTAGTTGCCTGCCTGTTTTGATTATTTATATCTGTGGGTTAATTTGAATGGAACCACACTCATGAGAATGGCACCGTTGATTTCTGGATCTGTACTTTTGTATGGTCTGAGTTTAGCATTGGCTGGCATAGGCGGTGCCATCTGGAGGAGTATTATCATCAATGGGCTTTGTTTGGGTGTTGAGAATAGATTTGGATAATTGATTGGGTAAATGTTTAGTAGCAGACTGCCATTCTCCCTTCTCTCTGCTGTAGCGCCATGTTATGGTTAGTGCTAACAAGAGGATGACTTTACTGACTGATAATAAGGATGTTTCTGCGGATAGGAGAAACATTGTTTGAATTGATGTGTTGACGTTTGTGTACTTTGTCCAAGATTAATGGTAGAGTGTTATCATGGGGCCGACAACGCAGTGAAGCCGTTGCAAAGCACAGAAGTTGGAGGCTCTTACCCCAGCAGATCGCTAAAATGAAGTTAAACTTCTGCAATTGCCTGTAAGTGGCGTAAAATATTCATCCACTTCTCATGATCTGAGGACCAGGTTTAATCTCTGCACTTGCATTTGTTTCCACATTCATTTCTCTTTTGACTCTCCTCTCCCCCTTTCTCTGTCCTGTTCCCTTCTTCTTCTTCTTTGCCTACAGTTTCTTTGCACACTCAGACTCTCTCTCTCTCTCTCTCTCTCTCTGTCTCTGTCTCTGTCTCTGTTTCTGTCTCTGTCTCTGTCTCTCTGTCTCCAGTCGTGGGGGAAATTCAGTCTTCCATGGAACTTCTGCTCTGCTCCAACTGTGCTCTGACTCGGAGGAGGCATATTTTCTGTCCGATTTGTCTCTAAATGTGACCGCTCTGCTCACTAGCAGCACTGGGTGCGATGTGCCAGTGGGGAGAAACACTGCCATATATGGCGGTGTGATGGTGGCCAGGGCCAAGTTGTGCAAAACAACCCTGCACACCTCCTCTCTTGAGACAGCCTCTCCCTCTCCTCCCCTATTCCTCCTCCTCCATTCTCTCCGTTAGCCGCGGAAGTCCCAGCTCCTGGGCAGAATGCAGAATGTTGTAAGAATGTTAGCTAGTTTGCACTGGTCATGCAAATGTAGAGGAAGTGTATGCTGTAATCGTAGGCCAAGGGGCTAAGCTTACGACTGGAAGAAGTTAGACTTGGATAAATGTTTTTGCCTTGTTCGGTGTAGCTAAAGTTTCAGTCCTTCAGTCCATCTGTCAGATTTGAAATGCAATGGCCCAGTAGACTTAGTCCTTTACAGGTGGATCTCCGTGCTTCATTCTGAATGAATGCTGGCTACTCATAGTGGAAAATGCCAACAGTGTTTGGTTCGGAAGCACCTAGGTCTCTAGCTAAAGCAAGCATGATTTCATTTGGTGGTGAAACACCTCACTTAGCACTGCTAACAGACCTGTGTGGGAGAATTCTGTGAATATGATATCATGTATTACTGTGTGTGTGTGGGGGGGAACTCTATTTTTATGCATGACAACATGTCAGCGATGGGAGGAGAAGGGACTTTGGAGATGCGTTCGGCCTACTCGTTTACTGTTCTATCCATCTGACTTCAAGCATCACCTCTTCATGACCACCTCCTGGGCAGAGACAGCTTCCCACATAGACACAGAAACGCTGTGCATGCACACGCTCCCATAAACACATACACACTCCTTCATACAAAGCAGTGAGCCATCATCACACCAACGCTATGTACATTATTATCCTTAGTTAAATCACCTATGGAAAAATACATAATATACTTGATGAATAAGTCCAAAACACATCTATGGGTTCATTTTGCTCATGTTCCATTTATCTGACGTCCAGCACATCTGTTCAACATATCAGGCAAGACATCCATCAGCAGTTAGACAAAACACAGACGTGGTGCTCGTCTGTTTCCCTCCATGGGTCACAGTACGACATGGGGATCTTGCCATTTGTGAGACTCTGGCTGTTCGAGTATTTTGGAGTTATGGGCTCTGCCTGGCATACCCCTCACTTCGCATGGGCTCTGGCTCCACTTCTCCAAGCAACTATTTTTAAACGTCTGGAATTTGATCAAAACATTAGCTTTTTACTCAAGCCTTTTAAAGTCCAAAGGCTGTTGTTTTCTGTTTCGCATGCCTGGAGATGGGATCGGAGATAGGGAGGAGGGTTTGGGAAATGGAGAGGAGGTTCGCTGTTGGAGTCAGGTCTGTTGCTATTGGTTTAACTAATGAGAATTTGTTCTCAATTAATATGCCTGAATAAATAAAGGTTTCATATGAAATAGATCATAATAATAAACTGCAATACTCATAATGCGGGGGCGGCAGGTAGCTTAGTGGTTAAGAGCGTTGTGCCAGTAACCGAAAGGTCGCTGGTTCTAATCCCCGAGCCGACTAGGTGAAAGATCTGTCGATGTGCCCTTGAGCAAGGCACTTAACCCTAATTGCTCCTGTAAGTCGCTCTGGATAAGAGCGTCTGCTAAATGACTAAAATGTAAATAATAATAAACTAGTTGAATCAGAAAATGAAACTTTTTTCCCTTCAATGATTTTTTGCCTTTCCTTGTGACAGGGAAGTCACACAAAGAAAATACCGATAGGGGAGAGTGGGGTAAGTTGAGCCAATCTTGTTTCTAGAAAACCATACACAAAATTAATCATTTGACCAATTATTTAGTGAAGGAATAAACCACATGGAAAAAGTGGTAAGTAAGTTAGGTCCAATAAACTGATTTTCACCAAGTCAAAGGAATGTGTGTTATACACATCAGTTGGGGTCTCTAAGCTTCAATATGAGGTCCTAAACCTAGCATGGAAGTGCATCCTTATAGGTGTGTGGGCTAATATTGTCAAAATGTTTGCCTTTGGGTAAGTTGAGCCAATGTCAAATTGAGCAAATTGAAGTGTTTTCTTCCCAGGCTTAATGCAAGGCATTATTGCTGGGATATGAGGTAACAACAGGGCTTGGCCTATGTGAAGTTTTTACATTTTTAAGTACAAAGTTTTTGTAAGGTGTTAAGCCTGTGTTAAAATATGATTAAAAGAGAAATAAGCGATTGTGATTGTTGAATTGTTTGGGCAATAAAGATAGACATGGTTTTAAAAAGGTAATGGTAACTGGTAATACACTGAAAATAAATAAAAGCAACATGCAACAATTTAAAAGATTTTAGCGAGTTACAGTTCATAGAAGGAAATCTGTCAATTAAAATAAATAAATTATGCCCTAATCTATGGATTTCACATGACTGGGAATACAGATATGCGTCTGTTGGTCACAGATACCTTTAAAAAATGGTAGGGGTGTGGATCAGAAAACCAGTCAGTATCTGGTGTGACCATAATTTGCCTCATGCAGCGAAACACTTCTCCTTTGCATAGAGTTGATCAGGCTGTTGATTGTGGCCTGTGGAATGTTGTCCCACTCCTTTTCAATGGCTGTGCGAAGTTGCTGGATATTGATGGGAACTGGAACCTGCTGTTTTACACGTCGATCCAGAGCATCCCAAACATGCTCAATGGGTGACATGTCTGGTGAGTATGCAGGCCACGGAAGAACTGGGACATTTTCAGCTTCCAGGAATTGTGTACAGATCCTTGCGACATGGGGCCGTGCATTATCATATCATATTTCTGAAACATGAGGTGATGGCGGCGGATGAAATACAATAATAATAATAATATGCCATTTAGCAGACGCTTTTATCCAAAGCGACTTACAGTCATGCGTGCATACATTTTTGTGTATGGGTGGTCCCGGGGATCGAACCCACTACCTTGGCATTACAAGCGCTGTGCTCTACCAGCTGAGCTACAGAGGACCACTATTGTGTCCATTGTCCGTAGCTTATGTCTGCCCATACCATAAACCCACCTCCACCATGGGGCACTCTGTTCACAACGTTAACATCAGCAAACCGCTCACCCACATGACGCCATCTGCCCGGTACAGTTGAAACCGGGATTAATCTGTGAAGTGCACACTTCTCCAGCATGCCAGTGGCCATCGAAGGTGAGCATTTGCCCACTGAAGTCTGTTACGACGTCAAACTGCAGTCAGGTCAAGACCCCGGTTAGGACAATGAGCACGCAGATTAGCTTCCCTGAGACTTTCTGACAGTTTGTGCCGAATTTCTTCAGTTGTGCAAACCCACCGTTTTATCAGCTGTCCAGGTGGCTGGTTTCAGACAATCCCGCAGGTGAAGAAGCCGGATGTGGAAGTCCTGGGCTGGCATGGTTACTCGTGGTCTGCGGTTGTGAGGCCGGTTGGACATACTGCCAAATTCTCCAAAGCGACGTGGTAGAGAACTGAACATTCAATTATCTGGCAACAGCTCTGGTGGACATTCCTGCAGTCAGCATGCCAATGCACGCTCCCTCAACTTGAGACATCTGTGGCATTGTGTTGTGTGACACAACTGCACATTTTAAAGTGGCCTTTTATTGTCCCCAGCACAAGGTGCACCTGTGTAATGATCATGCCGTTTAATCAGCTTCTTGATATGCCACACCTGTCAGTTGGATGGATTATCTTGGCAAAGGGGAAATGCTCACTAACAGGGATGTAAACAAATCTGTGCACAACATTTTAGAGAAATAAGCTTTTTGTGCGTATGGATATTATCACGTTTCAGGAGAAGACCCAGATGCAGACAGTGTCGAAGTAACAAAACGGGGCAGGCAAACAACAGGTCAAGGGCAGGCAGAGGTCAGTAATCCAGATCAGAGTCCAAAAGGTACAGAACGGCAGGCAGAGGTCAATAATCCAGGGTCGTGTGACAAGGTACAGAACGGCAGGCTCAGGGCAGGCAGAATGGTAAAAACTAGAAAACAGGAACTTGAGCAAGGGGGGGAAACCACTGGTAGGCTTGACGAAACAAAACAAACAGAGAACACAGGTATAAATACACTGGGGATAATGGGGAAGATGGGCGACACCTGGAGGGGGGTGGAGACAATCACAAAGACAGGTGAAACAGATCAGGGTGTGACAGTTATTTCCCTTGACGGAGTGATGCTGAATGTAAAAAATGGCTCAACTTACCCCACTATCCCCTAATGAAATTAAAACTTGGACAGACTATTGCTTGCTAGTGTGCAACTGCTGCCAACAAACTATTGTTTTTTGTAGTATTTATTTTCATCCATTTCTCTCAGCTTCTCCTTCCACCATTTTCAAGCTTGACATGAATATATTGTATTCTTCTACAAGCTGGTGTGCTTACATTTTGTTAGATGATACAATTGATTGTGTTGTATTTTAGTAGAGATTGACTTGTGTTGGCTGTTATCAACTTTGGCCTCACTGCGTCTCCCACTGAATCATGTTTCTAAGACGTTGCAATGCAACCAGTACATTGGCAGGTTTGCAGTGTACTTGCGAGCAGCGTTTTTTCACTGTACTTCAGATATAGTTCAGACAGATAATGGAGAACTGATAAGATAGCAGCAGTGGGTCGGTCAGTGTCCCTGGTTTAGCATCCCTGTCTGATGAGTTCATACCTATTCATAAAATGATTGATAGATAGACTTATCTATGGCTCTGTAGTTTCCAAGACACTATCTCTAGGAGTTGTAAAGATGTGTGGAAATGAAGGAATTCAGTATGTTACTCGCGTGTACGATGGTCCTAGATTTAGATTTAGGGAAGTGCTGGGTGTTTACGTTAGGGTCCTATTTTTGTTTCTACCCTATTCCTCTGTGTGTAATTTTCATGGCATTTTTTCTAATGCCCTGCAGCTCTGTGTGTATAGTTTCCATCCCCCCAGCCCCCAATAACTGTAGGACACATGGGCAGACACACACACACACACACAGACAGGCACACACTGGCCCACTTGACACACACACACACAGGCATACAGGGAAGTCTGAAAGAAGGGTTCTTAATCTCCCAGGGTGTTGCCCACAAACACGCATGGAATGAACATTCAGACTCAAAGTATTTATTGTTGTTTTTGCCATGGGGGAGGGGCATGGATGGCTCTTGTCCAATGGATGTCCAGTAATGCATGATTGACATGTTGTGTGAGCAGTCAGGGTTCTGCTCTGTACCTGAGAAGATGCTCTGGGAAGTAGGTTGCTTTTTTCCCCAGGAAGGATGAGACTTTATCTTACAGTGTTGTTTCAAAAGGTATTTATGGGAAGGTATTTCATAGGAAAATATGTGGTAATAATCTAATCTTATGTTGACGTCTGTGAAGTAACAGGTCTTCCTGGTACCTGTAGGCTACTTCACAGGCATCAACACAAATGCAGGTGCTTTTTGTAATTGTACATTACGCATGCTTTTTTTCCAGTGAACCCAAAGAAACCAAAATGAAGTGTGTGGTAATGACCAATCAGCCATTTTACAGTGATATTTCTAAATAAATGGCAGGTAAATAGTTCACAACTTCTACAGTCCACTATTTATAAAGTTTAGCTTAACTCTTGCCCATTGAGTAGGGATAGGCGGGCTGCGTAGATTTGTCTCTCTCTACAGAGGAAATGACTTGCACACTGAGGGACCGGCTTTATGACACAGTGAAATTATCTTCTGAGTGCTGGGCGGGGTGGATCATTTCCTGTATTGCTGAGCTCTAAGGGGAGATGAGCTGTGTGTGTGTGTGAGCGTGAACGTGTGTCTGTTTGTGTCAGAAAGCATGTCTGTGTGCTTTTTCTCCTCAAATAGTAGTTCTGTGTGAGGTACGTCCTTTATTGGGAAGTGGAGTGGAGATGATGAAACAGCTGGCATCAAGCTGTACAGTGTACGCTGACTTCTGTAGAAGGGGTGCGGGGAGAGACACACATAGGATCTGAAAGGTTATAGGAAGGTCTGTTGTAATGTTATTCTTGGCACATATGAAGATGAATGTTATAATGGTTGTAATGTTATTCTTGGCACATATGAAGATTAATGTTATAATGGTTGTAATGTTATTCTTGGCACAAATCGATATAACTTGTTGGTGTCAGAGAATGACAGCTGACAAGTCCACTGCCCTACTTGCTCTGCGTTTTATGCTTGTTATGAGTTATATCGATTTCACTTCAAAGTTATGGAATTTTTTATTAGATCATATTCTATGCCCAATTCCTGAATTAAATGAATTGAAATGGACACATATGTTATACCCAATTTTTGTGGCACTTAAATGTCCTCATTGTTTTGGGTAAAAAGTCTAATTGCACCCCAAAAGTAACACTCCCACATTCACTTTGCTTGATTGCATGTTTTATGTTGGTTTATCTTTTCCAATGAATGAGTTTTCTTTCTCTATTTCAGGATTCTATCAATGCCTTCGTTCTAGATCTAGACTACCCTGCCCTACGGAAAAACAAAAACGTAGAAACCTTTTTAAACAGATGTAAGTATGTTTGATAATAGTAATTGTGAATGTGTGTGTGGATGGCTGAATCATCTCTTCTCCACGCAGATGAGAAGGTGATGGGGCACATACGGGAGTTTCAGATGAAGTCTGAAGACTTTGACAGGGTGAAAGTGATCGGCAGAGGGGCCTTTGGGGAGGTTCAGCTGGTGAGATTTATTTACTTTTGTATTTCATCGAGATGTTAAGCACCTGCGTATTCAGTACACCACTTAGTTTTGACTCTCCCTCTGTCTCTTTTTCCATCTCTCTTTCTGTCTCTTTAATTCCTTTGTTTTCCCCAGGTTCGACACAAAGCCTCTCAGAAAGTGTACGCCATGAAGCTGCTGAGCAAGTTTGAGATGATCAAACGCTCCGACTCAGCCTTCTTCTGGGAGGAGAGGGATATTATGGCCTTCGCCAACAGTCCCTGGGTCGTACAAGTAAGACATGACACACACACCTATACACTCAACCGGGATTCGTCGGATCAGGATTTTTTTTTCCACTCCTTAGTTGTCCAGTGTTGGTGATCGCGTGCCCACTGGAGCTGCTTCTTCTTGTTTTTAGCTGATAGGAGTGGAACCCGGTGTGGTCGTCTGCTGCAATAGCCCATCCATGACAAGGACCGATGAGTTGTGTGTTCCGAGATGCCGTTCTGCACACCACTGTTGTTCTGCGACTTCTCATGAACTTGCTGTTTTTGCCCACAGGACTGCCACTGACTGGATGTTTTTTGTTTGTCGCACCTTTCTCTGTAAACCCTAGACACTGTAGTGCGTAAAAAGCCCAGGAGGCCGGCCGTTTATGAGATACTGGAACCGGCGCGCCTGACACCGACGATTATACCACACTAAGTCGCATAGGTCACTCGTTTTGCCCACGTTAAATCGAACAGTAACTTAATACCTTGTTGCCTGTCTGCCTGCTTTATATAGCATGCCACGTGACTCACTGTCTGTAGGAGCAAACCAATTTCGTGAACGGGTTGGTGTACTTAATAAACTGGCTACTGAGTGTATAATATATTGCATAACAAGACAAGACAAAAACATATTTTAAAACAATCTGCACAAACCATATCAAACCAGAATAGTTTGATGGAAGATAACCCTGTAACTTGTATTGTCTTTGCTTTCTGGTCTATGTCTAGTTGTGCTGTGCCTTCCAAGACGACCGCTACCTGTACATGGTGATGGAATACATGCCTGGAGGGGACCTGGTGAACCTCACCAGTACTTACGATGTGCCTGAGAAGTGGGCCAGGTTCTACACGGCCGAGGTGGTCATGGCATTGGATGCCATCCACTCCCTGGGCTTCATCCACCGCGACGTCAAGCCTGACAACATGCTCCTGGACCGCCACGGACACCTCAAACTGGCCGACTTCGGAACCTGCATGAAGATGGACTCTGTGAGGATAACATTTTCCCCTTGTTCCAGCTGTGCAGTGTGCTAAAGAGAGCATTACTCACAATACTTCCAGCGGAATATCTTGTGTCTCGCTGTGCTTTAAGTTAACACTTATCTGATAAGCGCTTATTAAAACTGAACTGTATATACTTGAGGATTCATACTTGATTTGCTTGAGAAAGTGTATCTAACTGAAGGATTGACTGGTTACAGACTGGGATGGTGCACTGTGACACAGCGGTTGGCACTCCAGACTACATCTCTCCTGAGGTTCTAAAGTCGCAGGGTGGAGATGGTTACTACGGACGGGAGTGTGACTGGTGGTCTGTAGGTGTCTTCATCTTCGAGATGCTAGTCGGTGAGTTGGTGTTGTCTAACACCTTGGTGTTCATGTTCCCGCTCTTTGTTTGTCACAAAAATAATGACTCAGAATCTTAGTTTACACTAACTGAAGGAAAGCCTTTTACTGGATGGTTTATCTAGAACTGAGATAATCAAGTCTGCCTATAAAAAGATATTGGAGAACTTGTAAGCAAATTGCTTATAAGTAAACATATTGTAACTATTTCTGTGCTATGTTCACATTAGGTGACACACCATTCTATGCCGACTCCCTTGTTGGAACATACAGCAAGATCATGGACCACAAGAATTCCCTCAACTTTCCAGATGACGTAGAGATCTCCAAAGATGCCAAAAACCTAATCTGTGCCTTCCTGACAGACAGGTAACAATTATTTAAAAAATAATAATTAACCACAGTTACAGATTTAAAGTTACAGTTTGCAATGTAATTTTTGTAGTTGTCCAGACTATATTCAGGCTGAACTATCCCAGCTTTCTCCCTGACCACTAACATACAGTGAGGGAAAAAAGTATTTGATCCCCTGCTGATTTTGTACGTTTGCCCACTGACAAAGAAATGATCAGTCTATAATTGTAATGGTAGGTTTATTTGAACAGTGAGAGACAGAATAACAACAAAAAAATCCAGAAAAAGGCATGTAAAAAATGTTATAAATTGATTTGCATTTTAATGACGGAAATAAGTATTTGACCCCCTCTCAATCAGAAAGATTTCTGGCTCCCAGGTGTCTTTTATACAGGTAACGAGCTGAGATTAGGAGCACACTCTTAAAGGGAGTGCTCCTAATCTCAGTGTGTTACCTGTATAAAAGACACCTGTCCACAGAAGCAATCAATCAATCAGATTCCAAACTCTCCATCATGGCCAAGACCAAAGAGCTCTCCAAGGATGTCAGGGACAAGATTGTAGACCTACATAAGGCTGGAATGGGCTACAAGACCATCGCCAAGCAGCTTGGTGAGAAGGTGACAACAGTTGGTGCGATTATTCGCAAATGGAAGAAACACAAAATAACTGTCAATCTCCCTCGGCCTGGGGCTCCATGCAAGATCTCACCTCTTGGAGTTGCAATGATCATGAGAACGGTGAGGAATCAGCCCAGAACTACACGGGAGGATCTTGTCAATGATCTCAAGGCAGCTGGGACCATAGTAACCTAGAAAACAATTGGTAACACACTACGCCGTGAAGGACTGAAATCCTGCAGCGCCCGCAAGGTCCCCCTGCTCAAGTAAGCACATATACAGGCCCGTTTGAAGTTTGCCAATGAACATCTGAATGATTCAGAGGAGAACTGGGTGAAAGTGTTGTGGTCAGATGAGACCAAAATCGAACTCTTTGGCATCAACTCAACTTGCCGTGTTTGGAGGAGGAGGAATACTGCCTATGACCCCAAGAACACCATTCCCACCGTCAAACATGGAGGTGGAAACATTATGCTTTGGGGGTGTTTTTCTGCTAAGGGGACAGGACAACTTCACTGCATCAAAGGGACGATGGACGGGGCCATGTACCGTCAAATCTTGGGTGAGAACCTCCTTCCCTCAGCCAGGGCATTGAAAATGGGTTGTGGATGGGTATTCCAGCATGACAATGACCCAAAACACACGGCCAAGGCAACAAAGGAGTGGCTCAAGAAGAAGCACATTAAGGTCCTGGAGTGGCCTAGCCAGTCTCCAGACCTTAATCCCATAGAAAATCTGTGGAGGGAGCTGAAGGTTCGAGTTGCCAAACGTCAGCCTCGAAACCTTAATGACTTGGAGAAGATCTGCAAAGAGGAGTGGGACAAAATCCCTCCTGAGATGTGTGCAAACCTGGTGGCCAACTACAAGAAACGTCTGACCTCTGATTGCCAACAAGGGTTTTGCCACCAAGTACTAAGTCATGTTTTGCAGAGGGGTCAAATACTTACATCCCTCATTAAAATGCAAATCAATTTATAACATTTTTGACATGCGTTTTTCTGGATTTTGTTGTTGTTATTCTGTCTCTCACTGTTCAAATAAACCTACCATTAAAATTATAGACTAAACATTTCTTTGTCAGTGGGCAAACGTACAAAATCAGCAGGGGATCAAATACTTTTTTCCCTCACTGTAAGTCTATGGCCCTTTATTTGGTGTTTAGGGAGGTGCGACTGGGACGCAATGGGGTGGAGGAGATCAAACGACACCCCTTTTTCAAGAATGACCAGTGGAACTTCGACAGCATCAGAAACAGTAGGTGTCTCTGCCGTACAGCCAAGTACATTTTATTTATTTATTTGAGCATACAAATTTGATAATTCTGTACAATAGAAAACATATTACATATGGTTACCTAGAAATTACATAAATAACATCAATATTTATTTATTTCTCTCCCTCCCACCTCCCCTCTCATTATATTGTTTAGCGGCGGCTCCTGTGGTTCCAGAGTTGAGCAGTGACATTGACACTAGCAACTTTGATGAGATAGAAGATGACAAGGGTGACGTGGAGACCTTCCCTACTCCTAAGGCCTTTGTGGGAAACCAGCTTCCTTTCGTCGGCTTCACATACTTCAAGGAGGACCAGTAAGGCTTCATGTCTTACTATTACAATCCTTCCTCATCATGGACAGTATTTTTAACTTAGTAACTCCTGTGTAGTGGATGGCTAAGTCTCACACAAGCTTTGATTATGTTAAGAAGTATTAATGTGTGTATGTGTATGAGCTGTTAGTTCTTCATCAAACACCAATGTGTTTCCTCCAGGTTACTAAGCGGTGTGAATAACTCTACAGTTGTGACCGTGAACTCAACAGCCTTGAAAGGAGAGGTGGGTACCTACTGCCTGTCCTATACCTTTAGTTCTCTTTCAATTATTTGTTTTGATATCACATGTGGGGGATTCGCTAGGATCACCTACTCTCGGAAGAACCAATCAAAAGCGTCTGTTGGAGACACAGGTAGAGTGGTGAATGAGGTGAGCCCCTCACGTTCCTTAAAAGGAGCCACTCCCCCACCCTCTGATTATTCTCGCTTCTCTTCATCACAAAGAGCATTAACATTACTCACTAGTGCTCAGATCGACTGGATGCCAGTTTTCCTGCTTAACCGCTCACAAGTGAACCGTGAAGGATATCGCTGCTGAGCGTAGGTCTCGAGAGGTTGAGTACTGACCGGAAGGTTTTAGTTTTGTGTAGAAATTACTTTTCTACTTCTGTCTCCGTTGGTAGGTTGCTTCACTTCCTTCAGTCGCAGGAGCACACTATCTGAAGGCTAACTCTGCCCCCACACGGTTGCCTTCAGCTAGCACTGAGCTAGCCCCGGCCACGTTTACTGCTAACTAGCTAACTTCACGGTGGAGCCGTCACTGGCTGACCAACTCAGCCCCTCGTGTTGTGTTACTAAAGACCTACTGGATGCCCCAGTGACACCCAAGGAGTTGTTCGGGCCTGCTGTTGCCGCCATGTGGCAGAAGTGTGACATGCACAAGAATGAAGGCGAAGCCCGTGGCAGCCCGTTGGTTCCTGCATCTCGCCCCAGCCTCACTGCTGGTAGGGGGTAACAAGCTGTCCTTGGGGGACTGAGGTCCCTGGTGACGCAGCAGTCTGCCAAGACTCAGACTAGGCCCCTGAACCAGGCCAAACCTGTAAAGAAGCAGTCTTACGCTGCAGCCGCAACAAAGATTTGCCTCTCTAACCCTCCTAAGGGAGATAAGAAGGGCCGGACAACCTAGGGCGTCTTAGGAGGATAGTGTGCAAGGCCTACTGCTCTCTGCCTTACTTTCGCTCTTCAGGTTTAACGTTTACTACTCCTTCCCCTCTCCAAGTTTCGCAGCAGTAAAACTAAACAAAAGAGACAGGACCGCGACCCTTGAAAAAGAGTCCCAGACCCTTATATATGCTCTGTTTTACAGTTGTTGCGTTTTTCTTGCAGAAGTGGTGTGACTAAACAAGTTGTTCATTCCTACACTCTATTTTCCATGGTCCTACGCTCCTTGCATTTTTTGGACGGAGAGAAGGTTAATCGTTGTTAAGGTCCTTTAGCCGCTTTCTTGACCTGCCAAGGCCCCGACAGTGATACAGTTTATCCGTAACTGTTGTGCAGTCTCTAAGGGTGGCATGTCGCTTACGCCCAGTCTCTAAGCCTTTAGCTGGTCCGGGGGAAGTGTCTATTGTGCTTAAGATCCTTTCACAGAATCTACTAGCCGCTGAAAAGCATGGAGGTGTAATATTCCTCCATCTTTCTCTTTACTACTGCCCTTAGCGTTCCACTGTTCGCGCCCGCAGTCTGCCCAGGGGTTTTTCAGGTTAATGCGCACATCCATCTTTGGCCCGGGTCGACTTTTTCCCATTGGCACACCTTGAAGTGTGCACCTTGGAGCCTATGGGAAACTAGCATTTTGACAAGCAGCACAACAATTCTTGCAATCGTCTTTCTATTCCTACTTTATTTATTTCTCAACTTCTAAATATTAATGAACTGTACCATTTTAAACCTGTATTTTTTTTGTTTTTTTTGCAGCATGGTTAAGCATGTGAGTGCATAGGGGAGAGTGGGGCTAAATGTAACACGGGTCAATTGTAGGGTAACTTGAGGTAAAACATCACCCTACCTCAATTTTTTGGGGGGAGTGATTAAAAAAATTGTGATGAGACAGATCACATTTTTATTTGAGCAACAGTAATGGCAACCAGAGAAAGTGTTGGGGGGGGGGGTGGCGGGTTACCCTAACAGGTAGGCCTATATTATATAGATTTTTTTTGGGGGACACAACATTTATTAATAGGATGCTAACTAGTTAAATATCACATTTGGGATCTGGCTAATGATTAGCCCAATAGGGTAAATGCAGATAGACAACCCCATGCTTCAGCCTATTTATTTAAAGCCACTATGCTGTTTCAGCTGGGCTACAAGTGATAATTGTTATTGCTAATAGCATACCTGATAATATGAACCATGCATAAGCTATATGCATGGTCCAATATGTACAAATATTTTTAGCAAATAATTTTACCAATATGTTATTGGGCTCATTTCTGGAGGTGGAAATTCTATTTTATTTTCATTCATTTTGGAGTTTAATGTCCTTTTAAAAAGTCACCAGAATGGAGCTTCTCCGTCCTTTATACATAGAAATTGTCCAGGGTGGGTCCCTGGACCCTCAAAACAGAGTTGAATGGGTCCCCCCTCTGCTATACATTTTTCCATAGGAAACACTGCCTCTCCTACGGAGGAGTTGACCTATTGGGCACTGTTCTTGGGACATATCTCATTAAATGGGATAGTGGCTCCTTTTAAGGAAGGTGAGGGGCTCACCTCATTCGCCACTCTACTTGTCTGTCTCCAACAGACGCTTTTGATATGTTCATCCGAGAGTAGGCGATCCTAGCGAATCCCCCACATGAGATATCTCACTCATAATATCAGAGAACCAATACAGTAGTACAGTACAGTAAAGAAAAGTAGTGTTTAGTACAGTAGAGTACAGTATATATTTGTTCTGTCCAAGCCCGTTATATGATACCGTCCATGATCAGTTCAAGTCTGACTGAACATTCCATCACCAGGTTTCACCTGCATGCTTCCATGGCTTACTCACTTGCATTTCCTAGGTACAGTGGCTTGCGAAAGTATTCACCCCCCTTGGCATTTTTCCTATTTTGTTGCCTTACAACCTAAAATTGATTTTGGGAGATTTGTACCATTTGATTTACACAACATGCCTACCAATTTGAAGATGCAAAATATGTTTTGTGTGTGAAACGTACAAGAAATAAGACCCAAAAAAAACAGAAAATACTTTGTAGAGCCATCTTTTGCAGCAATTACAGCTGCACGTCTCTTGGGGTATGTCTCTATAAGCTTGGCACATCTAGCCACTGGGAGTTTTGCCCATTCTTCAAGGCAAAACTGCTCCAGCTCCTTCAAGTTGGATGGGTTCTGCTGGTGTACAGCAATCTTTAAGTCATACCACAGATTGTCAATTGGATTGAGGTCTGGGCTTTGACTAGGCCGTTCCAAGACATTTAAATGTTTCGCCTTAAACCACTCAAGTGTTGCTTTATGAGTATGCTTAGGGTCAATGTCTTGCTGGAAGGTGAACCTCCGTCCCAGTCTCAAATCTCTGGAAGACTGAAACAGGTTTTCCTCAAGAATTTCCCTGTATTTAGCGCCATCCATTATTCCTTCAATTCTGAGCAGTTTCCCAGTCTCTGCCGATTAAAAACATCCCCACAGCATGAAGCTGCTACCACCATGCTTCACTGTGGGGATGGTGTTCTCGGGGTGATGAGAGGTGTTGGGTTTACGCCAGACATAGCGTTTTCCTTGATGGCCAAAAAGCTCAATTTTAGTGTCATCTGACCAGAGTACCTTCTACCATATGTTTGAGGAGTCTCCCATATGGCTTTTGGCGAACACCAAACGTGTTTGCTTAGTTTTTTTCTTTAAGCAATGGCTTTTTTCTGGCCACTCTTCCGTGAAGCCCAACTCTGTGGAGTGTACGGCTTAAAGTGTTCCTATGGACAGATATTCCAATCTCCTCTGTGGAGCTTTGCATCTCCTTCAGGGTTATCTTTGGTCTCTTTGTTGCCTCTCTGATTAATGCCCTCCTTGCCTGGTCTGTGAGTTTTGTTGGGCGGCCCTCTCTTGGCAGGTTTGTTGTGGTGCCATATTCTTTCCATTTTTTAATCATGGATTTAATGGTGCTCTGTGGGATGTTCAAAGTTTCTGATATTTTTTTATAACCCAACCCTGATCTGTACTTCTCCACAACTTTGTTGAAGACTCTGGGGCCTTTCAGAACAGGTGTATATATACTGAGATCATGTGACAGATCATGTGACACTTAGATTGCACACAGGTGGACTTTATTTAACTAATTATGTGACTTCTGAAGTTAATTGGTTTCACCAGATCTTATTTAGGGGCTTTATAGCAAATTGGGTGAATACAGATGCACACACCACTTTTCCGTTATTTTTAATTGTAAATTTTTTTAAACAAGTTTTTTTTTCATCTCACTTCACCAATTTGGACTATTTTGTGTATGTTCATTACATGAAATCCAAATGAAAATCCATTTAAATTACAAGTTGTAATGCAAACAAAATAGGAAAAACACCAAGGGGGATGAATACTTTTGCAAGGCACTGTAAGTTATGTAATTATATTTTACATTTACATTTTACATTTTAGTCATTTAGCAGACGCTCTTATCCAGAGCGACTTACAGTTAGTGAATACATATATATATTTTTTTATACTGGCCCCCCGTGGGAATCGAACCCACAACCCTGGCGTTGCAAACGCCATGCTCTATCAACTGAGCTACATCCCTGCCGGCCATTCCCTCCCCTACCCTGGGCCAATTGTGCGCCGCCCATGAGTCTCCCGGTCGCGGCCGGCTGCGACAGAGCCTGGATTCGAACCAGGATCTCTAGTGGCACAGTCAGCACTGCGATGCAGTGCCTTAGACCACTGCGCCACTCAGGAGCATATGAATCTAACGCAACGCTAAAATAACAATGTCATAACAGGTCATAACAATATAATTCCTTTGTTTGGCTCAAGAGTTGTACACAATAATTTGTCAGGTTCTTAGCGATACTGAAACACTTACGAGGCTTTGCTTCAGTAGCTAAACAACAAGCTAATCCCGTGAAAGCTGTCAGCTCATTGACTTTTGTGCTGACTGAAATTGTTTTGCCGAGCGAGTTAAATGGATTTCTTATCTGTTGCAGGATATTGTGATGTTAAGCGTTCTCTTTCTCTTTAATCATAGCTCTTCGGTATTGATTTCACTTGTTTATGGCTTTGAAAAAACAAGGTTAAATTGTGGAAAAATGATACACTATAGTTTTAGAGCAGAATCCAGGTGAAGTGTATTGTAACAGTTGCGACGCCTCCTCCTCCCTCCTTCCCCTCTTCCTCAAGTCGGCCAAGCTACAGAAGAAACTCCACCAGCTGGAAGAGCAGCTCAATAATGAGATGCAGACCAAAGATGAGCTGGAGCACAAGTGCAGGTAGACACGGCATGCCCTGGCCTCATACACACACAATACACCTTCTACTACTACTTGCTATGTGAGTTAGTCATGTTGTTTGTGATATGCGGCGCTGAGAATAGTGACATCCACTGCTCTGTTCTCTTCCTGTAGAACCTCCACCAGTCGTCTGGAGAAAATCTCCAAAGAACTTGATGAAGAGGTGAGAACTTTGGAGCTACAGTAGCAATATAGCATACAACTATAGCACATAACTGATAAAAATGTAAACCAATAAATAATTAGTTGTGCCCTTCCAACACTGACCTTTGTGGCGGTGCATTGACAGATGAGTAGCAGGAAGGCTCTGGAGTCGAGTCTAAGGCAGCTGGAGAGAGAGAAGGCTCTACTGCAGCACAAGACCGTGGAGAGCCACCGCAAGGCAGAAAGCGAGGCCGACCGGAAACGCTGCCTGGAGAACGAGGGTGAGACCGCTGGCTGAACACACACACACACACACACACACACACACACACACACACACACACACACACACACACACACAGTATACTTTCATATCTAACTTGTGATGTGATCTGCAGTCAACAGCCTACGAGACCAGCTGGACGATATGAAGAAAAGAAATCAGAACTCGCACATATCCAACGAGAAGAACATTCACTTACAAAGACAGGTGTGTGTTTGTTTTTTATAAAATAACTGTGTTTAAGTGCTAGCCTGTGTGTTTATGTGCATGTGTTTATATTTGTGATTGGAATGCACATTACTAAAGTGTGTGTAAGTGACGTGTTGTCCATATTCCTCCAGCTGGACGAGGCCAATGCTCTGCTGCGTGCGGAGCAGGAGGCGGCTACGCGGCTAAGGAAGGCCCAGACGGAGGCAGGCAAGCAGCTGCAGGCTCTGGAGGCCGGGGGCAGAGAGCTGCAGGACAAGTGCTGCCTGCTGGAGCGCTCCAAACTCACTCTGGAGAAGGAGTGTATCGGGCTGCAGGCAGCACTAGAGGCTGAGAGGAGAGAGCACAGCCAGGGCTCCGAGACCATTGCAGACATGCAGGGTGAGTGGGGATTGTGTTTGTGTGCGAGAGACTGTGTGTTTATTCATGATTTAGCCTTTGGTGACATTTCTTTGTCTCTGTAGGGCGAATCTCAGGGCTGGAGGATGAGGTTCGGCAGGTGAGACAGGCCCTATCCAAAGCAGAATCAGAGAAGAGACAACTACAGGAGAAACTCACTGACCTGGAGAAGGTAAACTTCCACACTTTCTTATGCTCTTACCCTCTCTATTTTATGCACTCTCACTTTCTAACCTTGTCTCTCTCTTCTACTCTCCCGTAGGAGAAGAACAACAAGGAGATAGACATGACGTACAAGCTGAAGGTGTTGCAGCAGGGGCTGGAGCAGGAGGAGGCGTCGCACAAAGCCACCAAGGCACGGCTCGCAGACAAGAGCAAGATCGAGTCGATCGAGGGTGCCAAGTCTGAGGCCATGAAGGGTAAGGCCCTTCCTGAGTTATCAGGTATGACAAAGGACAGGAATCAGTCTTCGGTAAAGAAACTAGACTGTGGTCAGCAGGGTCAAATCCAATTAATTAAATCACTCTTCTCCCTCTCTCCCCTTCCCCCAGACATGGAGCAGAAGCTGCAGGAGGAGAGGGCGTCCAAGCTGCGTGTGGAGAACAGGATGTTGGAGCTGGAGAAACACAGCAGCATGCTGGATTGTGACTACAAGCAGTCCCTACAGAAACTGGACGAGCTCCGCAGGCACAAGGAGAGGCTCACCGAGGAGGTGAAGAACCTGACTCTGAAGATCGAGCAGGAGACCCAGAAGCGCAGTCTGACCCAGAATGACCTGAAGGTCCAGAACCAGCAGCTCAACACCCTGAAGACCTCCGAGAAGCAGCTGAAACAGGAGGCTAACCACCTGCTGGAAATCAAACGCAGCCTGGAGAAACAAAACCAGGAGCTACGCAAGTAAGTCAGCATATTTTTCTCCTTCTTTTATGTTTTACTTTTTAATTTTTTGCAAATAATAATGCTGAGAGAAAATGTCAACACAATAAAACAATAAACTGAAAGGATTAATTTGCGTTTGTGTCCACAGAGAAAGGCAGGACTCGGACGGCCAAATGAAGGAACTTCAGGACCAGCTAGAGGCTGAGCAGTATTTTTCGGTAAGTCTGCTGCAGCTATAACACTTTATTTGATCGTCTTTGAGCGAGGAATCCTAACTTGAGATAACTTGGACCCTGTGTATACTTTATTGCATTGAATTTGTGATTGCTCATATTTTTGTGTTGCACAGACGCTGTATAAGACCCAGGTGCGGGAGTTGAAGGAGGAATGCGAAGAGAAGAGCAAGCTCTACAAGGATATGCAGCAATCACTTCAGGAGTTACAAGAGGAGAGGTGAGTACAAGGAAGTGGCCTGGCCCTGCACTGTTTACTGACACTCTAGTCTACAACTCCAGTCCTGCTAACTTATAAACATCTGCCCAGAGATCCAGAAGAGGATGGGCTTCTTTAGGGTCTGGTTCAAGCTTTCTTCCTCCTTACGGAGTTCTTGTAATATACATCGTTATTGATTTATTTACACGAACAACACAAAAACTAACACAACCAACACCCATGTTCAATGCTACATAATGTGACAAGCTTGACCTGTGACCCCTCAGGGACTCCCTGGCGGCGCAGCTGGAGATCACACTGACCAAGGCAGACTCGGAGCAGCTGGCTCGCTCCATCGCTGAGGAGCAGTACTCAGACCTGGAGAAGGAGAAAATCATGAAGGAGCTGGAGCTCAAGGAGATGATGGCCCGCCACAAGCAGGAGCTGGTCGAGAAGGACATTACCATTGGCTCGGTGAGTCAGCTCTTGTTCTTCTGTTTCTGGAGGGCCGCGGGGGCTGCATTGGGCATGGGCTTTTGTCCTAGCTTAGTGCTTTAGAAAACACAGAATTCAACTGATCGAATAATCATCAAGAACTTGATACGCTTAATCAGGTGTGCTTGTGTGCTAGTATTGGGCTGGGACTATAGCTAGGACCAGGAGTGAACATCAACGGAATTGAGTATTGTAACCAATAGATCTGTGAGTCTGACTCTGAGGTGACACCTGCTGGGCCCTGAGAATGCTTGCTGCAGCTGAATACTATCAAATTGGATTTGTCTCACTTTTTGTCTGCTCCTTCCTGCCCAGCTGGAGGAGGCCAACCGAACCCTCACTAGCGATGTGGCCAACTTAGCCAATGAGAAGGAGGAGCTCAACAACAAACTCAAGGAGACACTTGAAGGTGAGTTTCTGCCTCCAGCCTGTGTACGTGTGCATGTGTATGTGGTTGGTAAAAAGCCTAATAACTATTTCTGTTCAACATTAGATTTTAACATTCTATTCTTCTATTTGTGATGTGTTCAGAGCTGCAAACGTCCAAGGATGACGAGCAGCATATGAGCCAGATGAAGCTCACGTTTGAGAAGCAGCTCCAGTCAGAGAGAACACTAAAGACCCAGGTAGGCTGATTTAATATAATTTCTTCCTAGCTTTACAATGTTGCGTAGCAAGGAAATCGTGTTGAAGACACTTGTTTTTGTCTATTGTTTTTTATGCTCATCATGAATATTTATTGTCTTGTGTGTGTCTCAGGCTGTGAACAAGCTGGCGGAGATCATGAACAGGAAGGAGGTACGTGCAGCAGGCAGTCGGCGCGGCAACGACACTGATGTGCGGAGGAAGGAGAAGGAGAACAGGAAGCTGCAGCTGGAGCTGAGGTCGGAGAAGGAGAAACTCAACTCCACCATCATCAAGTACCAAAGAGAGATCAACGACATGCAGGCGGTCAGTCAAACCACAACATAACCACAACCTTATACTAACCATCACACAACCACCTGTACAGCACCATTATTAATTACTAGAGGGAGATTAACGACATTCAGGTGGTCAGTCACACCAAGAGAGATCAACAAAGTTAACAGGGGCTTCAAACTAACAATATACAGACATTTCAAATGTATGTTTCCTTTTCCCCTGTTTGTGTCAAATAGCAAATAGCAGATGAGAGTCAGGTACGCATCGAGCTGCAGATGGCCCTGGACAGTAAGGACAGTGACATAGAGCAGCTACATAACCTCCTCAGCTCCGCCAACGTCTCCTCCCTAGAATCAGCCAGCCTCAGCAGTGGACCAGACTTTGACACGGACGATGCCTACGCAGGTAAGGAGGACCCATTTATGTGTGTTCAAACACTATGTACATGCAGTCCTGTTCACATAGCCTTGTACCTCGTATGTATGTTTTATATTGACTTTTGGTTATTTTTGGTGACTTGGACTGTCTTGTCCTGGAGTGCCACCTATCTTTCCTTTTGTCTTTGGCATCTGATTGTTTTTGACTTGTGTTGTCCAGTTGCCAGTATGAGTACAGACTCACTATAATAGGCTACTGATTACTCTGATGATTTGCGTGATTTATACATTTTATTGATTAATTTGATTTGATTGATATTTTGTCCATCATGAAGGATAACCTCTCTGGAGCAGAAACATAAACCATTAAACCTTATGTTTTTGAGGTTGAGTCCATCTATAATGTGTGCAGAGTGCTGCGATCATTTGATGCATCTACCGTTTACATTATTTTGTGGATTGAAATAGAAAATGCTATGTTTCCTGGGAATATGTACAAACTGTGAAGCATGTAGATCTGTCACAACATTGCCCTGCTGTTTTAATGTTTCACCCCTCTTTCTCTCTCTTAGAAATGAGACTAGCGGGATGGCTCTCGCTGCCTGTGAGGAACAACACCAAGAAGTTTGGATGGGAGAGAAAGGTGAAGAAAAGATTTACAACCTGGCTTTACTGATCAAACATTCTGTAGTTAATATTGTTGGTGTTCTACAGTTAAAGGTATTGTTTCTTGTCTCTTTTTAGTATGTAGTTGTGAGCAGCAAGAAGATTCTGTTCTATAACAGCGAACAGGACAAAGAGCTATCCAACCCCTACATGGTGCTGGATATTGAGTGAGTAACGACTATCTACCTGCTCTTCTTAATTCAATTCAAAGCATCATGCTAATAGAGATATACACTTGCTCTTATTCCAGAAAGCACACCAGATATACCCTGGCATTATGTGCCTGAGTGAATGTACACTATGGACAAAATGTTTTTTGTCAATTGTGTACTTCCGTTTGCGGAATATTTAGATAAAGCCTGGAATAAAAGAAAAAGGGCTACCTATAATTAAATTACAAAAATATTTAGCTTCTGTGTGGTAAATGGTACGTGTGTATATAGATTGTGTATAGGCTTCTCTCCCACATGAATCTTCTCTTTATGCCAGACTGGCTTCAAATGCCTTCTGTTTCATTTTTCTGTATTTATTTATCTGTATGTATGTACAGTGAGGGAAAAAAGTATTTGATCCCCTGCTGAATTTGTACGTTTGCCCACTGACAAAGACATGATCAGTCTATAATTAGGTAGGTTTATTTGAACAGTGAGAGACAGAATAACAACAACAAAATCCTGAAAAACGCATGTCAAAAATGTTATAAATTGATTTGCATTTTAATGAGGGAAATAAGTATTTGACTCCTCTGCAAAACATGACTTAGTACTTGGTGGCAAAACCCTTGTTGGCAATCAGAGGTCAGACGTTTCTTGTAGTTGGCCACCAGGTTTGCACACATCTCAGAAGGGATTTTGTTCCACTCCTCTTTGCAGATCTTCTCCAAGTCATTAAGGTTTCGAGCCTGACGTTTGGCAACTCGAACCTTCAGCTCCCTCCACAGATTTTCTATGGGATTAAGGTCTGGAGACTGGCTAGGCCACTCCAGGACCTTAATGTGCTTCTTCTTGAGCCACTCCTTTGTTGCCTTGGCTGTGTGTTTTGGGTCATTGTCATGCTGGAATACCCATCCACAACCCATTTTCAATGCCCTGGCTGAGGGAAGGAGGTTCTCACCCAAGATTTGACGGTACATGGCCCCGTCCATCGTCCCTTTGATGCGGTGAAGTTGTCCTATCCCCTTAGCAGAAAAACACCCCCAAAGCATAATGTTTCCACCTCCATGTTTGACGTGGGGATGGTGTTCCTGGGGTCATAGGCAGCATTCATCCTCCTCCAAACACGGCGAGTTGAGTTGATGCCAAAGAGATCGATTTTGGTCTCATCTGACCACAACACTTTCACCCAGTTCTCCTCTGAATCATTCAGATGTTCATTGGCAAACTTCAGACGGGCCTGTATATGTGCTTTCTTGAGCAGGGGGACCTTACGGGCACTGCAGGATTTCAGTCCTATATGGCGTAGTGTGTTACCAATTGTTTTCTTGGTGACAAGATACTCCCGTGTAGTTCTGGGCTGATTCCTCACCGTTCTCATGATCATTGCAACTCCACGAGGTGAGATCTTGCATGGAGCCCCAGGCCGAGGGAGATTGACAGTTCTTTAGTGTTTCTTCGTTTTATTATAGACTGATCATTTCTTTGTCAGTGGGCAAACGTACAAAATCAGCAGGGGATCAAATACATTTTTCCCTCACTGTATGTATGTATGTATGTATGTATGTACAGTACCAGTCAAAACGTTGGACACACCTACTAATTCCAGGGTTTTTCTGTATTTGTACTATGTTCTACATTGTAGAATAATAGTGAAGACATCAAAACTATGAAATAACACATATGGAATCATGTAGTAACCAAACAAGTGTTAAACAAATCAAAATATATTTTATATTTCAGATTCTTCAAATAACCACCCTTTGCCTTGATGACAGCTTTGCACACTCTTTGCATTCTCTCAACCAGCTCCACCTGGAATGCTTTTCCAACAGTCTTGAAGGAGTTCCCACAAATGCTGAGCACTTGTTGGCTGCTTTTCCTTCACTTTGCGGTCATCCCAAACCATCTCAATTGGCTTGAGGTCGGGGGATTGTGGAGGCCAGGTCATCTGATGCAGCACTCCATCACTCTCCTTCTTGGTAAAATAGCCCTTACACAGCCTGGAGGTGTGTTGGGTCATTGTCCTGTTGAGAAACAAATGATAGTCCCACTAAGCCCAAACCAGATGGGATGACATATCTCTGCAGAATGCTGTGGTAGCCATGCTAGTTAATTCTAAATAAATCACAGACAGTGTCACCAGCAAAGCACCCCCACACCATAACACCTCCTCCTTCATGCTTTACGGTGGGAAATACACATGCGGAGATCATCCGTTCACCCACACCACGTCTCACAAAGACACGGAGGTTGGAACCAAAAACCTCCAATTTGGACTCCAGACCAAAGGACAAATTTCCACTGGTCCATTGCTCGTGTTTTTTGGCCCAAGCAGGTCTCTTCTTATTATTGGTGTCCTTTAGTAGTGGTTTCTTTGCAGCAATTTGACCATGAAGGCCTGATTCACGCAGTCTCCTCTGAAAAGTTGATGTTGAGATGTGTCTGTTACTTGAACTTTGTGAAGCATTTATTTGGGCTGCAATTTCTGAGGCTGGTAACAATAATGAACTTATCCTCTGCAGCAGAGGTAACTCTGGGTCTTCCTTTCCTGTGGCGGTCCTCATGAGAGCCAGTTTCATCATAGCGCTTGATGGTTTTTGCGACTGCACTTGAAGAAACTTTCAAAGTTCTTGACATATTCCGTATTGACTGACCTTCATGTCTTAAAGTAATGTGGACTGTCGTTTCTCTTTGCTTATTTGAGCTGTTCTTGCCATAATATGGACTTAGTCTTTTACCAAATATGGCTATCTTCTGTATACCACCCCTACCTTGTCACAACCCAACTGATTAGCTCAAACGCATTAAGAAGGAAAGAAATTCCACAAATTAACTTTTTTTTAAAGGCACACCTGTTAATTGAAATGCATTCCAGGTGACTTACTCATGAAGCTGGTTGAGAGAATGCCAAGAGTGTGCAAAGCTGTCATCAAGGCAAAGGGTGGCTATTTGAAGAATCTCAAATATAACATATATTTTGATTTGTTTAACACTTTTTTTGGTTACTACATGATTCCATATGTGTTATTTCATAGTTAGGTATCTTCACTATTATTCTACAATGTAGAAAATAGTAAAAAATAAAGAAAAACCCTTGAATGAGTAGGTGTGTCCAAATTTTTGGCTGGTACTGTATGTACAGTTGAAGTCTGAAGTTTACATACACCTTAGCCAAATACATTTAAACTCAGTTTTTCACAATTCCTGACATTTAATCCTAGTAAAAATTCCCTGTTTTAGGTCAGTTAGGATTACCACTTTATTTTAAGAATGTGAAATGTCAGAATAACAGCAGAGAGAATGATTTATTTCAGCTTTTATTTATTTCATCACATTTCCAGTGGGTCAGAAGTTTACATACACTCAATTAGTATTTGGTAGCATTGCCTTTTAAATTGTTTAACTTGGGTCAAACGTTTCGGGTAGCCTTCCACAAGCTTCCCACAATAAATTGGGTGAATTTTGACCCATTCCTCCTGACAGAGCTGGTGTAACTGAGTCAGGTTTGTAGGCCTCCTTGCTCGCACACGCTTTTTCAGTTCTGCCCACAAATGTTCTATAGGATTGAGGTCAGGGCTTTGTGATTGCCACTCCAATACCTTGACTTTGTTGTCCTTAAGCCATTTTGCCACAACTTTGGAAGGATGCTTGGGGTCATTGTCCATTTGGAAGACCCATTTGCAACCAAGCTTTAACTTCCTGACTGATGTCTTGAGATGTTGCTTCAATATATCCACCTAATTTTCCTTCCTCATGATGCCATCTATTTTGTGAAGTGCACCAGTCCCTCCTGCAGCAAAGCACCCCCACAGCATGATGCTGCCACCCTCGTGCTTCACGGTTGTGATGGTGTTCTTTGGCTTGCAAGCTTCCCCCTTTTCCTCCAAACATAACGATGGTCATTATGGCCAAACAGTTCTATTTTTGTTTAATCAGACCAGAGGACATTTCTCCAAAAAGTACGATCTTTGTCCCAATGTGCAGTTGCAAACCGTAGTCTGTCTTTTTTATGCCGGTTTTGGAGCAGTGGGTTCTTCCTTGCTGAGCGGCCTTTCAGGTTATGTCGATATA
The DNA here is from genome assembly GCF_964263955.1 of Coregonus lavaretus. Classification (NCBI taxonomy): domain Eukaryota; kingdom Metazoa; phylum Chordata; class Actinopteri; order Salmoniformes; family Salmonidae; genus Coregonus; species Coregonus lavaretus. The sequence continues at coordinate 28,359,909 of NC_140005.1, read as the reverse complement.
GGACTCGTTTTACTGTGGATATAGATACTTTTGTACCTGTTTCCTCCAGCATCTTCACAAGGTCCTTTGCTGTTGTTCTTGGATTGATTTGCACTTTTCGCAACAAAGTACGTTCATCTCTAGGTATGACGGCTGCGTGGTCCCATGGTGTTTATACTTGCATACTATTGTTTGTACAGATGAACGTGGTACCTTCAGGCGTTTTGAAATTGCTCCCAAGGATGAACCAGACTTGTGGAGGTCTACAATAATTTTTCTGAGGTCTTGGCTGATTTCTTTAGATTTTCCCATGATGTCAAGCAAAGAGGCACTGAGTTTGAAGGTAGGCCTTGAAATACATCTACAGGTACACCTCCAATTGACTCAAATTATGTCAATTAGCCTATCAGAAGCTTCTAAAGCCATGACATCATTTTCTGGAATTTTCCAAGCTGTTTAAAGGTGCAGTCAACTTAGTGTATGTAAACTTCTGACCCACTGGAATTGTGATACAGTGAATTACAGTGGGGAAAAAAGTATTTAGTCAGCCACCAATTGTGCAAGTTCTCCCACTTAAAAATATGAGAGAGGCCTGTAATTTTCATCATAGGTACACGTCAACTATGACAGACAAAATGAGAATTTTTTCCAGAAAATCACATTGTAGGATTTTTAATGAATTTATTTGCAAATTATGGTGGAAAATAAGTATTTGGTCAATAACAAAAGTTTCTCAATACTTTGTTATATACCTTTTGTTGGCAATGATACAGGTCAAAAGTTTTCTGTAAGTCTTCACAAGGTTTTCACACACTGTTGTTGGTATTTTGGCCCATTCCTCCATGCAGATCTCCTCTAGAGCAGTAATGTTTTGGGGCTGTCGCTGGGCAACACGGACTTTCAACTCCCTCCAAAGATTTTCTATGGGGTTGAGATCTGGAGACTGGCTAGGCCACTCCAGGACCTTGAAATGCTTCTTACGAAGCCACTCCTTCGTTGCCTGGGCGGTGTGTTTGGGATCATTGTCATGCTGAAAGACCCAGCCACGTTTCATCTTCAATGCCCTTGCTGATGGAAGGAGGTTTTCACTCAAAATCTCACGATACATGGCCCCATTCATTCTTTCCTTTACACGGATCAGTCGTCCTCGTCCCTTTGCAAAAAAACAGCCCCAAAGCATGATGTTTCCACCCCCATGCTTCACAGTAGGTATGGTGTTCTTTGGATTCAACTCAGCATTCTTTGTCCTCCAAACACGACGAGTTGAGTTTTTACCAAAAAGTTATATTTTGGTTTCATCTGACCATATGACATTCTCCCAATCCTCTTCTGGATCATCCAAATGCACTCTAGCAAACTTCAGACGGGCCTGGACATGTACTGGCTTAAGCAGGGGGACACGTCTGGCACTGCAGGATTTGAGTCCCTGGCGGCGTAGTGTGTTACTGATGGTAGGCTTTGTTACTTTGGTCCCAGCTCTCTGCAGGTCATTCACTAGGTCCCCCCGTGTGGTTCTGGGATTTTTGCTCACCGTTCTTGTGATCATTTTGACCCCACGGGGTGAGATCTTGCGTGGAGCCCCAGATCAAGGGAGATTATCAGTGGTCTTGTATGTCTTCCATTTCCTAATAATTGCTCCCACAGTTGATTTCTTCAAACCAAGCTGCTTACCTATTGCAGATTCAGTCTTCCCAGCCTGGTACAGGTCTACAATTTTGTTTCTGGTGTCCTTTGACAGCTCTTTGGTCTTGGCCATAGTGGAGTTTGGAGTGTGACTGTTTGAGGTTGTGGACAGGTGTCTTTTATACTGATAACAAGTTCAAACAGGTGCCATTAATACAGGTAACGAGTGGAGGACAGAGGAGCCTCTTAAAGAAGAAGTTACAGGTCTGTGAGAGCCAGAAATCTTGCTTGTTTGTAGGTGACCAAATACTTATTTTCCACCATAATTTGCAAATTAATTAATAAAAAATCCTACAATGTGATTTTCTGATTTTTTTTCTTCTCAATTTGTCTGTCATAGTTGACGTGTACCTATGATGAAAATTACAGGCCTCTCTCATCTTCGTAAGTGGGAGAACTTGCACAATTGGTGGCTGACTAAATACTTTTTTCCCCCACTGTATAAGTGAAATAATCTGTCTGTAAACAATTGTTGGAAAAAATTACTTGTGTCATGCACAAAGTAGATGTCCTAACCGACTTGCCAAAACTATAGTTTATTAACAAGAAATGTGTGGATTGGTTGAAAAACAAGTTTTAATGACTCCAACCTAAGTGTATGTAAACTTTCAACTTTATGTATGTATGTACATTTTTTACTGCTCTAGGGATATAATTATTGTTTGGATAACCTTATTTACTATTATGTATTGACTTTTATCTTACATTTTTTCACTCTTTATGCGATGGACACTGCAGAGAACACCGGAAGAAGAATTATCACTGAATTATCACAGTGAATTATTGTAATGTTTGTTTATGTGTCAATTAATCCCCTGAGGGATAGGTTGCCGACTGGTGATTTGACATTACATTTTTTTTACATTTACGTCATTTAGCAGACGCTCTTATCCAGAGCGACTTACAAATTGGTGCATTCACCCTATAGCCAGTGGGATAACCACTTTACAATTTATTTTTTATTTTTTTGGTAGCATTGCCTTGACATGAAAATAGAATTGAATTAATTCAAAATTTCATTCAATAACTGTAGTTAATGTTTTACCTTCAGCATAAAAAATGTTTTTGTTCTCTTCCTTTTCTTCTCTTTTCAGTAAACTCTTCCACGTGCGGCCTGTCACTCAAACTGATGTTTACCGTGCTGACGCCAAAGAGATCCCCAGGATATTCCAGGTCCCTTGCTTGTCATGGCTCTTTATTCATGCATTTATTTAACGATTCATGTGATGGGGCTAGTTCATAATGTTGATGATGATAATGATGATTGACAATGACCATGATGACCTTTTCCTTCTCTCCTCAGATTCTATATGCCAATGAGGGTGAGTGTAAGAAGGAGCCTGAGTTCCCAGTAGAGCTGGTCAGCGGAGAGAAGTCCAGCTACATCTGCCACAAGGGCCACGAGTTCATCCCTACGCTCTACCACTTCCCCACCAACTGTGAGGCGTGCACCAAGCCCCTGTGGAACATGTTTAAGCCTCCGCCCGCCCTGGAGTGCAGGCGCTGCCACATCAAGTGCCACAAGGACCACATGGACAAGAAGGAGGAGATCATCGCGCCCTGCAGAGGTAGGGGTGTGGGGGGTGTGGTGTCGTTGCTTATAGCAGAGCAGGGTTACATAGACGCATATAAAGACATTGTCAGGGACATATCAAGGGATGGTTAGGGGTTGAGGTGTGCACCGCTGTTTTCTATGTTTGCACAGTTATTTTGTTCTTAAACACAATACAAACCCTTCCCTTTGTCCCACTGCAGTGAACTATGACGTGTCCACGGCCAAGAACCTGCTGCTGCTGGCCGTGTCTCAGGAGGAACAACAGAAGTGGGTGGGACGTCTGGTCAAGAAGATCCCCAAGAAGCCACCGGCCCCTGAGCACTTTGCCCGCTCCTCGCCACGTGCCTCCATGAAGGTCCAGTCCAGCCAGTCCATGAGACGGCCCAGCAGACAGCTGCCCCCCAGCAAGAGCAGGTAAGACCACTTGCCAGACGTAGACAGTAAAGCTAGGGCTCTGGTGGTTGGGAAAAAGGCTAACCTTACACCTATCAAATACTTAGATGTGAAAAGAATGTGACTAGTACTCTGTGCTTAAGGGCCATGCTCATTACCACTTCCCTCTTTCAGATTGCTCGACATTGGCCTATAGGACTGACATTGGGCATTACATGATATCGATGATGCATTTGATTTCTGATGAGCAGATAGGGTAAAAGCCTGGGTAAATCCCTGGTAAGGCGTGTTGTGCAGTGAGTTTGGTTGTATTGGAATAGGACTCGGATATTCCCTTCTGAATATTGTTTATTCCTATATTTCTTTAATCTATTGCCTGGCTTTCTTGAGCCATGCCCAAGAGGTGGTTTGTGTACCTGAATTTGAGAAAATAAATGTGCATGTGTTCTCTTGTAGTCTCCGTAGTTGTATATGTCAGGAAATAAGATTTTTACAAACGCTTTTAGGTTTCCAGGAACCCTACAGCCTCCTCCTGAACCCTGTGTGACCTTTGCCCTCTGACCTCAGTCCCCCTAGATCACACGCCCCCAGGATGCGACGAGAAGACTCCAAAAGTGGCCATCGACACAAATCATGACTTACCTCTTTTGTGTATTTCAGTTTGACTAGTCATTTTAATGTAAAAGAGAAAGTGTTATAATAAGGATGTTTTGTACGTTTATTTACAAAGACTTTTGACGTTTTGCAATAAAACATGCAATCCATTGTGCAAAGTTGTATGGCTCTGGGTGGTTGTATGTGTGACAGCTGCATGCTATGTGGGGTGATGCATGCTGTGGTGCAGGCAATGTCGCGGAGCTGTGGGTTGGTTTGGAGAAACTATGGAGAAACTAATACTGTTCCTCTTTTTCTCTTTCTCCAGTTAACCTTACTTGGGAATGTGGTTCTGGATCGAGGTGGTGGGTGTTTCCTCCTAACACGCAATCAAAAGACTGATAACAAACAATGTTCCACTTGGCATTTCCTACTTGCACAACTTTGATTCCACTTCACTCTTCCAGAAGACTTCTCTTCCCATTTCCACCTTGATAATCCTATAGTCTTTGGCCTTGTGTCGAATTATCAGTTATGTCCAGTCACTTCAACTGCTAGTCTCCCGTGAACGATGTGCCAACACACCTACCTGTCGTCTGTGTGCATATGAAGAGCAACTTCTCTCCAGGTTCCTTAAGGAGAGGGGCGGTTGGATGTCAAGGCCATGGGAAGGGGTTTGGCTTTGGGCTTTGTGTATCCCGATGTTCACTCAACACAGAACAGCAGCCTCAATTACGCCAAACGGCATGTGAGAGCAGAGAGGGCTGAAGCACTTACCTTGACAACACTTAACCAGAAATCCTCATTGGAAAGCAGAGATCAATAGATAAGATGTTTGAGGTGCTCTGCCAACCTGAATGCTCGTGGGCAAGGCAAAGACATTTTAATAATACAGTTTACTATTACAAGCCATCATAAGTATCTAGTGCAGAACACTACGCCCACAAGAGGAGAATAATATGGTAAACTGGTAGGTGGATAGAGCTGAAGTTCAGATGCTAACACTGACCTTATAGCACTTCACCCTGGCATTGCCTTAATGTACTTACCACGCAGCATGACAATTATTAGAGGGAAATGTTTACTGCACCAGCTGAATGCAATGGTGCACCATTATGCAGCATTAATATCATAGCTTGACTCCTTCATTGTTTGAATGTACATCTGGGCAAACCAGAGATGAAACACGAGCATTGTATGACTTAGAAATGATACTGTTTTATTTTCTATTCAAAATCTACTTGATGAGGACACCTCCACCATCTTCGAAATCTTCTGTGTGATGTTGCATGTGTTTTGCGTTTTGCCCCTAAGGCCTCAAAGTGCTGTTGACTACATGCCTTTCCATTGGTAAATGCACCCGTAGTAAGAATGTGTATTTTTTTATTTTTTTTATTCCCGTGAACAAGAGGGGAAAAATCGAAAGTTTACTTATTTTTGTTTAAAAAAAGAAGGAAAAGTTTCTGCAAATGTATTCACAAGCTGAAAGTATTGAACAGTAACATGCAATAGAAGCTTTTTGAATGTTTTTCTCAGATTTTTGTAAAGAACTCCTCTTTTGGCACGTTGTGTGTATCTGGCTCATATTACAGGTGGAGAGTGATGGTGTGCTTTGAGTGCTCTCCTTTATCCAAGAAGCTTCTGAAAAGCACGTTTTATACATATATATATAAATATACACAGTATATATTTTACATGACGACATACAGTGCACATTGTATTATTTATACTGCCTTGTCCACTTTGTATTTAAAGGCGCATCATCCAGACTGCATGTTTGATATTGCTACAGTAAAGTTCATGATAACCTGTTCAACAATAAAGAAATGTATGTGCCTTCTTGTTTATCTCATTGTGAGGTGTATGCTGTATTTTCTATAACCACATAACATGTCAACGTTCAAATGATTTGCACCAGTCTTGTGATACCAGCATATACAAGTAGAGGCCACAATCTTTTTAAAGGGTGGTTGGTTTATTGATTCAGATCTTCGGGAAAGAAATTGACAGTGGCAAAAGCTCTAAAATAGTTTGCACCAAATTGACCTGTTATCAAAGATACAAAGTCAAATGGAATGTTTTTAACAAGTGTGTGGCTTATCTTGGATAAAGTTCCAAGATAGCGTAGCAGTGCGGTCGTGTTCTCTTGTGTGTCCATGCAAATAGCCAGTTTTTTTATTTTTTTATTTTACGTATATATTTCCCTATCACACTTTTCATCCTTCTACTAAATATACTTTCCTGCAACCCGCCTCACTCAATGTGGAACGGATTCTATTATTTACTCACCTTTATCTAGAATCTCCAGTTGAAACTAGCCAGCCAGCTAACTAGCTACTTGCTATTAGCCACCGTTAGCGGTTTTCACCCAGAACATTGGATTTTCTGCCGGAATAACTGAATCACTGGACCTTATCACCGGATCTAGCTAGCCGCAACCGAATGGATGTTGCTGTAGGCTAATCACCACTGCTCCCGTAGCGCCAGTTAGCCTTGAGCTAGCCCCGGCTATCTACCTCTCTGTCTACCGGACGGGAGTAGCCAGCTAACTAGCTACTTGCTATTAGCGGCTTTTTCTCCATTGTCCGTGGCCTGCACTACCTACCAGCCAGCTCTAGTCTGGACTATTATCGGCCAGTCTGCACTGTCTGCACAGCGAGTTATCGACCCAGAACCTATCTCATTTTCTGCCGGAATCACTGAATCACTGGACTGGATAATCGCAACTAGCTAGCTGCAACCATATGAACGTTGTTGTTGGCTAATCAGCCTTGAGCTAGCCTTGAGTCAAGCACATCTCCCGGCTATCTACCTCTCTGTCAACCGGACGGGACCTCCTAGAGTCGACATGGAGCCCTGCCGTTCCATCACGACTGGTCTGCCGACGTAATCGTCTGTGGTTTCAACAGGCTTCCCGTTGCGACGACCACGAAGATCCATCTGCTAGCCCCGGCCCGCTAACACACGCAAACTACAACCGTGCTTCCTGCTCGCTGTGCTGAAGCACCAATTTGAACTGCTCTCGGACTCACATATTGCTCTAAACTGGACCTTATGATCACTCAGCTGCACAGCTGATGCCTGCTGGACTGTTCCTTTACACGGTACCCTGTCCTGTTTATTCTGTTTATCCTCAGCCCAAACTTTATCGCCATTACCAGTTGTTGTCTTAGCTCTCTCTAATAACACCTGTGATTGCGTTATGCCTCTCTCCCATGTCAATATGCCTTGCCTATTGCTGTTTGGGTTAGTTCTTATTATACAATTTCACTGTAGAACCCCAAGTCCCTCTCAAACTGCCTCAAATAGTTCCTTTGTTCCACCCCCCATACACGACGAGACCGGCTCAATCGGTGCCTCCAGTGATGCTATCTCTTTCATTGTTACCCAACGCTTAGGTTTACCTCCACTGTACTCATATCCTTCCATATCGTTGTCTGTACATAATGCCCTGAATCTTTTCTACAACGCCCGGAAATCTGCCCCCTTTATTCTCTGTACCCAACGCACTAGAAGACCAGTTCTTAAAGCCTTTAGCCGTATCCTTATTCTAGTCCTCCTCTGTTCCTCTGGTGATGTAGAGGCTAACCCAGGCCCTGCAGCCCCCAGTATCACTCCTACTCCCCAGGAGCTATCATTTGTTGACTTCTGTAACCGTAAAAGCCTTGGTTTTCTGCACGTTAACATCAGAAGTCTACTTCCTAAGTTTGAGTTATTCACTGCGTTAGCACACTCCGCCAACCCTGATGTTCTAGCAGTTTCTGAATCCTGGCTTAGGAAGGCCACCAAAAATTCTGAAATTTCCATCACCAACTACAACATTTTCCGTCTAGATAGAACTGCCAAAGGGGGTGGAGTTGCAATCTACTGTAGAGAGAGCCTGCAGAGCTCTATCATACTATCCAGGTCTGTGCCCAAACAGTTTGAGCTTCTACTTCTAAAAATCCACCTTTCCAGAAATAAGTCTCTCACTGTTGCCGCTTGCTACAGACCCCCCTCAGCCCCCAGCTGTGCCCTGGATACCATATGTGAATTGATTGCCCCCCAATTATCCTCAGAGTTCGTACTGCTTGGTGACTTAAATTGGGATATGCTTAACACCCCGGCCATCCTACAATCCAAACTAGATGCCCTCAATCTCACACAAATTATCAACGAACCTACCAGGTACAACCCTAAATCCGTAAACATGGGTACCCTCATAGATATCATCCTGACTAACTTACCCTCTAAATACACCTCCGCTGTCTTCAACCAGGATCTCAGCGATCACTGCCTTATTGCCTGCGTCCGTAACGGGTCCGCAGTCATACGACCACCCCTCATCACTGTCAAACGCTCCCTAAAACACTTTAGCCAGCAGGCCTTCCTAATTGACCTGGCCCAGGTATCCTGGATAGATATAGATCTCATTCCGTCAGTAGAGGATGCCTGGTTGTTCTTTTAAAAGTAATTTCCTCTCAATCTTAAATAAACATGCACCATTCAAAAAATACAGAACTAAGAACAGATATAGCCCCTGGTTCTCCTCAGACTTGACTGCCCTTGACCAGCACAAAAACATCCTGTGGCGTACTGCATTAGCATCAAATAAAAAATGTGCATCCTGTAGCACTAACTCCAAAAAGTTTTGGGACACTGTAAAGTCCAAGAGCACCTCCTCCCAGCTGCCCACTGCACTGAGGCTAGGAAACACTATCACCACCGATAAATCTACAATAATCGAGAATTTCAACAAGCATTTTGCTACGGCTGGCCATGCTTTCCACCTGGATACCACTACCCCGGCCACCAGCTCTGCACCCTCCGCTGCAAGTTGCCCATGCCCCCCCCCCCCCGCTTCTCCTTCACACGAATTCAGACAGCTGATGTTCTGAAAGAGCTGCAAAATCTGGACCCCTACAAATCATCTGGGCTAGACAATCTGGACCCTTTCTTTCTAAAACTAGCCTCCGATATTGTCGCAACCCCTATTACTAGCCTGTTCAACCTCTCTTTCGTAACGTCTGAGATCCCCAGAGATTGGAAAGCTGCCGCGGTCATCCCCCTCTTCAAAGGGGGTGACACTCTAGATCCAAACTGTTACAGACCTATATCCATCCTGCCCTGCCTTTCGAAAGTTTTTGAAAGCCAAGTTAATAAACAGATCACCGACCATTTCGAATCCCACCGTACCTTCTCCGCTATGCAATCCGGTTTCCGAGCTGGTCATGGGTGCACCTCAGCCACGCTCAAGGTCCTAAACGATATTATAACCGCGAACGATAATAGACAGTACTGTGCAGCCGTCTTCATCGACCTGGCCAAGGCTTTCGACTCTGTCAACCACCGCATTCTTATTGGCAGACTAAATAGCCTTGGTTTCTCAAATGACTGCCTCGCCTGGTTCACCAACTACTTCTCAGATAGAGTTCAATGTGTAAAATCGGAGGGCCTGTTGTCTGGACCTATGGCAGTCTCTATGGGGGTGCCACAGGGTTCAATTCTCGGGCCGACTCTTTTCTCTGTGTATATCAATGATGTCGCTCTTGCTGCTGGTGACTCTCAGATCCACCTCTACGCAGACGACACCATTTTGTATACATCTGGCCCTTCATTGGACACTGTGTTAACAAACCTCCAAACAAGCTTCAATGCCATAAAACACTACTTCAGTAGCCTCCAACTGCTCTTAAACACTAGTAAAACTAAATGCATGCTCTTCAATCGAACGCTGCTGGCACCCGCCCACCCGACTAGAATCACTACTCTCGACGGGTCTGACCTAGAGTATGTGGACAACTACAAATACCTAGGTGTCTGGTTAGACTGTAAACTCTCCTTCCAGACTCACATTAAGAATCTCCAATCCAAAGTTAAATCTAGAATTGGCTTCCTATTTCGCAACAAAACCTCCTTCACTCATGCTGCCAAACATGCCCTCGTAAAACTGACTATCCTACCGATCCTTGACTTCGGCGATGTCATTTACAAAATAGCCTCCAACACTCTACTCAGCAAATTGGATGTAGTCTATCACAGTGCCATCCGTTTTGTCACCAAAGCCCCATATACTACCCACCACTGTGACCTGTACGCTCTTGTTGGCTGGTCCTCACTACATATTCGTCGCCAAACCCACTGGCTCCAGGCCATCTATAAATCACTGCTAGGCAAATCCCTGCCTTATCTTAGCTCATTGGTCACCATAGCAACACCCACCCGTAGTATGCGCTCCAGCAGGTATATCTCACTGGTCATCCCCAAAGCCAACACCTCCTTTGGCCGCCATTCCTTCCAGTTCTCTGCTACCAATGACTGGAACGAATTGCAAAAATCTCTGAAGCTGGAGACTCTTATCTCCCTCACTAACTTTAAGCATCAGTTGTCAGAGCACCTTACCGATCACTGCACCTGTACACAGCCCATCTGAAATCAGCCCACCCAACTACCTCATCCCCATATTGTTATTTATTTTGCTCATTTGCACCCCAGTATCTCTATTTGCACATTAATACTAATTGTAATTATTTTGCACTATAGCCTATTTATTGCCTTACCTCCATAACTTGCTACATTTGCACACACTGTATATATTTTTTTCTGTTGTATTTTTGACTGTATGTTTTGTTTTACCCCATATGTAACTCTGTGTTGTTGTTTTTATCGCACTGCTTTGCTTTATCTTGGCCAGGTCGCAGTTGTAAATGAGAACTTGTTCTCAACTGGCTTACCTGGTTAAATAAAGGTAAAGAAAATTAAAAATAAATTTTAAAAAACTGCATCAAGAACAGAACTGTTTTGGAAAATGGGAGTACAGCACCCATTCCTTTTTCAGTATGATAATTGGGTTGCCACCTGTCCGTTTGTCACTAGCACTGTCCAGTTCTCAGCCTAACGTTTGGGTGAAATGTTGAAATAAGCCTCAATGTCCAGTAAAAACCTGAAAGACGAAGTGCAGGCTATTGTCCAGTTTGACAGAGCAAAGGTAGAATCAACTGTATTTGTCAGGATTGTTTGTGACTGTAGTAGACTCAATCTTGCTTCTTTAGCACTTATCTTGCCCCTCTCCTGTAGTAGAGACCGTAACCAGCACCCATGAATTCAGCAGTGTCATGACAATAAATCATACCAGAACTGTGGACACAGAGAGACAGAACAGAGACTTCTGAAACGCATGTGCAGCAATCCACACTATTTAATTACATGCAATAGCACAGACAATTTCATTCCATGATGTAAATCCAGTAGACTCCTGATGAATGCAGTGGTTTGGGACTGAGCTAAATGCATGCACATAAACATACTACCGTTCAAAAGTTTGGAGTCACTTAGAAATGTCCTTGTTTTCGTAACTCTGCCTAGAAGGTCAGCATCCCAGAGTCACCTCTTCACTGTTGACGTTGAGACTGGTGTTTTGCGGGTACTATTTAATGAAGCTGCCAGTTGAGGACCTGTGAGGCGTCTGTTTCTCAAACTAGACACTCTAATGTATTTGTCCTCTTGCTCAGTTGTGCACCGGAGCCTCCCACTCCTCTTTCTATTCTGGTTAGAGCCAGTTTGCGCTGTTCTGTGAAGGGAGTAGTACACAGCGTTGTACGAGATCTTCATTTTCTTGGCAATTTCTTGCATGGAATAGCCTTCATTTCTCAGAACAAGAATAGGCTGACGAGTTTCAGAAGAAAGTTCTTTGTTTCTGGTCATTTTGATCCTGTAATCGAACCCACAATTGCTGATGCTCCAGATACTCAACTAGTCTCAAGAAGGCCAGTGTTATTACTCCTTTAATCAGCACAACAGTTTTCAGCTGTGCTAACATAATTGCAAAAGGGTTTTCTAATGATCAATTAGCCTTTTAAAATGATAAACTTGGATTAGCAAACACAACGTGCCATTGGAACACAGGACTGATGGTTGCTGATAATGGGCCTCTGTACGCCTATGTAGATATTCCATTAAAAATAAGCCGTTTTAAAACTACAATAGCCATTTACAACATTAACAATGTCTACACTGTATTTCTGATCAATTTTATGTTGTTTTAATGGACAAAAAAAATGATTTTCTTTCGAAAACAAGGACATTTCTAAGTGACCCCAAACTTTTGAACGGTAGTGTATAGCATGTAGATATCAGGACAGACTTACCCTGCATGTCTACTGTAGTCACAGTGGTGGTGTAAATCCTTGCTGAAATAGACCGTTAACACATATCACAATCCGTACTATATCTTCATCACTATGGTTGCCCAGTGTGTATCTGGTTCTGGTGGTTCACTCACCAAAACATGTGTAGGTGGCCATACCCCAGGAGAGGGCGCTAACCTGGCCTGGGTCCTTGGACTGCCACAGGCATTGGGGCTGGGCAAACTTACTGCCAGCACTGATGAAGGTGCACAGGCTCTGAAAGAGGTGGAAAGGTTAGGAAGGGTAGGCAATTGATTAAGATAACTTATATCATAATGTCTGAAGACCAATGTTATTTCATCATTGACTGGTGCAATGCCTGGAATTAATGCATTGGATGAATGCTCTCAATCATTCAGAGACACTAATTATATTTGGCTGTGGAAACAATTTGACCAATGTGATTCTAATAATAGTCCTTTGCAAGCTGTTCATCATTTCATTAATTACCCAATAAGCTTTCTGGCATTGTGGACAAGACATCTGACTGTCTGAATAACCTACTGCTCTTTCTCACATCTCTCCTCAGTCTTCTACTTACCATGGCCAAGTCAATGATCCACTTCTGCACAGTGAGTAGTTGCCAGCCTCCCACAAACCTGATCAACCCATGTCAAGGGTCTGTTACCTATCGTCCAAAATGTTCACGCGGAAAGTATTCAGACCTCTAGACTTTTTCCACATTTTGTTACGTTACAGCCTTATTCTAAAATTGATTACATTTGTTTTTTTCCTCATCAATCTACACACAATACCCCATAATGACAAAGCAAAAACAGATTAAAAAATAAAATAAAAAAACAAATATGACATTTACATAAGTATTCAGACCTTGTACACAGTACTTTGTTGAAGCACCTTTGGCAGAGAATACAGCCTCGAGTCTTCTTGGATATGACGCTAGAAGCTTGGCACACCTGTATTTGGGGAGTTTCTCCCATTCTTCTCTGCAGATCCTTTCAAGCTCTGTCAGGTTGGATGGGGAGCGTTGCTCCACAGCTATTTTCAGGTCTCTCCATAGATGTTCGATCAGGTTCAAGTCCGGGCTCTGGCTGGGCCACTCGAAGACATTCAGGGACTTGTCCCGAAGCCACTCCTGCATTGTCTTGGCTGTGTGCTTTGGCTCATTGTCCTGTTGGAAGGTGAACCTTCACCCCAGTCTGAGCGCTCTGGAGCAGGTTTTCATCAAGGATCTCTCTGTACTTTGCTCCGTTAACCTTTCCCTCGACCCTGACTAGTCTCCCAGTCCCTGCCGCTGAAAAACATCCCCACAGCATGCTGCCACCACCGTGCTTCACCGTAGGGATGGTGCCAGGTTTCCTCCAGATGTGACGCTTGGTATTCAGGCCAAAGAGTTCAATCATGGTTTCATCAGACCAGAGAATGTTGTTTCTTATGGTCTGAGATTCTTTAGGTGCCTTTTGGCAAACTCCAAGCTTCTGTCTGGCCACTCTACCATAAAGGTCTGCTTGGTGGAGTGCTGCAGAGATGGTTGTCCTTCTGGAAGGTTCTCCCATCTCCACAGAGGAACTCTGGAGCTCTGTCAGAGTGCCCATCGGGTTCTTGGTCACCTCCCTGACCAAGGCCCTTCTTCCCTGATTGCTCAGTTTGGCCGGGCAGCCAGCTCTAGGAAGAGTCTTGGTGGTTCCAAATTTCTTCCATTTAAGAATGATGGAGGCCACCGTGTTCTTTGGGACATTCAATGCTGCACATTTTTTGGTACCCTTCCCCAGATCTGTGCCTCGACACAATTCTGTCTCGGAGCTCTATGGACAATTCCTTCGACCTCGTGGCTTGGTTTCTGTTCTGACATGCACTGTCAACTTTATATAGACAGGTGTGTGCCTTTCCAAATCATGTCCAATCAATTGAATTTACCACAGGTGGACTCCAATCAAGTTGTAGAAATGTCTCAAGGATGCTTAATGGTAACAGGATGCACCTTAGCTCAATTTCGAGTCTCATAGCAAAGGGTCTGAATACTTATGTAAATAAGGTACAGTGCCTTGCAAAAGTTTTCATCCCTGTTGGCGTTTTTCCCATTTTGTTGCATTACAACCTGTAATTTAAATTGATTTTTATTTGGAATTCATGTAATGGACATACACAAAATAGGCCAAATTGGTGAAGTGAAATTTAAAAAATAACTTGTTTCAAAAAATTATAAACAATAAATAACGGAAAAGTGGTGCGTGCATATGTATTCACCCCCTTTTCTATGAAACCCCTAAATAAGATCTGGTGCAACCAATTACCTTCAGAAGTCACATAAGTAGTTAGATTGCACACAGGTGGACTTTATTTAAGTGTCACATGATCTCAGTATATATACACCTGTTCTAAAAGGCCCCAGAGTCTGCAACACAGCTAAGCAAGGGGCACCACCAAGCAAGCGGCAACATGAAGACCAAGGAGCTCTCCAAACAGGTCAGGGACAAAGTTGTGGAGAAGTACTGATCAGGGTTGGGTTATAAAAAAATATCAGAAACTTTGAACATCCCACGGAGCACCATTAAATCCATGATAAAAAAATGGAAAGAATATGGCACCACAACAAACCTGCCAAGAGACCAAAGATAACCCTGAAGGAGCTGCAAAGCTCCACAGCGGAGATTGGAGTATCTGTCCATAGGACCACTCAACAGAGCTGGGCTTTATGGAAGAGTGGCCAGAAAAAAAGCCATTGCTTAAAGAAAAAAATAAGCGAACACGTTTTCTGTTCGCCAAAAGGCATGTGGGAAACTCCCCAAACATATGGAAGAAGGTACTCTGGTCAGAAGAGGCTAAAATTGAACTTTTTGGCCATCAAGGAAAACGCTATGTCTGGCGCAAACCCAACACCTCTCATCACCCCGAGAACACCATCCCCACAGTGAAGCATGGTGGTGGCAGCATCATGCTGTGGGGATGTTTTTCATCGGCAGGGACCGGGAAACTGCTCAGAATTGGAGGAATGATGGATGGCGCTAAATAAATGGAAATTCTTGAGGAAAACCTGTTTCAGTCTTCCAGAGATTTGAGACTGGGATGGAGGTTCACCTTCCAGCAGGACAATGACCCTAAGCATACTGCTAAAGCAACACTTGAGTGGTTTAAGAGGAAACATTTAAATGTCTTGGAATGGCCTAGTCAAAGCCCAGACCTCAATCCAATTGAGAATCTGTGGTATGACTTAAAGATTGCTGTACACCAGCGGAACCCATCCAACTTGAAGGAGCTGGAGCAGTTTTGCCTTGAAGAATGGGCAAAAATCCCAGTGGCTAGATGTGCCAAGCTTATAGAGACATACCCCAAGAGACTTGCAGCTGTAATTGCTGCAAAAGGTGGCTCTACAAAGTATTGACTTTGGGGGGGTGAATAGTTATGCACGCTCAAGTTTTCAGTTTTTTTGTCTTATTTCTTGTTTGTTTCACATGAAAAAATATTTTGCATCTTCAAAGTGGTAGTAGGCATGTTGTGTAAATCCAATGATACAAACCCCCAAAAAATCTATTTTAATTCCAGATTGTAAGGCAACAAAATAGGAAAAATGCCAAGGGGGGTGAATACTTTCGCAAGCCAATGTACCTAGGAAATGCAAGTGAGTAAGCCATGGAAGCATGCAGGTGAAACCTGGTGATGGAATGTTCAGTCAGACTTGAACTGATCATGGACGGTATCATATAACGAGCTTGGATAGGGTGTTTTCATACGATAGCTTAATTGTTCAGGATCCAATCAGACTATGGTCCAGAACAAATATATATTGTACTCTACTGTACTAAACACTACTTTTCTTTACTGTACTGCATTGTACTGTACTACTGTATTGTAGTGTACTCTACTGTATATTATTGTACTGTACTCTACTCACTGTACAGTACTGTACTGTGCTATCCAAACTTGTGAAACATACATCTATGATAGGTACAGAAGCAATCAATGAATCAGAATCCAAACTCTCCACCATGGCCAAGACCAAAGAGCTCTCCAAGGATGTCGGGGACAAGATTGTAGACCTACACAAGGCTGGAATGGGCTACAAGACCATCGCCAAGCAGCTTGGTGAGAACGTGACAACAGTTGGTGCGATTATTCGCAAATGGAAGAAAAACAAAAGAACTGTCAATCTCCCTCGGCCTGGGGCTCCATGCAAGATCTCACCTTGTGGAGTTGCAATGATCATGAGAACGGTGAGGAATCAGCCCAGAACTACACAGGAGGATCTTGTCAATGATCTCAAGGCAGCTGGGACCATGGTCACCAAGAATACAATTGGTAACACACTACGCCGTGAAGGACTGAAATCCTGTAGCGCCCGCAAGGTCCCCCTGGTCAAGAAAGCACATATACAGGCCCGTCTAAAGTTTGCCAATGAACATCTGAATGATTCAGAGGAGAACTGGGTGAAAGTGTTGTGGTCAGATGAGACCAAAATCGAGCTCTTTGCCATCAACTCAACTCGCCGTGTTTGGAGGAGGAGGAATGCTGCCTATGACTCCAAGAACACCATCCCCACCGTCAAACATGGAGGTGGAAAAATTATGCTTTGGGGGTGTTTTTGCCAACAAGGGTTTTGCCACCAAGTATTAAGTCATGTTTTGCAGAGGAGTCAAATACTTATTTCCCTCATTAAAATGCAAATCAATTTCTAACATTTTTGACATGCGTTTTTCTGGATTTTGTTGTTGTTATTCTGTCTCTCACTGTTCAAATAAACCTCCCATTAAAATTATAGACTAATCATGTTTTTGTCAGTGGGCAAACGTACAAAATCAGCAGGGGATCAAATACTTTTTTCCCTCACTGTACCTATGGATGTTTTTCAAGGCCTACCTTCAAACTCAGTGCCTCTTTGCTTGGCTTCATGGGAAAATCAAAAAAAGTGAGCCAAGATCTCAGAAAAAAAATGGTAGACCTCCACAAGTCTGGTTCATCCTTGGGAGCAATTTCCAAATGCCGGAAGGTACCACATTCATCTTTACAAACAATAGTACGCAAGTATAAACACCATGGGACCACGCAGCCGTCATGCCGCTCAGCAATCCCAGAACAACAGCAAAGGACCTTGTGAAGATGCTGGAGGAAACAGGTACAAAAGTATCTATATCCACAGTAAAACGAGTCCTATATCGAAATAACCTGAAAGGCCGCTCAGCAAGGAAGAAGCCACTGCTCCAAAACCGGCATAAACAAAAGTGTGGGAGACTCCCCAAACATATGGAAGAAGGTACTCTGGTCAGATGAGACTAAAATTGAGCTTTTTGGCCATCAAGGAGAACGCTATGTCTGGCGCAAACCCAACAACTCTCATCACCCTGGGAACACCATCCCCACAGTGATGCATGGTGGCGGCATCATCATGCTGTGGGGATGTTTTTCATCGGCAGGGACTGGGAAACTGCTCAGAATTGATGACTTAAAGATTGCTGTACACCAGCGGAACCCATCCAACTTCAAGGAGCTGGAGCAGTTTTGCCTTGAAGAATGGGCAACAATCCCAGTGGCTAGATGTTCCAAGCTTATAGAGACATTCCCCAAGAGACTTGCAGCTGTAATTGCTGCAAAAGGTGGCACTACAAAGTATTGACTTTGGGGGGGTGAATAGTTATGCACGCTCAAGTTTTCCGTTTTTTTGTCTTATTTCTTGTTTGTTTCACATGAAAAAATACTCTACTGTATATTATTGTACTGTACTCACTGTACTGTACTGTACTGTGCTATCCAAATTTGTGAAACTATGATAGGTTCAGATTTGGTCCAGTCCGGTCCGCATGTGGACGTTAACATTAAGGCCAGAGTGGACTGAACAAATTTCAACTACTTTTCAACGTCCATAGACGTTCAGTGTCAGCCGGTGCTCATTGGGTGAGGATGCTGATTACAGTAAATGGAAATAGAGGGGGCTCATGGGTATGTGTCAGTAAGAGCTGGGAGAAGTAACATTACATGGAGAGTGAGAGAGAGGCAAAGAGAGAGAGGGAGGGGTTGTCCAGACTAAGACTGTTTTAATACTCTTGCTTTGACCACCAGACAACTGAAAGTGAAAGAAAACAGTTAGGCCTATGAGCTGAACATAATAGTATGCCGGTGGAAGGAAGGGCAGTAACACGTGACCCAACTGTGGTTTGTGACTATTATGATTTCCCATTGTAGTCAAGTCAGTTGCAGGCATTCCATTACAGATTTTTTGGTAATTCCGTTACCAATTTGGTAACGGAATTACAAGTTTTAATCACTTAATAATTCATAAACAAATTGATATCAGTAAAATCACTATAACTAATTGGTAGATCTACCATTACTTGTTACTTCTGTGAATTTTCATTATCCTTCCTCCTCATGAGTGAGAGAAATTAGAATATATCTTACAGATATGTGGGTAACGGAACAAGGCAATATTTCTTAAACTTACAGAAGGTAAACAATTTCTCCAAAACTAAATATATACTTGTTGATATTAGTTAACAGGGGTATTTACATCAACATTATTGTGTTTTGATGTATTTCTGATACATTTCAATACTTTTTCTGGTAGATGTTTTATAAGACCTCTTTTGCATCTGTTTATCCAGAAATCAAAGCCTTTGCTTATGCTTAATATTTAAGATGGAAAATGTTAGAAAAATGTATCTATGCCTACATTACACAAAAATATAGTCTTAGCTTTGATTTGACACCCAATTTGATATGCTCCTATGAACTTCACATGTTAGTGCTCATGGGTCCTTTTCGATGGAAATGACCTTTACCTTCCCATGCTGTATCACTCCTTCCTTACCTAGGACCAGTGTATTTCTGGCCCAGTGTCAGGATCCACTGAGCGTGGAGGATGATAAACTGATATTCTTCACAGCTTTATATTTATTTTCTCACAGAGATAGACCTTTCCATGTCCATTAGAACAAGCAAACACACACTGATGTTTTTGTCACAAAAAATTGCCAGACTGCCATCTGGGTGGATGAGGTCTAATTCCCTGGGCTGTCCTTAATCTGATGCTGAACCTAATCTGATAAATACTTGCCCTGCAACAATGATATTTCAGAGCAACACTGCAACATGGTGCATGTCATCATGATTGAATGGTTTGGTGTCATTCTAGTGTGAACTTCAGAGGAAGGTGTATTTACTTTCATCTTACTTGAGTCAACCACAGAATTAGGAAGCAGGGCCGGCCCGCTCATTAGGCAGAATTAGGTGCCCGCAAGTGGCGGCAGATTTACGAGTGGGCATTTTCTGAGCTAAACTGACCAAGACGTACCTCCAACAACATGTAAAACCTCACATAATTCTTCCCCAAAACAATGACAATTTCTCTCAACCAGTGGCATATGGGCTTTTTAGGTGAGCGTTTTACAAACGGTGGGCCTACTACTAAAACGTTTCAATTTCAGGCGACAGTGTAGGTTATGCCTCAGTAAGCATAAACCGATGCTGATGCCTTTTGGATGTCTTTTTTTGGTTCTGTCCAGACTGGGCATTTTCTTTTGTGCAGTCTGTAGCGGCCATGATTTCCACGTCCACGGACTTTGGTTTTTGGTCCGTTCCGGACCAAATCTGAACCAAACATAGATGTCTATAAATGACATTTTCAACTTTCATTCAGAACAAAAAATGAACATGATTTCAACGTCCGGAAAATATGTATTTTCAACTTTAATTCAGAACCGAAAATGAACCTGTTTTCAACATTTTGAAAATACATACACTGCTCAAAAAAATAAAGGGAACACTTAAACAACACAATGTAACTCCAAGTCAATCACACTTCTGTGAAATCAAACTGTCCACTTAGGAAACAACACTGATTGACAATAAATTTCACATGCTGTTGTGCAAATGGAATAGACAACAGGTGGAAATTATAGGCAATTAGCAAGACACCCCCAATAAAGAAGTGGTTCTGCAGGTGGTGACCACAGACCACTTCTCAGTTCCTATGCTTCCTGGCTGATGTTTTGGTCACTTTTGAATGCTGGCGGTGCTTTCACTCTAGTGGTAGCATGAGACGGAGTCTACAACCCACACATGTGGCTCAGGTAGTGCAGCTCATCCAGGATGGCACATCAATGCGAGCTGTGGCAAGAAGGTTTGCTGTGTCTGTCAGCGTAGTGTCCAGAGCATGGAGGCGCTACCAGGAGACAGGCCAGTACATCAGGAGATGTGGAGGAGGCCGTAGGAGGGCAACAACCCAGCAGCAGGACCGCTACCTCCGCCTTTGTGCAAGGAGGAGCACTGCCAGAGCCCTGCAAAATGACCTCCAGCAGGCCACAAATGTGCATGTGTCTGCTCAAACGGTCAGAAACAGACTCCATGAGGGTGGTATGAGGGCCTGACGTCCACAGGTGGGGGTTGTGCTTACAGCCCAACACTGTGCAAGACGTTTGGCATTTGCCAGAGAACACCAAGATTGGCAAATTTGCCACTGGCGCCCTGTGCTCTTCACAGATGAAAGCAGGTTCACACTGAGCACATGTGACAGAGTCTGGAGACGCCGTGGAGAACGTTCTGCTGCCTGCAACATCCTCCAGCATGACCGGTTTGGCGGTGGGTCAGTCATGGTGTGGGGTGGCATTTCTTTGGGGGGCCGCACAGCCCTCCATGTGCTCGCCAGAGGTAGCCTGACTGCCATTAGGTACCGAGATTAGATCCTCAGACCCCTTGTGAGACCATATGCTGGTGCGGTTGGCCCTGGGTTCCTCCTAATGCAAGACAATGCTAGACCTCATGTGGCTGGAGTGTGTCAGCAGTTCCTGCAAGAGGAAGGCATTGATGCTATGGACTGGCCCGCCCGTTCCCCAGACCTGAATCCAATTGAGCACATCTGGGACATCATGTCTCGCTCCATCCACCAACGCCACGTTGCACCACAGACTGTCCAGGAGTTGGCGGATGCTTTAGTCCAGGTCTGGGAGGAGATCCCTCAGGAGACCATCCGCCACCTCATCAGGAGCATGCCCAGGCGTTGTAGGGAGGTCATACAGGCACGTGGAGGCCACACACACTACTGAGCCTCATTTTGACATTAAGGACATTACATCAAAGTTGGATCAGCCTGTAGTGTGGTTTTCCACTTTAATTTTGAGGGTGACTCCAAATCCAGACCTCCATGGGTTGATAAATTTGATTTCCATTGATATTTTTTGTGTGATTTTGTTGTCAGCACATTCAACTATGTAAAGAAAAAAGTATTTAATAAGATTATTTCATTCATTCAGATCTAGGATGTGTTGTTTAAGTGTTCCCTTTATTTTTTTGAGCACTGTATTTTCACCTTTCATTCAGCACCTAAATTGAACCTAACTTCGACGTCTGAAAAATATGTATTTTAGACGTCTTTTCAATGTCATTTTGCTTACTGGGACTATTTTAGTTTTGCTAAAATACATATTTTCACCTTTCATTCAGCACCTAAATTGAACCTAACTTCGATGTCTAGAAAATAAGTCTTTCGACGTCTTTTCAACGTTATTTTGCTTACTGGGACTATTGTCGTTTTGCTGGGGGCAGCAATTTTTTTGTCTCCCTAGGGCAGCAGAACGGTAAGGACCGGCCCTGGCAGGAAGTGTATTACATGTCATGGGTTTGCTAAATACAATGTAACTAACTTATGCATTATGTTGTGTCGGCTAAACTGTATCCGCCGGCGTTGCAATTAGGTATTATGTATCATCACATATAATTCATTTGATTTCTAGCATACAATTAACACACCATGCATGCAATACATCAATCAAAAAACAATTACGCATTAATAGAACCTAACAGGGTAATGTGCAGATATTAGGAGCATACATTCAGCATCCACTTTTCTGTAAACAAATTCAAATCTACCCGGTTAGCTCCAGCAGAAGACTGTTGAGGCTGACTCCCGTTGTTGATTTCGCGCGCATCAAAACAAATATTTATTTCTTTAGATTATAGGAATATTGTAGATTGTGGCTTTAAATTGAAACTTTGTAAAATATATATATATATATATATAAATAAAACATTAGGACATTTGTGCAAAAATGTTAAACATTTTAATCATTTGAGGTAGAGTTTATGTTTTCCTGTGCCATGATTCTTGCATCGGACTGTAGGCTATACAGTAGTTTCAGTGGTGCAGGACATTTCATATGGAACATGTGATAGAAAGAAAATACATGATAGGCCTGTCTTCCCACATTTAGCCTAATAAGACCTCGTTAAACCCTGTTTACTGACTGTAAATTGTGATGCAGAGTGGCCAAAATATGATTGTGACTTTTCATTCTAAGTTAGGGTTTGCCATAGAAATTGAATCTAGTTCATTCTAGAATCATTGTAGTTCTGTGGGGTTTGATTTGATATCATCAGTGTAACAGATTTCACTTTACTGAGCGTGTCTCTTTAGCAATTAATCAATTAAGTGAACTTAAGTTTACCAAAATTGCAACCAAATATTCTGACCTGGACCGGTGGCCTGACTGGCCTAGCACCGCGGGCATGGACATTTATGCAGGCACAGCATGCAATGCGTTTACGCATAATCTATTTGGCTCATCCTGGCATATAGCTCAGGGTTTCATAGTCTAACATCCGCATTGGCATGTCACTCCATGAATTTGACTACCTTTACCCATAATGCTCATTGACTGAACATTCAAAATTGCCATGGCAATTATGCATCACAATAGTAATTATATTTATATGTTTCATCATCAAGGCCCAAGACATAAAGTAGTCTGAAGGCTTGTGTATCAATCATTCCATTGCTGACCCAGATAGGATACTCATCACATAAAGGACTGGCTTCATCTAGAATCATGCATACCTTTTCTGTGAGTACTCAGACATCAAATTCTTTACTTAACTCATGAGGACCCCTGAGATTGCAATATATGGAAACACTGTCTCATGTAGAATTGGTCATGTCATGTTCTTTCTCTGAAATGTATAACAAAATATTGACTTGATCGTTTCATTAAGGACGGTGCATCACAAGCTGGAAATAGTGGGCAAAATTGTGACAATGTTGCCCAAAATAACAGAGGCCAATATTTTCATGGAGGTAAGCACTGCACTTCTGACGGGTCTCATGATTGTATTACTTTATCTGAAAGTGAGAGAGTAAACCCTAGCTGTTGTTATTATTTTACCAGGGTTGGACCATCCCCCATATGCCATTAACAATTACGGGAATCTCCTATATGGCCAATGGAAATGGATGTGTCCCCTGTGAATGACTAACAATGGAGTAAGGTTTAACTTCAGTTTTACTGTTCAACAGTCATGGTGTGCTGAATGTTTTATTGCTGAACAACCATGTCTTTGTCCTCTAATCTGTCTCGCGTTCCTCCAACAGTAAGCAAGACATGCCAGCAGAGCTCACTGGAGCAGGGAGACATCCCGTCATCCCCTCGGCACCTGACAAGGTAAGGGCTTACTAAATAACACTAGTAACATCTGCACAAAGGGAATTCCTAATTAGATTGGTATTATTTGAGAAAGAATCCTAAAGATGGTCAAATGGGCATGAAGCCTCTCTCTTCATCTCAGTCTGTTGAACCACCTGATTTCCTCTAGGGCTAAGATTCAGGTCCTGCTGAACAATGTAAAGCAGTCGATGAAACACCTGCAGGGGCAGTTGAATAACATGCAGGGGCAGTTTATTGAGTTGCATACTGCTATCTCTCAGGTAGTGTCAGATGAGTCTTAGATACTGTAGAATAAGTCTGTAATCATGATGTTATGGTGAGGATGATGATTGAAATGGGGATTATTTTAATGATGATAGTAACATTAATGTAATTGTGTATGTATAGTATCAGTACACATACAAATGAGTGTGTATGTTTGGGATGGATCGGTGTCAATTACATTATAGATTGCAAGTGGTCGATTTTTCTTGAATGACTGTATGTGCTCTATACTTCATCCCAGAAGCCAACATTGCTGCACAGAGGGAGACAATCTCAACATCCATCACTGCATGGAGGGGGGGGGGGGGGGGGGTCTTCCCAAAGACCAGCGTCTCTGCACAGAGGGAAGGGATCCTCCCGAAAGCCTGCGTCCATGTGAAGAACGGAGACAATCGTCCACAACCACCATCCATCGTCCCCATGGTGGGACGAAAGTGGGAATGGGATGGTGGAGTGTATACGTCACTTGTAGATTTCTATTCCAAGAGAAGAGGTAATTTAAGCCTTATCTTATAAGAAATGAAA
Organism: Coregonus lavaretus; assembly: GCF_964263955.1. Lineage (NCBI taxonomy): Eukaryota > Metazoa > Chordata > Actinopteri > Salmoniformes > Salmonidae > Coregonus > Coregonus lavaretus. Next base: position 28,335,367 of record NC_140005.1, on the reverse strand, counting down.
TTGCCATTGTAAGAGTGTGAGAATTAGTTATGATAGATCAAATGCCTGCTACTCATGTGAGTGTATGGCTGTTATATTTTCATGCGTCCTCTAGCTATATAAAACAGGTTAAGCTCTAAGAATCTTTGTGACTGCCGGCAGTCTGGTTGAGAGTATCAGAGCGAGACACTCCTGCCTGTCAGCTAGTGATTGTTCTATATGGTGACATGAGCAGAGTGGCCTGACTCCCACTTATTACAGATGTCCGGAGTAGACATGTTGTGCATCCTGCTATGATGTCCATCACCAAGCCAGAACACTCCGAGGCCAACCCTCAAAGCCAGACTGGCAGCCGGCCAGTGGCTGAGCCTGAGACCCCTGCTGCTAAGAACACACCAAACAATGGTGGCTGGCTCAGCTGGGTCTTCTGGAGGGGAAAAGAGGTTAATCCGAAGGAGGATCATCTACCCGAGGATAAAGACAAATCGGTAAAGAACCTGTTATTTATATTCTATAGAGAGACACTTGTGAATTAATCTTTTTCTCTGTGGCTTGATTCACAGTGTTATTATTTTCTTCCTCAGATTGTCTGGGATCCAACCATGCACAGATGGGTTGACAAAACTGAGCCCAAGGCTGAGGTATACACTTAAATTCACTTAAATTTAAAGCAGTGAATGACCATTGTATTTCAACTATGAGAATGTTACTAAGAATTGTAAAATACGTTGATGTGTTTTACAGCACAAGCCTGTGCCACCACCTCCCCCGATGGGAATTAATGGATCTATGGAACTCTGGCAGTCTCCCCAAAGGTGTGAATCCTTACTCCATGAAAGCAGGTGAATATTGCTTTAGACTACATTAGGTTTAACTCCAAGAGTGTACCAGCCAATCACTGCTCTCTGTGGTGATCTCCTGCTAACATTTTCGCCACTAACAGTAGGTCTATGGGGCAATTATCCCAGGATGCTCTACCCTGATGGGACCACCACAAAGCGTCCAAGCCAGGGACCTGGACTGCTCCCTCCCTCACACTCCACCCTCATGGCGCCTATGGCTGTGCCATTTGAGTCTGCTCAACATAGCTGGCAGAATCTTGCTCTTGGCATTCTATCCTATTGAGGTATGATTCTGAACAATCCTTCCTAAATGTATCAATTTCATTAACTATGCCTTTACTTTACAGTAGCATATGGCTGAAGTAACAGTGATGTTAACTTTTTGTATTTTTCTCCCACAGGCAATTTTCCCAGAGTGGATTTCTTTATAAGGGGATTTTTCTGCATTTTCAAAGAATAAGAAAAATATTTAGCAAAGAAAAATATTATTTGCCGATAGTCGAAGGCGTTCTTACAGTTGAAATCGGAAGTTTACATATACCTTAGCCAAATTCATTTAAACTCAGTTTTTCACAATTCCTGACATTTAATCCTTGTAATAATTCCCTGTTTTAGGTCAGTTAGGATTACCACTTTATTTTAAGAATGTGAAATGTCAGAATAATAGTAGAGAGAATTATTTATTTCAGCTTTTATTTCTTTCATCACATTTCCAGTGGGTCAGAAGTTTACATACACTCAATTAGTATTTGGTAGCATTGCCTTTAAATTGTTTAACTTGGGTCAAACGTTTTGGGTAGCCTTCCACAAGCTTCCCACAATAAGTTAGGTGAATTTTGACCCATTCCTCCTGACAGAGCTGGTGTAACTGAGTCAGGTTTGAAGGCCTCCTTGCTCGCACACGCTTTTTCAGTTCTGCCCACAAATGTTCTATTGGATTGAGGTCAGGGCTTTGTGATGGCCACTCCAATACCTTGACTTTGTTGTCCTTAAGCCATTTTGCCACAACTTTGGAAGTATGCTTGGGGTCATTGTCCATTTGGAAGACCCATTTGCGACCAAGCTTTAACTTCCTGACTGATGTCTTGAGATGTTGCTTCAATATATCCACATAATTTTCCTTCCTCATGACGCCATCTATTTTGTGAAGTGCACCAGTCCCTCCTGCAGCAAAGCACCCCCACAGAATGACGCTGCCACCCCCGTGCTTCACGGTTGGGATGGTGTTCTTCGGCTTGCAAGCTGATCCCTTTTTCGGCCAAACATAACAATGGTCATTATGGCCAAACAGTTCTATTTTTGTTTAATCAGACCAGAGGACATTTCTCCAAAAAGTACGATCTTTGTCCCCATGTGCAGTTGCAAACTGTAGTCTGGCTTTTTTATGGCGGTTTTGGAGCAGTGGCTTCTTCCTTGCTGAGCGGCCTTTCAGGTTATGTCGATATAGGACTAGTTTTACTGTGGATATAGATACATTTGTACCTGTTTCCTCCAGCATCTTCACAAGGTCCTTTGCTGTTGTTCTGGCATTGATTTGCACTTTTAGCACCAAAGTACGTTCATCTCTAGGAGACAGAATGCGTCTCCTTCCTGAGCGGTATGACGGCTGCGTGGTCCCATGGTGTTTATACTTGCATACTATTGTTTGTACAGATGAACGTGGTACCTTCAGGCGTTTGGAAATTATTCCCAAGGATGAACCAGACTTGTGGAGGTCTACAATTAGTTTAGGTCTACACTGAGTTTGAAGGTAGGCCTTGAAATACATCTACAGGTACACCTCCAATTGACTCAAATGATGTCAATTAGCCTATCAGAAGCTTCTAAAGCCATGACATCGTTTTCTGGAATTTTCCAAGCTGTTTAAAGGCACAGTCAACTTAGTGTATGTAAACGTCTGACCCACTGGAATTGTGATACAGTGAATTATAAGTGAAATAATCTGTCTGTAAACAATTGTTGGAAAAATTACTTGTCATTTTGCCAAAACTATAGTTTGTTAACAAGAAATTTGTGGAGTGGTTGAAAAACTAGTTTTAATGACTCCAACCTAAGTGTATGTAAACTTCCGACTTCAACTGTAATTAAAAGACTCAAGCATATCCCTCTCTCCGTCATTTCATCATGTTCATATAGCTTTGATGTGTTCATCATTATGCCTTAATTTCAAATAAATGGGGAAAATAGCACCATCTAATTTCATTATTAATATTGCCTATGCATTATTTTGTGGTTGAGGCACATAGCTGGATGATCTACACAACATATGGCAAATGCCAATGACTCGCTATGATAAATTCTGAGGTCAACTTCAACTGAACGAGTTCCCATGAGCTTGAAAGTATTCACTTTTTTGTGTATCATTGAATAGGCTATGCTTCAGTTAGTTCACACAATAATATCCATAGTACAATATACAGTACTTCTTTATTGAGAAATATAACAGAAATGTAGCAAAAATGGCATCATTTTCTGAGCTACGTAGAGTCTAGACTACATCTATTGGCAATTTGTAAACTCTTCACTGGTCAAACACATGAGCAGTTATTAGTTACAATTGATTTCTTGAAAATGTTGCTGCTAATGTAAAGCAAGCATCCAAAGAATGAGTAAAACCTCAATTCAAGGAACATATTAGCCATCACTAGCTACATGAACATGAGCTACACCTTTAAAACGGAACTGATATGCACTCTTTTGGAAGGCGAGATTGATAGTGGGCATTCTTGGATGAGTCTTATTTCCTGCTGATGCTAGCAAGGCTGCATATCTGGACCCTGCTTGCACTTGCTATAGCTTCCAATTAACAGCTTATCCATTCTCATCAGCTCCCTACCCAGTGGTGTGCACACACGACTCCCAAACATCTGGTTGGTGGTGTTGGGGAGATGGTCAGAAAACACTGGCACATAGTTTGGTAAAGGTCTCTCTGCTCTGTGGTTACCCTGTGTGGACAAGTGGGCACAACGTTTAGGGTCATACCAACTTCAGATCAGGATCATGCAGCATTGATATCAACAAGAGATTGTGTTAAAAGAAAACAGTGGACTATTTAACGAGATAATAAATTGGCAAATTATTTACCAGCTGATCATAGTTCTTGAGAAAACTCCAATTCTTCTGCCTGTTGATCAAAACACAATTATATGATTGTAGGCCTATTTGGTTGCCTATACCACGACTGCCCCCTTTCATTGAAACCACGGAAGCTCAAGGCCGACAGCGGTACTGCAGGCATTGTTAGCAGAAAACAGGATCCACCATTATAGTGGATGGAATAATGTCAATCTTCGTGTAAATAAATACAAATTCCGAAGACAATCATAGTACCAATAATTCCTTCTAATACACCAGATGTATGTCCTTGAACCGATTATTTTAAAATCGCACCCAGAAGAAGTTATAAGGATAATTTATATAGTTGCCAATGGCAGCCTGCAGTACCCAGGTCAGCCTTCAAATTGAGTTACTCAATGAGAGGGTGCAGCACTGAGCTAGCCTGCAACATCACTTCCTGGAATAGTCTGCACATGTTATATGACCATGTTATGTCTCCATGAGACACCATTTTAACCTACTTTATTTGGGGGTTTCCACTAGATAGCACAGCCACAAAGTCAAAATTGGCTGAATCGTAAAAATTCAAGAAAACAAAAATGTGCTTTTTGGTCTCAATTTAAGGTTAGGCATAAGGTTAGCAGATTTGGCTTCAATGCGCTATTGAGTCTTCACAAAGGAATGAAATGGTGTCACGTGATCGATGGCGTTGTCCATTCATATACAGTCATTGGTCTATACTCCTAAAACGCAGTTGTGTCATGGGCCTCAGGCCTACATTTCATTGGGTACCAAATAACATTGTCAGCATTTATATGTTTATTTCTTCAAGAATAAATGGAAAAGATAGGCTGTATCATGAATTGGAATTAAATTCCTATTAAACAACAGTGAAGATTTCGGATTCAGATTGGGCTACCTGTATGAAATGTGCACTAAAGATAGACAGGTAAAAACGATAAGGAGGGAAATAATTCATGCTGTGCATTCTAAAAGCAGCCATTACCATTCTTTCACTCCATTCCTCTCTGCGCGCACGAACTCGCGCCACACTTGATCCTGTTTGACTGGGTCGCGAGACAAGGGGGTCTGCCAAGGACTCTCTCCGCCGCCGGGGGTTCGAGTCCTGTCCGGCGGAAGTTTGTACACAGAGACGGAGGACTGTGATATCAAAGCGACGTTAGGTCGGTCTGGCAATCGGTAGCCTGCTGAAGTTGCGCGTTTGTTGCCTTTCGTATCCATTCTAACTTTGCAAAGACAAATTGTATGAATTTTAGAACAGAGTGCGGATGTGCCCCCAATCACTACTGCTTTTGTAGACTCAGCTCTCTATTGTTTACTTGTCCGTCTCCCCGGGAGACTGTAGGGTAATTCAGCTCTATTCATTAGCCCAGTCATTGGTTTCCACAACTATACCGTTACAGTCTGTACGGGACAGAAGATAAGCCCTACCGATGCCTATTCAAAGCCCATTTCCCGAGACAAAATAAAATATAATTATTCTTTGGGCGGCAATAATCAATCCGTGCTGTCAATGCAACAATTTAGGCCTGTGTTGTGTGCTGGGAAGATAGATCTGCAATAAAAGATTGTTGCACTAAAGCTTTTAGTTTTTATCATGGAATTATATCAGTAGAATAGCCTATTATAGATTTTGAGAATGTTAACACAGGATTAACATTCAAAAAAAAAAAATCAATTCAAATCAAATCGGATTGGACTCAATAGAATGTCAACCAGGATTGTAGGCTAAGGAAATTGTTGACATGACATATTAATATGGCCTGAGTGTAGAAAACATTAGGAACCCCTTCCTAATATTGAGCTGCACCCCATTTTGTCCTCAGAACAGCCTCAATTTGTGGGGCCATGGACTCTACAAGGTGTCGAAAGCATTACACAGGGATGCTGGCTCATGTTGACTCCAATGCTTCTCACAGTTGTGTCAAGTTGGCTGGGTGTCCTTTGGGTGGTAGACCATTCTTGATACACATTGGAAACTGTTGAGCGTGAAAAACCCAGCAGCGTTGCAGTTCTTGACACACTCAAACCCAGGGCTGCCAACTTTTGTAGAAAGAAAGCATTGGAGTGTGATTTTCTATCTTAATTTCGTTGCCCCCTGGCACAACCCCCAGGAACATTTTACTGTTTTAAAGCTAATTCCCTGCAATTCTACATACAGTATTTCGACATGGCCTTAGGCCTATGACCAGAGTGGAAAATTCAAAAAATAGGTGTATCCAGGATGCTTTGGACATTAAATTAACACTCAAAGGTTGACGACTAATACTTTGAGATTTTTTGGGAATTCAATTTAAAGTATGCTAATATTTAAACATATTATTTAGGTGGTTTGACATTTCATTCAGACAGTAATGAAATGAGATGGGGAGACAGGAAAATGGGAGAAACAGTGGGAAGGTTGGAAGCAGGGATTGGTTCCTGTTCTCAGGTGAAAGTTGTATGCAACACGTGCCTGGGAGTGTTACCACTACACCAAGGTTCTGCACAGGAAATACTCATATTAATAGTTGATGGCAGTGGGTAACCAAATCATAGACTGCATTCTCCTTGTCCATAGACTGCTTTCAAGGTAAGGACACAAACATTTAGTAATTTGGGTGAACTATCTCTTTAAAATAGGGCTGGAAGAAAATCCTGCTTCCTCTCCAGGAGGGTTGGCCACCCCTGATCTATAATTCCTAAGTGCTGGGTTTTATAACAACAAAATGTACTTATTATAACAATTAATTTTCAGGTGGTTTATGCCTACTAGTTGAAGATCCTTGCCATCCTCTTACTCTACATAGACAAAACATTATGTGTTTATGAGTTGAGTCCCCCTACCATCTCTGCCTAGCATGTGCACAATACTAAAATGTCACATTATATTTGAGGCCTGGAGCATTTAATATCCCATGCTTATTTTTATGACTTATTCAAAACTTGGCATAAATGGCTGCAACAATACATTGCCTAACATTATTCCTTTTCAAAGACAAAAGTATGCATATTAGATTTCAAATATGTATTTACACTGGCACAATTGTGAAGAAGTGGAATAATAAAATAAGTGTGGGGAATAACAGTAGTGTTCTTGCTGACAAGCACAGTTTTGGGTTCACAATCTGTTTGACAAAATTATTTTCATAGTTACAAATCAGGTCATCCTACCAAACATCCCTACTAAAACATACTGTAGGCCTACGTCTGCTGCCTTTTCGTTGTCACAGCCTAAATGCCAAACGAGGAAACAACATTGTACATAAAACAGCGCTTTATAAACTCAACAGAGAACGTCCTCTCTCTCCATTTAGCTAGACTCTAGTCTTGAGGGGCGTTTCTTTAAAATGCGCATCCAATACCCTTGATCCCTTACATAACTAGACCAATCATATGCTTCAATGTGCCGCGGTTCACAGTGCTGTGGCAGGACAGGACAATGATAGAGGTTCCGCTCGTGATGTTGAATTGAAGGCGCAGATACTCCCATTTCAAAACGATTTGGAGCACAATTGAAAAGTTAACCCACTGACTATACAATGAACTAATTCGAAAATAAAGTAGTACTTCTCAATGCGTGAGATATAAGAGGTGTGGCGAGCAGGGGCGGCCTGTTCAATAGGGCGATATGGGCGACGCACTGCCAAACGGGAAAAGGAAGGGATTTTTTTTCTAATCAATTATATCACGGCAACAGTAGTTATCAGTGTTGTAATCTATACGTCTGATCTGCCACAGTGCCACACTGCCACTAAATGTCGAATCAGGCTAAAGTCGTGCTTCAAATGGCTCCCCCCCCTTTTGGGGCGATTTCAGTCAGGTTGAAAATCGCCCAGAAGTCTGTAATAGACTCCCATGTTAAATCTATTTTTTTCAAATTTCAGAGCCTTCAATACAATCTCAATGGGTGTCTGTGGGCTTGCACTTACGCGCTTTCGTCATACGTTACGTAACCATGAACGTAACTGAGAAAAGAGTGGATTGTTTGAAAGAAGTTCCTTTTTGTCGGCGAACAAATGAAAGATAAATTGGCAACGAAACAATTAGGACCTCCCAGACCAAATTTAATAATTCAACAGGTTTCTACTAAAGGCGGAAAGTCCTACACCCGAGGATTTTCCAAAAATTGGTACGAACGAAAAAAGACATTGCCACTCACTCAACTGGATGACGAGGGATACAGGCTAGCTGTCCGCCGCCACAACGATGAGGTTAGTGTTGATAATCACAAGTTTACTGGATGTGGATATGGTGTAATAAAGGCAGTTTATTCAGAGGTAAATATATCTGGAATCGCGTTCACGGACCCGTTCGTCAAACTCTTAGGGAGCTATAAATTAAGCCCCATTACTTACCATATCAGATAAGAGAAATTGCTGCAGCTACATATATTTTACATCCTGGCCCTACATAGTTCACTATTTGCATCACTTACCAAAATATTACATGTGGTCATATATGCTTGGAAAGTGGAGATGCCATAGAACGTCAAAAAAGTAAACATTGCTGGAGACACATTGCCGTTTTGGAGAAGACATCGCGTTTGCTAGCGAAGAGATTTGTTGTGGCAAATGAACTTGGGCTGGGAATTGCCAGGAACCTCACGATAAGATATATGCATCAGCATTGCGAGTATCATGATTCTATACGTATTGCGATTCGATACTGTGATTTTATTGCGCACCATATGTCTGTTGCAGAGGGATCAGAAAGCCATGAGAACGAGTTTTGATCAGTCATGGAAATAAAAGTGCTGAAAACAAATTTGCTCCCAATGTGAAAAGATTGAGAACAAGCTATGAAGGAACAATAATGGTGTTTTGGTGCAGGTACAGCCAACTAGCGCTAAAATATTGCGATATTGTCAATACAGTATATCGTAAAGTATCACTATGTAACTCGATTTCTTTCACCCCAATCCCTCAAATTAACGGTAAATAACTGAATTGTTTGCCCCACATTTAGCTAAGATGATTAGCTAGCCAGCTAAAATGTTTTATTTAGTTAGCAGTCGCATCTACAATAGTTTACTGTCAATAACATGTCTCCAAAAATGACGTGGTGTCTCCAATTGTGTTGACATTTTACAATTGCAATGCGCATCCATGAGTATCCACTTTCTGTAGCTCAGCTGGTAGAGCATGGTGCTTGTAACGCCAAGGTAGTGGGTTCGATCCCCGGGACCACCCATACACAAAAATGTATGCACGCATGACTGTAAGTCGCTTTGGATAAAAGCGTCTGCTAAATGGCATATTATTATTATTATTATTATTATCTGAAGAGAGCCCCGAAACATTGTGTGCAGACATTTTATGCAATAAATGAAGTAGGTTCAATCTAGTAGTTCTGATCTTCTGATTGGTCCTGATGAGTTGGGCGAGGTCCCCTGCAGGCTACTGTCACTGTTGCATTGGCTCTGAGTCGGGTTCTCTGTCTTCAAATGTTCAGCCTAAGAGAGGGGATTTTTGTGTGTGTGTGTGTGTGTGTGTGTGTTTAACAGTGATGATGTGTGTGTGTGTGTGTGTGTGTGTTTAACAGTGATGATGTGTGTGTGTGTGTGTTTGTGTGTGTGTGTGTCCTCAGAGCAAGAACTCGTGAGTTGGAAGAACTGAGAGGCCTATGGCGTGGGTGTTGTCCTTGGCCACCTGCTGACAAGGCTGACAAGATAGGACCCTTTTGTCCATTGTTATTGGATAGGAACAGAACTTATAACCAGCTCCTGACCTAAATAGATCTTAGCACAACATTTTACTCAACATATCATATTCCATATTCACTATAACAAATATATTTACTACGACATTAGCAAGAACCGCCACATCCTCAGCCGGCTAATCCAGTGTGTGAAGTTTTGCGGAGTGTTTGAGTTAGCTTTGCGAGGCAAAGATGAAACTGAGGGCTCCACCAACCCTGGTAAGCCAACACTTTTGAGATCAGTCAATAAATGCTTCTGGTATTGACTTATATGCTGCCCCTGTCTTCATGTTGTTGCTGGACATATCTTTTTTTAAATGTGTGTAGGTCACCTAAATCATCAGAAAAATTGCCCCTCCTGAGAATTTTTTCAGGAGCCGCCACTGGTGGCGAGTGAGAAGAGGGTCAAATGCGTGTCTCACGGCCAGTGCGTGAGAGTTGGCGATACTGCTCCAACCCGTGTGCCTACTACCTACCATACCCCCGGTCTAAGGCACTTAAATCTTTTGTCTTGCCCATTCACCCTCTGAATGCCACACATACACAATCCATATCTAAAAAATCATTCTTTAACCCGTCTCCTCCCCTTCATCTACACTGATTGAAGTGGATTTACAAATTACATCAATAGTATGTTATGGCAAGAGCAGGTGTTCCTAATGTTTTGTACATTCAATGTAATAGTCCCGTGTAGCTCAGTTGGTAGAGCATGGCGCTTGCAACGCCAGGGTTGTGGGTTCGATTCCCACGGGGGACCAGTATGAAAATGTATGCACTCACTAACTGTAAGTCGCTCTGGATAAGAGCGTCTGCTAAATGACTAAAATGTAAATGTAATTGTCCACGTGAGAATTGAGCTTTGGAAAATATATCCACAAGATGGAACCCTAATGTAACTCCAGGTGACTTGCTGTGGCTGTGGACCGTCCTATATTGTTATCTCTGGTTCTAAAATGAAGCATTTTTTATGGACAGGTTCAGTGGTGTTGTGGAGGGTATATGCAGGTATAAGCCTATACCCACTTTTTTTGTGGGCATTGTGTATACTCACTTCTTAATCGCCACAATGCATTCGGAAAGTATTTAGACCCCTTGACTTTTTTTTCACATTTTGTTACATTACAGCCTTATTCTAAAATGGATTTTTTTTTTATATCCCCCTCATCAATCTACACACAATACTCCATAATGACAACGCAAAAACAGGTTTTTAGAACTTTTTACAAATGTATAATAAAAAAGACCCTTTACTCAGTACTTTGTTGAAGCACCTTTGGCAGTGATTACAGCCTTGAGTCTTATTGGGTATGATACTACAAGCTTGGCACACCTGTATTTGGGGAGTTTCTCCCATTCCTCTCTGCAGATCCTCTCCAGCTCTGTCAGGTTGGATGGGGAGCGTCGCTGCACAGCTATTTTCAGGTATCTCCAGAGATGTTCGATCGGGTTCAAGTCTGGGCTCTGGCTGGGCCACTCAAGGACATTCAGAGAAGCCACTCCTGGGTTGTCTTGGCTGTGTGCTTAGGGTCATTGTCCTGTTGGAAGGTGAACCTTCGCACCAGTCTGAGGTCCGGAGCGCGCTGGAGCAGGTTTTCATCAAGGATCCCTCTGTACTTTGCCCCATTCATCGTTCCCTCGATCCTGACCAGTCCCTGCCGCTGAAAAACATCCCCACAGCATGATGCTGCCACCACCATCCTTCACCGTAGGAATGGTGCCAGGTTTCCTCCAGATGTGACGCTTGGCATTCAGGCCAAAGAGTTCAATCTTGGTTTCATCAGACCAGAGAATCTTGTTTCTCATGGTCTGAGAGTCCTTTAGGTGCCTTTTGGCAAACTCCAAGCGAGCTGTCATATGCCTTTTACTGAGGAGTGGCTTCCGTCTGGCCACTCTACCATAAAGGCCTGATTGCTGGAGTGTTGCAGAGATGGTTGTCCTTCTGGAAGGTTCTCCCATCTCCATAGAGGAACTCTGGAGCTCTGACAGAGTGATCATCGGGTTCTTGGTCACCTCCCTGACCAAGGCCCTTCTCCCCTGATTGCTCAGTTTGGCCAGGCAGCCAGCTCTAGGAAGAGTCTTAGTGGTTCCAAACTTCTTCCATTTAAGAATGATGGAGGCCACTGTGTTCTTGGGGACCTTCAATGCTGCAGAATTTTTTTTGTACCCTTCCCCAGTTCTGTGCCTCGACACAATCCTGTCTCGAAGCTCTACGGACAATTCCTTCGACCTCATGGCTTGGTTTTTGCTCTGACATGCTGTGGGACCTTATATAGACAGGTGTGTGCCTTTCCAAATCATGTCCAATCAATTGAATTTACCACAGATGGACTCCAATCAAGTTGTAGAAACATCTCAAGGATGATCAATGGAAACAGGATGCACCTGAGCTCAATTTTGAGTCTCATAGCAAAGGGTCTGAATACTTATGTAAATAAGGTATTTCTGTTTTATATAAAAAATAAATAATTTGAAAACATGTCTAAAACCTGTTTTCGCTCTGTCATTAAAAAAAAAAAAAATAAGGCTGATGGATCAGATCAGAATGTTTAGCTTAAAAATCTTCCAAAATGTGATTTGCAGGAAAACACTGTTCTAAAATGCGCACTCCACATGCGAGCGGTTTCATGGACAGAGATGGAAATATCTTTTATAAATTTAGAAAGAGGGGAGATCTAAAGATGCAACAACTACCATGGGTTGTTAATATGACTAGGATAATAGCTTTGGCTGCTAGACAATGAAATAAAGTTGATTTGAAAACCAATAGAACAGGAGAGCGCATATGAGGAAGTCTTTTTAAATAATTGCCTCCATCTTCCATGGTGGGATTAAAATGTCCAGGTTTCAAACAATTAAGGAACAGGAATCATATCGCAATGCTAATGATAGGCCTAACCGTATTCTGGTAGATGGAAAGGCTTTCCCCAAAACATTCTCAGTTAAATGTTAACTAGCTACAAAGTAGCCTATGCCTACCTGGCAGAATGATATCATTTTTATTTACATAAATCCAGTGGCCATTTGTTTCAAGTATGGGTAGCTGCAGCCCAATATGGCGACTGGAGTATGGGCGAGTGGGTGTGTGGAAAGCGAATCAGCTAATTGGGCAGATTTGTTGCCACTCAAGACCGTTTTGTGTGGCTGATTGGGCTGCACGACGAGTCGATAACCTGGTGACCAGTGCACCGGTGTTGTATCGACATCCATGCTGACTTGAGGGTTCTTCCTAATGGGTATCACGGTCATGTCACCAGCAGTAGCTAACATGGCAATTGTTTTCCCTCACATCATTTTATTTCAAGTAGGATAGCAGCCTGCACAATAAATAACTAATATTGATAACCATCTAGATGTCACCTTGATACATAGGGCCTACATACAGTCTACTACTCAGTGGGGAGGGCATGAAAGGCAACAACTCCGGGACACAGTTCCCTTCGCTCCCGCTTGCCAAGCACTACTGTCCTGCAAGGGCGTGGGAAGTTGCTACCGAGTAGCCAATATCAGGGTGAAAGTCACAGTAAGCACACGCATACAACGCACGAAGCAAGAGAACACCCATCATCAATACTTTTAATAAAAAATAAACAATCATCCGTTTTATAACTGAACATTTGCAATTTTTGTGTAAAACTAACAGTGAAATACAACTCAGACTCATCCTCTGGCTTCAAAACAGAAGTCTAATCTCTCAAGGCAAGGTAGATGCGTGGTAAGAAACGGAAGGAAAAAAACACTGCTCAATCAAAACCATCTAACCTATAGCTGTCACGACTTCCTCTGAAGCTGACTCCCCTCCTTGTTCGGGCAGGCTTCGGTTTTCGTCGTCACCGGCCTTCTAGCCACTGCCGCTCCATATCTCATCATTCCATTTGTCTTGTCTTGTCAATTATACCCTCATTAGTACGTGTTTAAGTGTTCCCTCTGCCCCCTTGTCCTTGTGGGTGATTGTTCATTGTGAGGATTAGTAGCTTGGTTGAGCTCAGTATTTTGTATTGCCGGGGTATTTTCCCCATGTGCCTGTTTTGCGCACTGGACTGGTTACGATGGATTACGGAATAAACTCTGTATACTGTGATTTACCCTCCTGCGCCTGACTCCTTCAAATCAAGCATCACAGAATCACCCACCCGCTATGGAGTCAGCAGGAGAGGAGCGCATGCCTGGAGTCGTGGCACGGGTCCAGGAGCATTCAACAATGCTAGCTAGCTACTGTGATTTACCCTCCTGCGCCTGACTCCTTCAAATCACGCATCACAATAGCAGAGCGCTTTCGACACACCCACTCCTTTCCACACGCCCACTACTTTCCTTTCGACACACCCACTATTTTCCACTCGCCCACTACCTTCCTTGCGACACACCCACTCCTTTCCACACGTCCACTACTTTCCTTTCGACATACCCACTTGCCCATACTCTGGTCGCCATATTCTAATTTAATTTGCAAACTCCAGCTCATGTGCATTACAGAAACACTGCTAACCAAACAACAGTGCTAGGTAACTACACTAAAAAATACAAATTTCTTCGATTTTTCCCAGACCTTAAAAGTGGTCTCCTGATGTGGTTTAAGCATTGTTGTGGACTTAGAACATCCGGTTTAGTTGTTGTTAGATTTAAAAAGTGTGACATTGACAGTGAAAACCTGAAAGAAATCTACATCAGAAATCTGTGACTGACTGTGAAAGACCAATTTGGGATTCATAATTTTAGGTCATTCAGAGGGTATGTCACTGTTTGCAATAGAAGTCTTCACATAGGGCACCATTCCTTCGCCGGGTGGGCCGTTGGGGAAATTAGTGTATACCCCCTTCTACAGGCACCACTACACTACTGGACAGGTTGTTGAGGTCTGGAGACAGTTTACAACACAGTTCAAGACTATGTTAATGTGTCTGTGTCGTGTGTGAAAATGGGCAGCTTCAGTCAGCTATTTAGTATTTACTTAAAGGTGTCAGCATACATAGGTTCGGTTTGCTTCTAGCAGAACTCAGCTAGACGTGCTCGCATATTCCCTAAAGAGCTTCACTTGAAAAACAAGAAAAAAGTGGCAATATTACTGTTTGTCCCTCTTGAGACGCCATAGCAACAACATAGCCAGTATACACTTCCTCAAAATAGTCAGAATTAATCTAAGATAAATCAAGAAATCTGAAATAAATGTTCACGTTTTTGCAGAGGTCTTAGTCGCACAATTTTATATCTGACTAAGATGTTTCATGCAGTATTTCTCAAGTGAAAAAATGTGCATGAAAACTAGTTGTCTCTCGTTGAATGACAACAAACACTTTATGTTCCCACTCCTAGTAGGAGTAGTACTGTTGACCAATCACTGACGAAGGGGTGTAGATTTCGGCTACCGAAATTCGACTTGCCTCAAGAAAAAATGTTGTGTGCACGAACAGCTGAAAAAACCCCTGCTGAAGACCAAAACGAACAAAAACGTCACTGAATGTTGTCATAATATGTCTGCAAACTTCTTTTGACTGGGAAGCATACTGTAAGCTAGCTTTAGGCAGCTCAGCCTTCTATTCACAAGATCCCAACTTTTCTTTAGTTCTTATTGGTCAAGGTCACACCAGTCAGAATTATGTTAGCCTATCAGCAGTCAGTATTCCCAGGAAGTTCAGTGTAAGACCCCAGCATAAGCAGGGGGTTGTGACTAGATAGAGTACAGCTACGACCGGAAGTTACTTTTCGTAGCAAGTTAGGAGAGCATTTTAGCTAACCCTAACCCTTTTCCTAACCTTAACCTAATTCTCCTAACCTTCCAAGTTAATTGTCCTAACCTGCTGCGTAAGTTCTCCTAACCTGCCACGAAGAGGTCACTTCCGGTCATAGCTGTATTCCACCTAGCCAGAACCCGAGCAGGGCAGATGTCAGAAACGTGCTTTCACCATCCTGATGAGCATTTCATGTTATCCCTCCTACTACTCTTCCTCCTGTGGTCACAGCACATTTGCTGTTCTGAGGTTTTATTGCCATGACAGGTCCCCAACAGCTCCCCGAAGCGCAAGAAGTATGAATGCACTGACTTCTGCGGAGGCCGCATCGCAGTGAATGCTGTACGGCCACAGCAGATGTCGGATTGACCATGCAGAGCCTTTAAGACCCTCTTTTACAGATGCACCATTGAGAGCATCCTGTCCCTGTCGGGCTGCATCACCGCCTGGTACGGAAACTGCACCATCCGCACCAACGCATCACCGGGGGCACACTGCCTGCCCTCCAGGACATCTACAGCACCCAGTGTCACAGGAAGGCCAAGAAGATCATCAAGGACCTCAGTCATCCGAGCCACGGCCTGTTCACCCCGCTACCATCTACAAGTCGGAGACAGTACAGGTGCATCAAAGCTGGGACCGAGAGACTGAAAAACAGCTTCTATCTCCAGGCCATCAGACTGTTAAATATCAACCACTAGCCGGCCTCCGCCCAGTACCCTGATTTTAGTCACTGTTACTAGCCGGCTACCACCCGGTACTCAACATAGAGACTGCTGCCCTATGTACATAGTCATTGAACACTGGTCACTTTAATAATGTTTACATACTGTTTTACCCACTTTTCAGATACAGTATATACCGTATTCTAGTCAAGGCTTATCCTATATAACTACTGCTGCACCTTTTCTATTCATGTACTGTCCATAATGTCTATACACACCATCATATATATATTTATATTCCGGACTCTGATATTGCTCGTTCTAATATTTATATATTTCTTAATTCCTTTATTTAAATTATTTTGGATTTGCGTGTTTTGTTTTGTATTGTTAGGTATTACTCCACTTTTGGAGCTAGGAACATAAGCATTTCACTACTCCCGCAATAACATCTGCAAAATATGTGTACGCGACCAATAAAATGTGATTTTTTTATTTGATTTACTCGCCGATAGCCGACACCCGCATAGTTGATGTTGTGGCAGTGTTGAAGGTGTAACTGCGTTGCAGCTGTCAAATCTGTCACGACTTCCGCCGAGGCTGCTTCCCCTCCTTGTTCGGGCAGGCTTCGGCGTTCGTCGTCACCGGCTTACTAGCCACTGCCACTGCCGCTCCATTATTCATCATTCCATTTGTCTTGTCTTGTCAGTCACACACACCTGGTTCTTATCCCCTCATTAGTCCGTGTGTAAGTGTTCCCTCTGCCCCCTTTGTCCTTGTGGGTGATTGTTTAATTGTGAGAGTAGTGTAGCTTGGTGGAGCTACTCATACCTTGTTATTGCCAGGGTAGATTTTCTCCTGTGCCTGTTTAGTTTGTCGTTATCCAGCGCTATTTGTGTATGACGGAATAAACTCTGCATTCGGTGATTACCCTCCTGCGCCTGACTCCTTCTATCACACTCATCACAAAATCGGTGAGCAGCTGCTTTTGATCATTGTCACGAAACCACTCGCGTTAGAAGTTCAGAAAGAAAGTGTAGGCTATATATAGAAATAATGACACTCAAATAGAAAATCATTAAACAAAATAATGAGGATTTCTATCAACCTAATCGAGGTGTAGATTACATCTCACATTGCAGTGTTCGAACTTGTAAACAAGGCTGCATGGGATTTCTCTTAATGCGACTCTGTGCAGCCAATGGCAATGTCCCTTTAGTTATGTGCTGCTTGTGGATTTGACAGCTCTAATGCAGTTCCACCCCCGACACCGCCAAAACAACCGCTATGCGGATGTCGGCTTAAAGCGGATCTGATTGAATATAACCCTTAATGTGTTATCACTGTGCTTGATCTAATAGCACAACCAAATGACCTGGATTGCAGTAAATTGACATGACATTAAAGTACATGGTGCAAGTGATCAATGCCGTTTGAGATTCTGTGCAGATTATTATAGCAATTGTGAAGATTTTCACAGTCCTGCGACCCTGAACATGCACGCTTTCTATGATTACATAAGAAGACATTTATTGTTACAGTAATTTCTAAATGTGGCCATGGATGTGTTACTCATTTTAAGGTGGAATAACTACTGTTACATTAGTTTGTAAGACAGTAAATAGCCTAATGTTAAGGCTGTCTTACAAAAGTAATATTGAATTGTGTTTGGTTGACAACACAACCAAATATCAACATTTGAAAGAGATGTATCTACTGCTTAGATAGCCACTGGCTTAATCCTATTCTTTAACTTTTATTTTAGGTTGAGATGGAGACGTGAATTCAACATTTATTATTAACTTGAAGATTCCATTTGAAATCAACCAAAGCTGGAAACCCTAGGCCTATATTCATTGTCTATTTTTAGTTGAATCCTGGGCTGAATTTAAACAATAGCTGTTGATGACTTCCCAAATGCTATATAGGCCTGAAAAGGATCATTGATGATATATGCTTGATAAAGTATGGTTACATTTAATTTTCTCTGTTGAACCTACCCTCCTTTGGAATGATTTCGATAGCAACAGTGAATCTATTAACTGGAGATTTCTCAACAATCATTCTCACGATAGCACATTGGTAATAGTCAGTGACAAATATCAAAGCGAAGCAGCGCTTGGCTTGGTTAAAACCCTGGATGGGAGACTGAAGGGGTAGTTGTAGATACTGTATATCAACTCTCAAGTAGGATGTGTTGCCTTGCCTATTGTTTTTTTGTATTCTTATAGTGGATATTACGTTGAATATCTAATGTTTCAAAGGTACAAATTCAACATATGTTTGTCTATGACATAATCCTGTGGTTGGAATTTTACCCTTAAAACAAGTTTGATGACTTTTTTCAAATCCAATGTATTTTCCACATAGATACCACGTCACAATACGTTGACAAATTATGTTGAAACAATGTTGATTTAACCAGTTTGTGCCCAGTGGGATGTCATTCTTATCAGTGCTACAGCCTAAGTTTATTTATTTCAGCTTTTCAGAACCACAAGTTAATATCTGTACTGTATTGGATTCCAGGGGTGGTCAGATGTGTGAATGAATTAACTAATTAATGAATTACATTTTATTTTTGTGTCAAATAGCCAGTTGGCATCCCATCCCTTATGGGATTAATTGACACATAAACAAACATGAGAATAATTCACTGTGATAATTCAGTAATAATCCTTCTGGTGTTCTGTGCAGTGCGCACCGCATAAAGAGTGAAAAATAAATCAATACATAATAGTAAATAAAGTTATCCATCTTCTCCAACCTGGACATCCGCATCATCCTTGTTCTGACCGGACATTCTGTAGTGGTTACTACCTGCCTTAAGCCAACACCTAAGGTTTCTTCTAACATTCATGGTCCTTCGATTCTTTATTACCCATCCCTATTTTTCAGTGTGAGTATTGTACTGAAACAGACAGCAAGTGTGTGAATAGCGACTGACAAAGTGTGTGGAAGTGTGGGACAGTTGGACTGAAACTGTGTGTGTGTGTGTGTGTGTGTGTTTTAGAAACCATGGCATGATACAGAGCAGTGTTGATGTTTAGCAATGGAGGTTGGTGTGAAATTTGGTGGAGGGTGACGGTGTGTGCCCACTGCACTGAGCTTTAGTACAGCTAAAAGTGCCCTTATGGTCTGTTTTTCACTACTAGGCCAGGTTATTGAAACACAGTGTCATATAATATCCGACAGCTGTGTCCCCCCATGGCACAGCATGTGTCCTATTGGATAACATAACACACATAGGCAGTCAGAGAGCAGTCAAAATAGACTACTCAGTGAAAACTGAAATCCTACATCGGAATGCTGGAGAATTGTAACAACTGTGCAATGCTAAATAATATGATACTCAGAAATTCAATCATACAAAGACAAATTTAAAGAGAATACATTTAACTTTGATATATTGACAGTTTTATGTGTCAATGGACTATAAATAATTAATTGTGTTAATTGAGGGAAATATATTTTTGACTGACAGATGTAGTTGTCTGTGATGGCTTATGCCTCCCCCATGGCTCCTCATCTCTGTCCTTAATAGGACATTTAATTGTGCCAGCCAAACTGGAGGAGATGACAGTTCCACATTATGGAGAATCATCTCTATGAGCATTTACGCCACAAATGTCTGCCCACTAACAAGCAGCATACCTTTCACTGCATGCTATATCAATATGGCTGCAGCTAACAGCAGCCTTTATTCAATCAGTATTTTTCCTTGTCTGTTCTTCTCCTCTTTAATGGTGGGGATGACGGTGGTAATTATCCTTCCATGACACAGCGATTGGCAGGCTATTCAGGATCATGTTCCCGCTTTGGTCCTCAGGACGCGGTATTCTCTAAATCTCTTTGGGCGTGTTTAGTCTGTTGGCGAGAGACAAGACATAGTGCCATGTGGTATCTCATAGTTACAGGTAGCTCTTTACACTCGTACCCGGATACGGGTTCAAAATAGTAGATTTGGACACTGATAAGCGCCTAAATTGGAACACAGTGGCTGTAAAGTAACATGCTATACATGACGTCAGAGCTCAAGGTCTCCGCTCCACAGCTTAGTATTGGTTTAGACTGACAGCGGTTCTGAACTTGAAAACCGCGGCCGGAAAGAAGCTGCCCCCATCCCTTCCGCTAATTGGGCAACTTTAGCTAATTATTTGTTGTCTGAGTAAGGGAAATGCTGTAAATAAACAGTGGTAGAAAAAGTACCCAATTGTCATACTTTAGTAAAAGTATGATACCTTAATAGAAAACGACTTAAGTAAAAGTGAAAGTCACCCAGTAAAATAGGGTACTAGGGGGTAACTAGCCTCTCTAAGAAAAATGTGTAATTACTGACACAAAAAAGCAACATTTGGAGAAAATAAATGGCTACAGTTTACACTTTTTTTGTTATATCATGAAATGTTGTATTTAGAAAATGAGTGTTTAAAAAAAAAAAAATACCAGAGTAACTGGGCTAGTTATTGTCTAAATGACAGGTAGAAACACATTCATAACCATAAAGGGGTAACTAGCCCCCATGGGCCAGTTACCCCCTAGTAAGGGGGGGGCGAGTTGCCCCCAACACACTCATCCAACATATTACTACTTTACTCAAAAATGATCTACAATTTTATCTCTAAACAAGTGGATTATTTATCTTAATGCTTTCCTACCTGCATATTTAAAAAACAATTATAGATCTAACTTCATTGGAATATAATTTTCTACACACAGAGGACATTTTTTGTTGAGCAAGAGCAGTGGCAGTCAGGAAAAGTGTTGGGAAAATAATCTGGTGACATCTTGTGGTCTTAATATGAATTACTGGGGGGGTGGTTACCACAGCAGGCTAGTTACACCCTAGTACTCTACTACTTGAGTAAAAGTCTAAAAGTATTTGGTTTTAAATGTACTTAAGTACAGTGGTGGAAAAAGTAATACATTCTCATACTCAAATTCCTTATACCCCCAAAAAAGCAGTACTTCAAAGTATTTTTACCCAGTTACTTTACACCACTCTAAATAAAGAGGATGAGACGTTGAGGATATAATAAATGCTTTGATACAAGCAAGCCAAACACCAGTTGGTCCAAATGTTCACTTCACATTTCCATATCATAAAACTAATGTAATATACAGTGTCAACGTTTATGATCACTATGTCAATGTTTATGCATGGCGTCATACCATGTGTTGTTATGAACAGAATGATCCTATGTTTGTGGTATTGTGAAGACATTTGGCGGTGAAGACGTGACTCTATTCGTGACTATTCTAAGCACACCAAAATTATGATCTGCTCCTCTGAATTGCCTTGTGAAAGCCTAACACTGTACAATCATATTTTGTAACGCAGCTACCATGTTGGCAATAGAACACGCTTTCAAATTATGCCCAACTGACGAGATTGCGATTTATAATGGGCCGTTTTTGGAATGCATAAACAACAACAGTAATTGTGTAAAGGCAGGGATGCAGTGCTGTGTTCCAAATAAAACCACTACAAGTCTGCTTGCTTCCTCAACTGCACAGCTAGGAGAGCTAAAAATAACACCTTATAGTTGAAGACTTTTATTTGAGTCATAAAAGTGCATTAAAATCAGTGATGTAAAGTACTTAAGTAAAAAATACTTTAAAGTACTACTTAAGACGTTTTTTGGGGTATCTGTACTTTACTTTACTATTTATATTTTTGACAACTTCTACTTTTACTCCACTACATTCCTAAAGAAAATATGTACTTTGGAGAGGTGCGTGGCCACTTGGAGACATCAGTTAGAGCTCTCACTCAAACCCTTGTAATTATTTTATCTTATGTTGGACCTACCCCAAATGTGCCATGAATATTCTTATCATTTTCAGATTTCATTATCAACAAATGTGGTGAAAAGTACAGTAAATGTAAAATGCACATAAAAATCAACATTGTCATATTTGGATTCAGTCTTGTGTCAGATTAACTGTTTTGACCTCACCTTTAGTATAATAACTTTCCCATAATCTCCAAACTGTTCCCTTTTGATTGCTACCATGGTTATGCATATGCCATCCATATTTATTCTGAAAGAAACATTTCAATTTAGCCCTAGTGCCTTGCAAAAGTATTCATCCCTCTTGGCATTTTTTTCCTATTTTGTTGCATTACAACCTGTAATTTAAATGGATTTTTATTTGGATTTCATGTCATGGACATACATAAAATAGTCCAAATTGGTGAAGTGAAATTATTATTTTTTGTTTCAAAACATTCAAAAAAATAAAACACGGAAAAGTGGTGTGTGCATATGTATTTACCCCCTTTGCGAAGAAGCCCCTAAATAAGATCTGGTGCAACCAATTACCTTCAGAAGTCACATAATTAGTTAAATAAAGTCCACCTGTGTGCAATCTAAGTGTCACATGATCTGTCACATGATCTCAGTATATATACACCTGTTCTGAAAGGCCCCAGAGTCTGCAACACAACTAAGCAAGGGGCACCACCAAGCAAGCGGCACCATGAAGACCAAGGAGCTCTCCAAACAGGTCAGGGACAAAGTTGTGGAGAAATACATATCAGGGTTGGGTTATAAAAAAATATCAGAAACTTTGAACATCCCACGGAGCACCATTAAATCCATTATTGAAAAATGGAAAGAATATGGCACCACAACAAACCTGCCAAGAGCGGGCCGCCCACCAAAACTCACGGACCAGGCAAGGAGGGCATTAATCAGAGAGGTAACAAAGAGACCAAAGATAACTCTGAAGGAGCTGCAAAGCTCCACAGCGGAGATTGTAGTATCTGTCCATAGGACAACTTTAAGCCGTACACTCCACAGAGCTGGGCTTTACGGAAGAGTGGCCAGAAAAAAGCCATTGCTTAAAGAAATAAATAAACAAACACGTTTGGTGTTTGCCAAAAGGCATATGGGAGACTCCCCAAACATATGGAAGAAAGTACTCTGGTCAGATGAGACTAAAATTGAGCTTTTTGGCCATCAAGGAAAGCGCTATGTCTGGCGCAAACCCAACACCTCTCATCACCCCGAGAACACCATCCCCACAGTGAAGCATGGTGGTGGCAGCATCATGCTGTGGGGATGTTCTTCATCGGTACGGACTGGGAAACTGGTCAGAATTGAAAGAATAATGGATGGCGCTAAATACAGGGAAATTCTTGAGGGAAACCTGTTTCAGTCTTCCAGAGATTTGAGACTGGGACGGAGGTTCACCTTCCAGCAGGACAATGACCCTAAGCATACATTTTCGTCATTTAGCAGACGCTCTTATCCAGATCGACTTACAGTTAGTGAATGCATACATGTTTTTTGTGTGTTTTCTTTCATACTGGCCCCCCGTGGGAAACGAACCCACATCCCTGCCGGCCAAACCCTCCTCTACCTTAGCATACTGCTAAAGCAACACTCAAGTGGTTTAAGGGGAAACATTTAAATGTCTTGGAATGGCCTACTCAAAGCCCAGACCTCAATCCAATTGAGAATCTGTGGTATGACTTAAAGATTGCTGTACACCAACGGAACCCATCCAACTTGAAGGAGCTGGAGCAGTTTTGCCTTGAAGAATGGGCAAAAATCCCAGTGGCTAGATGTGCCAAGCTTATAGAGACATACCCCAAGAGACTTGCAGCTGTAATTGACTATTACAAATGTGCTATCGTGAGAATGATTGTTGAGAGAGCTCTACTTAAAAACTAAATCGATTTACTGTTGCTATCGAAGTCATTCCAAAGGGTAGGTTTTTGACGGAGCATATTAAATGTGCCCATACTTGATCACTCATATCATCAATGATTGTATTCACTTGTATGTGTGAGAGGTATTGACATGTGCATTTAAAGTTTGATGTGATTTAGACCTATTTTTTAACTTAGATTTTTGGTTGAGGTGGAGACGTGAATCCAACATATCAATTATTAATTTGTAGACAAACTGGAATTAAAGCAAGACTAAGTCAATGGCATAGATGAAACTATCCAAGCAGTAGATACATTTAATTTAAATGTTGATATTTGGTTGCGTTGTCAACCAAACACAATTCAATATTACTTTTGTAATACAGTAAATAGACTAAAGTTAAGGCAATCTTACAAACTAATTCAACCTTAAAATGAGAAGCACAACCATGGCCATGTTATGAGGCTGTTGTACCTATACATTTCTTCTTATGTAATCATATAAAGCATGATAGCCTGCATAGGTCGTCGCAGGCATGTGGAGATCTTAACAATTGTGCAGAATCTCGAACGACATTGATCAGTTGTATTTTAATGTAATCTCAATTGCAATCCAGATCATTTGGTTCTGCTATTAGATGAAGCACAGTGTCACAAGTGTCAGTGTAATGCGGTGGATCGAAGTCAGGCGCAGGACACAGAACTCAATGAAACGTACTTTACTGAATAAGTAAAGAAACCAGTACAAAATACCTCCGCACAGGGAGGAAAAAAAACCAGCTCACCAAAGAACACACGAAACGAAAAACAAACACGCACAAAACATAATGGGAGCCACCGGGTTAAATAGGGAAGGAGGTAATCACATAATGGGAAACAGGTGTGTAACAATCAGACAACAGGTAGAACATAGAAACATAGAACATAGATCTAGTAGCTAGTATTCCGGTGACAACGAACGCCGAAGCCTGCCCGAGCAAGGAGGAGGGGCAGCCTCGGCAGAATCCGTGACAGTACCCCCCCCCCCCCCTCCCCGACACCGGCCTCGGGGACGGCCAAGAGAGCGCGGCGCCGGGCGAGTCAGATGACTGCAGTGGAAATCCCTCAACATGGAGGGATCGAGGATGTCCCTCCTAGGGACCCAGCACCGTTCCTCCGGACCGTACCCCTCCCACTCCACGAGATACAGCAGGCCTCCCACCCGACGCCTCGAATCCAAGATGGAACACTGGTGCCCCCTCGATGTCCAGTGGGAGCAGAGGAACCTCCCGTATCTCAGACTCCTGGAGTGAACCAGCTACCACCAGCCTGAGGAGAGACACATAGAACGAGGGGTTAATACGATAATCAGGAGGAAGCTGTAACCTATAACATACCTTGTTCAATCTCCTCAGGACTTTGAATGGCCCCACAAACCGCCGACCCAGCTTCCGGCAGGGCAGGCGAAGGTGCAGATTTCAGGTCGAGAGCCAGACCCGGTCCCCCGGGGCATACACCGGAGCCTCACTACGGTGGCGGTCGGCGCTCGCCTTTTTCCGCCCGATGGCCCGTTGCAGGCGCACATGGGCAGCGTTCCAGGAGTCCTGCGAGCACCGAAACCATTCATCCACCGCAGGTGCCTCGATCTGGCTCTGATGCCAAGGTGCCAGAACCGGCTGATACCTAATACAAACTGGAATGGAGTAAGGTTAGTGGAGGAGTGGCGGAGTGAGTTTTGGGCCATCTCTGCCCAGGGGAGGAAAACCAACCACTCCCCCCGCCGGTCCTGGCAAAATGACCTAAGAAACTTACCCACCTCCTGGTTGACTCTCTCCACCTGCCCATTACTTTCGGGGTGAAACCCTGAGGTCAGGCTGACCGAGACTCCCAGACGTTCCATGAACGCCCTCCAGACTCGAGGTGAACTGGGAACCCCGATCAGACACTATATCCTCAGGTACCCCATAGTGCCGGAAGACGTGTGTAAATAGGGCCTCAGCAGTCTGTAGGGCCGTGGGGAGACCGGGCAGAGGAATGAGGCAGCAGGACTTAGAAAACCGATCCACAACGACCAGGATCGTGGTGTTCCCTTGTGAGGGGGGAAGATCCGTCACGAAGTCCACCGATAGGTGGGACCACGGTCGTTGTGGAACGGGTAGGGGTTGCAATTTCCCTCTGGGCAGGTGTCTAGGAGCCTTACACTGGGCGCACACCGAGCAGGAGGAAACATAAACCCTCACGTCCTTAGCTAAGGTGGGCCACCAGTACGTCCCACTAAGACAATGCACTGTCCGACCGATACCAGGATGACCAGAGGAGGGTGACGTGTGAGTCCAATAGATCAAACGATCGCGGACCTCCAGCGGAACATACACACGACCCTCTGGACACTGGGGAGGAGTGGGTTCGTTACGCAACGCCCGCTCGATAGCCGCGTCCACCTCCCACACCACCGGTGCCACCAGACATGACGCCGGAAGTATGGGAGTGGGCTCCACGGAACTCTCCTCCGTGTCATACAGTCGGGACAGAGCATCTGCCTTAGCGTTCTGGGAACCTGGCCTGTATGAAAGGGTGAAAACAAAACTGGCGAGAAACATGGACCACCTTGCCTGGGGAGGGTTTAATCTCCTCGCCACCCGGATGTACTCCAGATTGCGGTGGTCAGTCAAAATGAGAACAGGGTGTTTAGCTCCCTCAAGCCAATGTCTCCACGCTTTCAGGGCTTG
The DNA here is from genome assembly GCF_964263955.1 of Coregonus lavaretus. Classification (NCBI taxonomy): domain Eukaryota; kingdom Metazoa; phylum Chordata; class Actinopteri; order Salmoniformes; family Salmonidae; genus Coregonus; species Coregonus lavaretus. Next base: position 28,309,030 of record NC_140005.1, on the reverse strand, counting down.
GACCACAGCCAACAGCTCCCGGTCCCCCACATCATAGTTGCGCTCCGCCGGGCTGAGCTTCTTCGAAAAGAACGCACAGGGGCGGAGCTTGGGTGGTGTGCCCGAGCGCTGGGAAAGTACAGCACCTATCCCAGCCTCCGACGCGTCCACCTCAACCGTGAAAGCCAAGGAGGGATCCGGATGAGCCAGCACTGGAGCCGAGGTAAACAGGTTTTTCAGATGACTGAACGCCCTGTCCGCCTCAGCTGATCACCGCAGACGCACCGGTCCCCCCTTCAGCAGCGAGGTAATGGGAGCCGCTACCTGACCAAAGCCCTGGATAAACCTCCGGTAGTAATTGTCAAACCCCAAAAATCGCTGCACCTCCTTCACCGTGGTTGGAGTCGCCCAATTACGCACGGCCGAAATGCGGTCACTCTCCATCCTTACCCCAGACGCGGACACGTGGTGCCCTAGGAAGGAGATGGACTCCTGGAAGAACAGGCATTTCTCCGCCTTGGCATACAGGTCATGCTTCAACAGTCGTCCAAGCACTTTACGCACCAGGGACACATGCTCGGCCCGTGTAGCGGAGTATATGAGAATGTCATCAATATACACCACTACACCCTGTCCTGTGCAGATCCCTGAAAATCTCATCGACAAAGGATTGGAAGACTGATGGAGCATTCATCAACCCGTATGGCATGACGAGGTACTCATAGTGTCCTGAGGTAGTACTGAATGCTGTCTTCCACTCATCTCCCTCCCGGATACGCACCAGGATGTACGCGCTCCTGAGATCCAATTTCGTGAAGAAGCGCGCCCCGTGCAATGACTCCGTCATACAAGCTATCAGAGGTAATGGATAGCTGTACTTGACGGTGATCTGATTAAGACCACGGTAATCAATGCACGAGCGTAACCCACCATCCAAAGAAACTTGAGGAAACAGGTGAAGTGGAAGGCCGAATGTATCCCTGTCTCAGAGATTCGGAGACATATGTTTCCATAGCCGCCTTCTCCTCCTGTGACAGAGGGTTCACGTGACTCCGGGGAAGTGCAGCGCCTACCTGGAGATTTATCGCACAATCCCCCGGACGATGGGGTGGTAATTTAGTCGCCCTCTTTTTACTGAAGGCGAGAGCAAAATCGGCATACTCGGAAGGAATGTGCATTGTGGAGACCTGGTTTGGACTCTCCACCGTAGTAGCCCCTAAGGAAACCCCTACACACCTCCCAGAGCACTGACTGGACCATCCCTTGAGAGCCCTCTGTTGCCAAGAGATAGTGGGGTCATGAGAGGTTAACCAGGGAAGTCCCAACACCACAGGATACACAGGAGAATCAATCAGAGACTAATCCTCTCCTCATGACCCCCCTGCGTCCTCATTAAGAGTGGTGCGGTAACCTCCCTGATTAGGCCTGACCCTAACGGGCGACTATCTAATGCATGTACAGGGAAGGGCACACCAACATGAACAGTGGGAATCCCTAAACTAAGTGAATACTGATGATCAATAAAGTTCCCAGCTGCGCCTGAATCTACTAGCGCCTTATGCTGGGAATGAGGAGAAAACTCTGGGAAAACAACCTCTATACACAGCTGACCAACAGGGAGCTCTGGGTGAGTCGCGTGCTTACTCACCTGAGATGGTCGACCAGTGCTCTGCCTACTGCCTCGACTCCCCGGGGACCCTCCCCAGCACCGACCCGCAGTGTGTCCTCTGCGGCCACAGTTGGTACAGGGGACAGCCCCTCTCCTGGTCTCCCTAAGCGCAGCACCTCCGAGCTCCATAGGGGTATGGTCGGAGGTGCTGGGAGATGGAATGAATGGGCCCTGATCAGAACATCCGCGGGTCTCCAACAGGTTATCCAGCCTGATGGACATCTCCACCAGTTCGTCCAGGTTGAGGTTGGTATCCCTGCAGGCCAGTTCCCGCCGAACGTCCTCCCTTAGGCTGCAACGATAGTGGTCGATCAGGGCCCTCTCATTCCATCCTGCGCTGGCTGCCAGAGTCCTGAACTCCAGCGCAAAATCCTGGAAAACCCGGAAGTGGCGGGTGAAATCCTCGTAGCGGACAGATGTAGCGTCAATTCCTCCCCACTCGGCGTTGGCCCACTCGAGCACCTTCCCCGACAGACAGGAGATGAGGGCGGACACGCTCTCGTATCCCGAGGGAGCCGGGTGAGTGGTTGCCAGGTAGAGCTCTACCTGGAGAAGGAAACCCTGACACCCGGCTAGTGTACCGTCATATGCCCTCGGGAGCGAGAGCCGAATCCCACTGGACCCAGGTGGCGAAGGGGTGGACAGTGGTATGGGTGGTTGAGTGGTTGGAGGAGGTGTAGGAAAGCCCTCTCTCTCCCATCGGTCCATAGCATTCACCACCCTCTCCATAGCGGTGCCGAGAGCCTGGATCATGCTCTCCTATCGTTGAACGCGTTCCTCCATCGATCCGGTCTGACTGGCTGTACCTGCTGACTCCATCTTTGGTGCATGTTTCTGTCTCGAGTGTCAGTGTAATGCGGTGGATCGAAGTCAGGCGCAGGACACAGAACTCAATGAAACATACTTTACTGAATAAGTAAAGAAACCAATACAAAATACCTCCGCACAGGGTGGAACAAACCCGCTCACCAACGACACACGAAACGAAAAACAAACACGCACAAAACATAATGGGAGCCACCGGGTTAAATAGGGAAGGAGGTAATCACATAATGGGAAACAGGTGTGTAACAATCAGACAACAGGTAGAACATAGATCGACAGTAGCTAGTAGTCCGGTGACGACGAACGCCAAAGCCTGCCTGAGCAAGGAGGAGGGGCAGCCTCGGCAGAATCCGTGACACACAGTGATAACACATTAATCTGTTGTATAAATAAACAAGATATCTGACATTGTATTCCCATTTGAACTTTGCTGTGCTTTTAAATGGTTGAAAGCTCAGTAATAAACATTTGGGTGACAACTAAACCAAAAATCTGACATAGTTTTTCCATTGGAATTTGGTTGTTTTTAGATGGTTGAAAGCTTTGTGATTAGACATTGGAAATTCAACTAACTTTTGGCTGTCTTTTTGAGTGGGTGACTATAGGCTGCAATCCCATTGATCAACGTCAATTATCCACATTGAAATGACATGGTGTGCCCAGTGGGAATTGTTCATTAAACACCCTATTTGAAATTACCAAATGTAAGGAGAATACACCAATACAAAGTATGTTGTTAATTGATTCATTTGCATAAAGCGAGGATTATGTCATTTGTTGAGGTCCCTTTTCATTGTATGTGTATGACATGTTTCGTCCCATGCTTTACCTATCTCCAGGCAACAGGGACATCAGACAGCAAGCATCACATTATCCAAGTGCTAAAATTAGGAGACATCGATTGAACCAAAACAAAATCCAAGGGACTGCATAATAACTGCTGGAAATCATATTCACAGGACCAGACTGTATCAGAATTTACGGTTTTATTGGTACAGTGCTGGATTCTCAGCAAATCGGACAGCACCCCTCCCTTTTTAATCACACACACACACACCAAATGGAAGCACAGGGTCAACGACCAGGCGCGCAGCACCCCTGGAGCAGATTATTGGCTGCAGCAATATCATATATTAAATCCTTTTAATCTGTCAATTCATTAAGGATAAGAAACTATGAATCCCTATAGCCACATGACTGGGTATTGTTCATTGTTCAGGGCGGCAGGTAGCTTAGTGGGTAAGAGCGTTGTGCCAGTAACCGAAAGGTCGCTGGTTCTAATCCCCGAGCCGACTAGGTGAAAAATCTGTTGATATGCCCTTGAGCAAGGCACTTAACCCTAATTGCTCATGTTAGTCGCTCTGGATAAGAGCATCTGCTAAATTACTCAAATGTAAATGTAATTAGAGGTCTGCCAGTACAGTAGCCTTCTAAGACCAACTCTGAACAGGCTCTGTTACAGTTAGGCATCCATATGGGATAACCTTGGAGTCTATTTTTCACACAAGCAATAATCAGTAGTGGAACACACTACAGGCCTAGTAAAAATGAGTGTGTGTAGGAAGGATAGCCTTGTGTCCTTCATTTACACCACAGAGGCGCTTGGGGACCAGACATCCAATCTCTCAAGTCATTCTCCTCTTGTGTTTCTCTGAAGTTAATCCTTATGATGTTATCACTCCTTCGCAAGGGACAGTGTCAACCCAGAAAAGAGCTCACAAACCATGAGGGTGCTCTGGCCAGCTCAGAAAATGAAAGAACAAAGAGATGCGTGGTTATGAAAGAAGGAGAGCAGCAAAGTAGCCTAATCCTCGAATGAGATATCTAAGAGGGGAGGGGGGCCTCGGGCCTTTGAAATTATGTGTTGACAGAACATCAATTATAATTGACTTGAACGAACTTCAAGGGTAACATTTTGATCATGCAAAAAGCACTGCTGTTGTCAACCATGTCCCTCCTTCCCAGTGCCGATTTTAGCATATAAATCATGGTGGGGAAAACTCCCCCCCAAAAAATGTTAGATGCATGCCAGCAAAGCCACAACACAACACTAAACAATACATTTATTGCACTATAACAGTGACAAACAGTGCCCACAAACTGTTAGGGCATACATAAAACTGACCCAACAGCAGAGTCCCAACAGCAGTCACTGCGACACCTGGCTATCAGCAGAGCCTTGTCTGGCAGCGAAACAGTTCATTCAGCCTCATTTACTGCCTTTAAAAAAAACATAGCTGATATGGCTGACTTGCTTAAACAAATGTGGTTTCTACTGACAATTGAGATGTAAAAACTATGGCATAAGGGGACGACAAGCGGATAAGAGGCAATCCGGAATTTTGATTAAGGCATTCATGAGCGAGCTAGGATGGACGCAGTCAATATAACTATTTGTTCAGCACTTTTGAAATGTACAGTGACAGAATTCAGAACATGGGCCGTTCTTACAGTATTCTCCCTGTACACCAAGTCAGAACTGTAGGATAAATAAAGGGTGGATATAAGCAGACAATGAAAGCTCTTACAATATTTGATGACATTTCTCTAAAACAGGCTATAGGCTACATGTGCACTACCAAGTCAGAACAGTAGGCTAATTTATGAGGGGAAAAGGGACCAAACTATTAGGGTGAGGCACATGGGCTACTAACAGCTTACCACACAACATACACTTAGTATTACTTTCTTAGCTACAGTATACATATCTCCCTGGCATATTACATAATTTATGCAGCAGCATACAATACATTTTTGGACTCACCTTGTTGTGCTGTGGTCACTTGAACAGGAGTTCCCAGTTGTCTTGAACTCACTGAAGTCTGAGATTCCCAGTTCTGAGTTTCCAGTTGTTTAGAACGCGGCAGAAGTCATGCTGGATTGACAGCATGGCCAATGTTGAATGTTTATCATTGGAAAAGAGACCCTTAAACCCAGACTTGGACCACACACCCACTCCACTGAATAGCAGGCTAGTGATTGCTTTGCAATGCTTGCAGTTAGCCACTGATTCCTCCCAAACAACTCATTGTTGAATTTGCGATTTCCAACTTGTTGTGTATTGTTTATGTCCAATGGGCGATGAGCACCGATACGTTTTAATTATAATTTCTCTTCATATGACAAGGATTGAAAATAATTTGCCAGTAGATTGTCGACTTGATTCATGATAATGACTGCTAGTTTGCTAGCTAAGATGTTGAAAGGAGGATGTTGACATGATTAGTCCAATCAAAGCTACGGTAGATATAACGTGATTTGACGTCATTTTATCTGTGGCCAATGACCTTGAGCCTTCTTGGATAGGCACTTCTAATGTAACTCTATGGCAGCACCCAAGGGGTTTGAATTTTCGAGCTCTCCCTGTAGATTTTGTGGTGAGGTAGTGTCCCCATAAGTGACAGAACACTGAGCCAATCATAGCGCAACTCGAGAATATTACCAACCCCTACGCGCCGTATTTTCCGCTGGCTGCCCCACCACCACTGAAAGCACTGAGCTAGGCTGAAACACCTGCATTTTGGAGCTGCCTTACTCAAGAAAGCAAAAAAGAGACCATGTTTGTTTGCAGCTTTATTAACTCAATTATTTATTTATTTTATTGTTTGCAAACTGATATGTGACAGCTATTAATGCCAAAATAACATGCATTTTAATGAGGGAAATAAGTATTTGACCCCTCTGCAAAACATTACTTAGTACTTGGTGGCAAAACCCTTGTTGGCAATCACAGATGTCAGACGTTTCTTGTAGTTGGCCACCAGGTTTGCACACATCTCAGGAGGGATTTTGTCCCATTCCTCTTTGCAGATCTTCTCCAAGTCATTAAGGTTTCGAGGCTGACGTTTGGCAACTCGAACCTTCAGCTCCCTCAACAGATTTTCTATGGGATTAAGGTCTGGAGACTGGCTAGGCCACTCCAGGACCTTAATGTGCTTCTTCTTGAGCCACTCCTTTGTTGCCTTGGCCGTGTGTTTTGGGTCATTGTCATGCTGGAATACCCATCTCACCCAAGATTTGACAGTACATGGCCCCGTCCATCGTCCCTTTGATGCGGTGAAGTTGTCCTGTCCCCTTAGCAGAAAAACATCCCCAAAGCATAATGTTTCCACCTCCATGTTTGACGGCGGGGATGGTGTTCTTGGGGTAATAGGCAGCATTCCTCCTCCTCCAAACAGGGCGAGTTGAGTTGATGCCAAAGAGCCCGACTTTGGTCTCATCTGACCACAACCCTTTCACCCAGTTCTTTCTCCTCTGAATCATTCAGATGTTCATTGGCAAACTTCAGACGGCCCTGTATATGTGCTTTCTTGAGCAGGGGGACCTTGCAGGCGCTGCAGGATTTCAGTCCTTCACGGCGTAGTGTGTTACCAATTGTTTTCTTGGTGACTATGGTCCCAGCTGCCTTGAGATCATTGACAAGATCCTCCTGTGTAGTTCTGGGCTGATTCCTCACCGTTCTCATGATCATTGCAACTCCACGAGGTGAGATGTTGCATGGAGCCCCAGGCCGAGGGAGATTGACAGTTCTTTTGTGTTTCTTCCATTTGCGAATAATCGCACAAACTGTTGTCACCTTCTCACCAAGCTGCTTGGCGATGGTCTTGTAGCCCATTCCAGCCTTGTGTAGGTCTACAATCTTGTCCCTGACATCCTTGGAGAGCTATTTGGTCTTGGCCATGGTGGAGAGTTTGGAATCTGATTGACTGATTGCTTCTGTGGACAGGTGTCTTTTATACAGGTAACAAGCTGAGATTAGGAGCACTCCCTTTAAGAGTGTGCTCCTAATCTCAGCTCGTTACCTGTATAAAAGACACCTGGGAGCCAGAAATCTTTCTGATTGAGAGGGGGTCAAATACTTATTTCCCTCATTAAAATGCAAATCAATTTATAACAGTTTTGACATGCGTTTTTTCTGGATTTTTGTTGTTGCTATTCTGTCTCTCACTGTTCAAATAAACCTACCATTAAAATTATAGACTGATCATTTCTTTGTCAGTGGGCAAAGTACAAAATCAGCAGGGGATCAAATACTTTTTTTTCCCTCACTGTATATATATATATTAAGATAAACAGGTGGGGCTCAAAATAGGTGGGGCTCAAAACAGGTGGGGCTCTGCCTCATCTGCCCTGAATGAAGGGTCACCACTGCTCGTTCCACTCCACCATCACCTCATCACCAGTCCCAAATAAAGAGGTATAAGCACTTGGGTCCCTGGCAGTACCATGTTTTCTTCATTGTATAGCTGTAAACATTCTATATCACTTCAGTAAGGGACTGTGTGTAAGGGACTGTGTCTAGTCTACTCACAGTTCACGTGCATAATTTTCCCAGTTCACTGTGGTGTAATTTGTGTAAGAAATTACTAAACTGCACATAGTGTGATGCATTAATTTATGTTTCTTATATTTTGGTTCTTCATCATTCTGGTGTTACTAACAAATGACCAATAATGCAAATAAGGGACATGTTAAAAGCATTTAATGCTTCATTCCCAAATATTTGTTTATTTTTATAAAGCACATTTTATTCCTAATTTAAAGAAGTCCATTTAAAATCTTTGAAACAGAACTGCTCTGTCGTAATAAATGGGCCCGTTTTCCTTTTAAAGGCTAAATGCCCTTGGAACGTGTCCACTAAGAACAGACGAACAGACAGTGACTAGACCTTGCTGGGGAGCAGATTGCTTTGTGCAAAGATATGCTTTCAGTTACACCTTTGATAGTGATGAAGCACTTCCAAACTTCAGGAGTAAGTGTAACTGAATTGAGGAATGGGTCACAAATCAAATGAACTCTCAACAGAAGTCTCTTATCTAGGTTGAACAGTCTCAGTGAAACCAAAACCTCACCTGTGAAATACATTCTCTCCATGAACTTTGTACCACTTCCCCCTGTTTCTTGTAAGGAGCTATTAATAGCTAGGACGAAGGTGAAGCACTTACTAGTCCTCATAGATTAATGAAAAGGTACTGTAGTGGGGATGTGAATAATTTAGATCTGTCCTCTTCATTCATTATTAGATGGCTGAACTTTAGATAAAGAAATGGCTGCAAATGTCAAGCCTCCCGGATGGCCTTTTATTAACTCCACATTCACATAACATGCCTGCAATAATACCTGTGAAGTCAAATACTCACTGCTTTATAAGCATGGCCAAGGACTTCTCTTCTTTCCCTCAAGCAGTTTGTATGGAAGATGCAGTTCTGCAGTCAGTGACATTAACGAAGAGTTAGACTGTCTGTGAGAAATGGAATGTGAAAATGGAGCTCACACATTATAATGTTGTATCACTATCTTCCCATTTCCTCCACACAACACATTGTACAAAGTTGGGCAGTTCTGTTGTTAAAGCAAGAAGCACAAGCTTGTAAGTCTTTAATTAACAGGCCATTGCTATCGATAAGGCCACAGTACTTTTATTTTTATTTAACCTTTATTTTGACAGGGAAGACATATTTAGACCTAGGTCTCATTTCCAAATGCGCTCTGTATAATACAATATAAAATACACAATTAATCACACACACACAGAAAAATGTATTATATATATATATACAGTACCAGTCAAAAATGTGGACACACCTACTCATTGAAGGGTTTTTCTTTATTTTTATTTCAATTAACAGGTGTGCCTTTTTTAAAAAGTTAATTTGTGGGATTTCTTTACTTCTTAATGCGTTTGAGACAATCAGTTGTGTTGTGACAAGGTAGGGGGGTATACAGAAGATAGCCCTATTTGGTATAAGACCAAGTCCATATTATGGCAAGAACAGCTCAAATATGCAAAGAGAAATGACAGTCCATCATTACTTTAAGACATGAAGGTCAGTCAATACGGAACATTTCAAGAACTTTGAAAGTTTCTTCAAGTGCAGTCGCAAAAACCATCAAGCGCTATGATGAAACTGGCTCTCATGAGGACCGCCACAGGAATTGAAGACCCAGAGTTACCTCTGCTGCAGAGGATAAGTTCATTAGAGTTACCAGCCTCAGAAATTTCATCCCAAATAAATGCTTCACAGATTAAGTCACAGACACATCTCAACATCAACTGTTCAGAGGGGACTGTGTGAATCAGGCCTTCATGGTCGAATTGCTGCAAAGAAACCACTACTAAAGGACACCAATAATAAGAAGACACCTTCTTGGGCCAAGAAACACGAGAAATGGACATTAGACCAGTGGAAATGTGTCCTTTGGTCTGGAGTCCAAATTGGAGATTTTTGGTTCCAACTGCAATGTCTTTGTGAGACGCAGTGTGGGTGAACAGATGATCTCTGCATGTGTAGTTCCCACCGTAAATCATGGAGGAGGAGGTGTTATGGTGTGGGGGTACTTTGCTGGTGACACTGTCTGTGATTTATTTAGAATTCAAGGCACAATTAACCAGCATGGCTACCACAGCATTCTGCAGCGATACGCCATCCCATCTGGTTTGGCCTTAGTGGGACTATTATTTGTTTTTCAACAGGACAATGACCCAGCACACCTCCAGGCTGTGTAAGGGCTATTTTACCAAGAAGGAGAGAGATGGAGTGCTGCATCAGATGACCTGGCCTCCACAATCCCCAGACCTCAACCCAACTGAGATGGTTTGGGAGGAGTCGGACGGCAGAGTGAAGGAAAAGCAGCCAACAAGTGCTCATCGTATGTGGGAACTCCTTCAAGACTGTTGGAAAAGCATTCCAGGTGAAGCTGGTTGAGAGAATGCCAAGAGTGTGCAAAGCTGTCATCAAGGCAAAGGGTGGTTATTTGAAGAATCTCATATATAAAATATATATATATATATTTTTTTTAATTTAAATTATTCTACAATGTAGAAAATAGTAAAAATAAAGAAAAACCTTTGAATGAGTAGGTGTATCCAAACTTTTAATTGGTACTGTATTGTCAGATGTCAGTGTGTAGCGGTAGGACGGAGTCAGGCGCAGGACACAGAGCTAGTAGACAACGTACTTTACTTGTGAAAATAAATGAACATAATCTCCACGCAGGGAGGACAAATACCGTACACCAGTCGATGACACCAAACATAGAACAAACACGCACACAACACAGTGGGAGCCAGAGGGATAAATAGGGAACAAATCATGAACATAATGGGAACCAGGTGTGTACAATAAAGACAAAACAAGTGGAACACAGAAACATAGATCGGTGGCAGCTAGTACTCCGGTGATGACGAACGCCGAAGCCTGCCCGAGCAAGGAGGAGGGGCAGCCTCGGCTGAATCCGTGACAGTACCCCCCCCCCCCCTTGACGCGCGGCTCCAGCCGTGCGCCGACACCGGCCTCGGGGACGGCCAGGAGGACGCGGAGCAGGGCGAGTCGGATGACGACGGTGGAAATCCCTCAACATGGAGGGATCGAGGATGTTCCACTTGGGACGCAGCACCGTTCCTCCGGGCCGTACCCCTCCCGCTCCACGAGATACTGCAGGCCCCCCACCCGACGCCTCGAATCCAGGATGGAACGGACTGAGTATGCCGGTGCCCCCTCGATGTCCAGACTCCTGGAGTGGACCAGCTACCACTGGCCTGAGGAGAGACACATGGACAAGGGGTTAATACGGTAATCAGGAGGAAGCTGTAACCTATAACAAACCTTGTTCAATCTCCTCAGGACTTTAAATGGCCCCACAAACCGCCAACCCAGCTTCCGGCAGGGAAGGCGAAGGGGCAGGTTTCGGGTCGAGAGCCAGACCCGGTGCCCCGGTGCAAACACTGGGGCCTCACTGTGGTGGCGGTCGGCGCTCGCCTTCTGTCGCCTGTTGGCCCGTTGCAGGCGTACATGGGCAGCGCTCCAGGTCTCCTCCGAGCGCTGAAACCATTCATCCACCGCAGGTGCCTCAATCTGGCTCTGATGCCAGAATTGGCTGATAACTTAGTACACACTGAAATGGAGTAAGGTTAGTGGAGGGGTGGCGGAGGGAGTTTTGGGCCATTCTCTGCCCAGGAGATGAAAACCGACCACTCCCCCGGCCGGTCCTGGCAATAGGACCGCAGAAACCTACCCACATCCTGGTTTACTCTTTCCACCTGCCCATTACTCTCTGGTTGAAACCCTGAGGTAAGACTGACCGAGACCCCCAGATGTTCCATGAACGCCCTCCAGACCCTTGAGGTGAACTGGGAACCCCGATCAGACACTATATCCTCAGGTACCCCGTAGTGCCGGAAGACGTGTGTAAATAGGGCCTCCGCAGTCTGTAGGGCCGTAGGGAGACCGGGCAAAGGAATGAGACGGCAGGACTTAGAAAACCGATCCACAACGACCAGGATCGTGGTGTTCCCTTGTGACGGGGGTAGGTCCATAACGAAATCCACCGATAGGTGGGACCACAGCCGTTGTGGAACGAGTAGGGGTTGTAATTTCCCTCTGGGCAGGTGTCTAGGTGCCTTGCACTGGGCGCACACCGAGCAGGAGGAAACATAAACCCTCACGTCCTTAGCTAAAGTGGGCCACCAGTACTTCCCACTAAGACAGTGCACTGTCTGACCGATGCCAGGATGACCAGAGGAGGGTGACGTGTGAGCTCAATAGATCAATTGATCGCGGACATCTAACGGAACGTACATACGACCCTCTGGACACTGGGGGGGGAGTGGGCTCCGTACGTAACGCCCGCTCGATGTCCACGTCAACCTCCCACACCACCGGTGCCACCAGACAAGAAGCCGGAAGTATGGGAGTCGGCTCCATGGACCTCTCCTCTGTGTCATACAGCCGGGACAGAGCGTCTGCCTCAGTGTTCTGGGAACCTGGTCTGTAAGAAAGGGTAAAAACAAAATGGGTGAAAAACATGGCCCACCTTGCCTGGCGAGGGTTCAGTCTCCTCGCCGCCCGGATGTACTCCAGATTGCGGTGGTCAGTCAAAATGAGGAAAGGGTGTTTAGCCCCCTCAAGCCAATGCCTCCACGCTTTCAGAGCCTTGACAACAGCTAACAGCTCCCGGTCCCCCACATCATAGTTGCGCTCCGCCGGGCTGAGCTTCTTCGAAAAGAAAGCACAGGGGCGGAGCTTTGGTGGCGTACCCGAGCGCTGAGACAGTACAGCTCCTATCCCAGCCTCGGACGCGTCCATCTCTACTGTGAATGCCAAGGAGGGATCCGGATGAGCCAGCACAGGAAACGAGGTAAACAGGTCGTTCAGGTGACCAAAAGCCCTGTCTGCCTCAGCTGACCACTGCAGTCGCACCGGTCCCCCCTTCAGCAAGGAGGTAATGGGAACCGCTACCTGACCAAAGCCCCGGATAAACCTCCGGTAGTAGTTGGAAAACCCTAAGAATCGCTGCACCTCCTTAACCGTGGTTGGAGTCGGCACGGCCGAAATGCGGTCAATCTCCATCTCCACCCCTGACGCGGACAGGTGGTGCCCTAGGAAGGAGACGGACTGTTGAAAGAACAGACATTTCTCCGCCTTGACTTACAGGTCATGTTCCAACAGTCGACCAAGCACCTTGCGCACCCGGGACACATGCTCGGCTCGTGTAGTGGAAGGCCGAATGTATCCCTGTCCAAGAGATTCGGAGACACATGTTTCCATAGCAGCCGTCTCCTCCTGTGACAGAGGATACACGTGACTCCGGGGAAGTGCAGCGCCTACCTGGAGATTTATCGCACAATCCCCCTGTCGATGGGGTGGTAATTGATTCCCCTTCTTTTTACTGAAGGCGAGAGCCAAATCGGCATATTCGGGGGGGAATGTGCATAGTGGAGAACTGGTTTGGACTTTCCACCGTAGTTGCACCTATGGAAACACCTACACACCTCCCCGAGCACTGACGTGACCATCCCTTGAGAGCCCTCTGTTGCCATGAAATCGTGGGGTCATGAGAGGTTAACCAGGGAAGCCCCAACACCACTGGAAACGCAGGAGAATCGATCAGAAAGAGACTAATTCTCTCCTCATGACCCTCCTGCATTTTCATCCAGAGTGGAGCTGTGACCTCCATAATCAGGCCTGACCCTAAAGGGCGACTATCTAAGGCATGTACAGGGAAGGGCACATCAACACGAACAATAGGAATCCCTAATCTACGGGCAAATATACGATCAAAAAAGTTCCCAGCTGCGCCTGAATCTACGAGCGCCTTATGCTGGGAATGCGGGGAAAACTCAGGAAATTCTATGTCAATACACGTGTGCAACAGGGAGCTCTGGGTGAGTCAGGTGCCTACTCACCTGGGAAGGTCCACCAGAGCTCTGCCTGCTGCCTCGACTCCCTGAGGACCCTCCCCAGCACCGACCAGCAGTGTGTCCTCTGCGGCCACAGTTGGTGCAGGAAATGGCCCCCCTTCCGGTCTCCCTGAGAGCAGCACCTCCGAGCTCCATCGGTGTAGGGTCGGAGGTGCTGGGGGATGGAATGGACGGACCCCGATCCGGACGTCCACGGGTGGCCAACAGGTTATCCAGCCTTATCGACAAATCCACCAGCTGGTCCAGGTTAAGGTTGGTGTCCCTGCAGGCCAGCTCCCGACGAACGTCCTCCCGTAGGCTGCATCGGTAGTGGTCAATCAGGGCCCTCTCATTCCATCCCGCGCTGGCTGCCAGGGTCCTGAAGTCCAGTGCGAAGTCCTGAGCGCTCCACTTCCCCTGTCTGAGGTGGAACAGACGTTCCCGGAAGCGGCGGGTGAAATCTTAATAGCGCACCGACGCCGCGTCTATTCCTCCCCACTTGGCGTTGGCCTGCTCGAGCGCTCTCCCCGACAGACAGGAGATGAGGGCGGACACGCTCTCGTATCCCGAGGAAGCCGGGTGGATGGTTGCCAGGTAGAGCTCTACCTGGAGCAGAAAACCCTGACACCCGGCAGCTGTACCATCATATGCCCTCGGGAGCGAGAGCCGAATCCCACTGGACACAGGTGACGAAGGGGTGGACAGCGGTGTGGGTTGCAGTGTAGTTGAAGGAGGTGTAGGAAAACCCCCTCTCTCCCATCGCTCCATCGTGTTCAACACGCGATCCATGGCTGTGCCGAGAGTCTGTATCATGGTCGCTTGCTGCTGGACGCGTTCCTCCACTGATCCGGAAGGAATGAATGTACCTGCTGACTCCATTTGAGGTGCGTGTTTCTGTCAGGCGTCAGTGTGTAGCGGTAGGACGGAGTCAGGCGCAGGACACAGAGCTAGTAGACAATGTACTTTACTCGTGAAAATAAATGAACATAATCTCCACGCAGGGAGGACAAATACCGTACACAAGTCGATGACACCAAACATAGAACAAACACGCACACAACACAGTGGGAGCCAGAGGGTTAAATAGGGAACAAATCATGAACATAATGGGAACCAGGTATGTACAATAAAGACAAAACAAGTGGAACACAGAAACATAGATCGGTGGCAGCTAGTACTCCGGTGACGACGAACGCCGAAGCCTGCCCGAGCAAGGAGGAGAGGCAGCCTCGGCTGAATCCGTGACGTGTGTATATACAGTGGGGAGAACAAGTATTTGATACACTGCCGATTTTGCAGGTTTTCCTACTTACAAAGCATGTAGAGGTCTGTAATTTTTATCATAGGTACACTTCAACTGTGAGAGATGGAATCTAAAACAAAAATCCAGAAAATCACATTGTATGATTTTTAAGTAAATAATTTGCATTTTATTGCATGACTTAAGTATTTGATCACCTACCAACCAGTAAGAATTCCGGCTCTCACAGACCTGTTAGTTTTTCTTTAAGAAGCCCTCCTGTTCTCCACTCATTACCTGTATTAACTGCACCTGTTTGAACTCGTTACCTGTATAAAAGACACCTGTCCACACACTCAATCAAACAGACTCCAACCTCTCCACAATGGCCAAGACCAGAGAGCTGTGTAAGGACATCAGGGATACAATTGTAGACCTGCACAAGGCTGGGATGGGCTACAGGACAATAGGCAAGCAGCTTGGTGAGAAGGCAACAACTGTTGGCGCAATTATTAGAAAATGGAAGAAGTTCAAGATGACGGTCAATCACCCTCGGTCTGGGGCTCCATGCAACATCTCACCTCGTGGGGCATCAATGATCATGAGGAAGGTGAGGGATCAGCCCAGAACTACACGGCAGGACCTGGTCAATGACCTGAAGAGAGCTGGGACCACAGTTTCAAAGAAAACCATTAGTAACACACTACGCCGTCATGGATTAAAATCCTGCAGCGCACGCAAGGTCCCCCTGCTCAAGCCAGCGCATGTCCAGGCCCGTCTGAAGTTTGCCAATGACCATCTGGATGATCCAGAGGAGGAATGGGAGAAGGTCATGTGGTCTGATGAGACAAAAATATAGCTTTTTGGTCTAAACTCCACTCGCCGTGTTTGGAGGAAGAAGAAGGATGAGTACAACCCCAAGAACACCATCCCAACCGTGATGCATGGAGGTGGAAACATCATTCTATGGGGATGCTTTTCTGCAAAGGGGACAGGACGACTGCACCGTATTGAGGGGAGGATGGATGGGGCCATGTATCGCGAGATCTTGGCCAACAACCTCCTTCCCTCAGTAAGAGCATTGAAGATGGGTCGTGGCTGGGTCTTCCAGCATGACAACGACCCGAAACACACAGCCAGGGCAACTAAGGAGTGGCTCCGTAAGAAGCATCTCAAGGTCCTGGAGTGGCCTAGCCAGTCTCCAGACCTGAACCCAATAGAAAATCTTTGGAGGGAGCTGAAAGTCCGTATTGCCCAGCGACAGCCCCGAAACCTGAAGGATCTGGAGAAGGTCTGTATGGAGGAGTGGGCCAAAATCTCTGCTGCAGTGTGTGCAAACCTGGTCAAGACCTACAGGAAACATATGATCTCTGTAATTGCAAACAAAGGTTTCTGTACCAAGTATTAAGTTCTGCTTTTCTGATGTATCAAATACTTATGTCATGCAATAAAATGCAAATTAATTACTTAAAAATCATACAATGTGATTTTCTGGATTTTTGTTTTAGATTCCGTCTCTCACAGTTGAAGTGTACCTATGATAAAAATTACAGACCTCTACATGCTTTGTAAGTAGGAAAACCTGCAAAATCGGCAGTGTATCAAATACTTGTTCTCCCCACTGTATATATATACACACACACACATTAGAATACAAAAACACAGTCATGGTAAGCGCAAATAAAAGATCACAAATCAATACGCACAGAAAAACAGTTACATTCATCCACAAATAAATCCCCAATCAATACTTAAAATTGCCCGAACGGCACCAGAACATCAAGATGAAATGTATTTAGAATTTTGTTCCAGCAAAACAGTGCATTAAAACTAAAAGCAGATTTACCTAGCTCGGTGGAGACCTTAGGAACCTGAAGAGTTAATCAATCCTGTGAACGGGTTAGGCAAATCAGGTGTCTATACTTCAACAGTAAAGTTAGATAAGACGAAAGTTTATGAAGTTTATGTAAACAAAAAGAGAGTAATGTAGAGATCTTGTCACGCCCTGGCTCTGGGGACTCTTATATGTTGAGCCAGGGTGTGGATTTTCTATGTGTGATTTTCTATGTTGTGTTCTAGTTCGTGTTTTCTATGTTGGCCAGGGTGGTTCCCAATCAGAGGCAGCTGATTCTCGTTGTCTCTGATTGGGATTGGGAACCATACTTAGGCAGCCTGTTGGCACTAGTTAATTGTGGGATCTTGTTCTGTATAGGTTTGTGTTGGTGAACCTTTAGACTTCACGTATCGTTTTGTTGTTGGTGTAAAGTACTCATTAAAAGATGTACGCCTATCACGCTGCGCCTTGGTCTGCCTCTAATAACGATCGTGACAGATCTACGGATCATTAGCGATCCTGCCAACCTTTTGATACAGGATACAGTGATGAGTATCAAAACTGTCGCCTGTAACAAAATGAAGGGCACTATGGTACAGTAGATGGCATCCAAAGGTTTAAGAGTAGTAGTAGCTGCACTTTGATAAATAATATCACCATAATCAAGAACAGATAAAAAGGTTGACTGAATAATCTGCATCCTACTGCTTAGAGAAAGGCACGGCCAGTTTTTGTAGAAAAAGACACATTTAAATCTTAGCTTCTTAAATAGCTATTTTTTTAAAATGTCAAATCCATATCAATCCAAATGCCTAAGTATTTATATGTGGGAACACGTTCGATTGGAGAACCATCTAATGAGTGAACATGTATTTAATCTGAAACATTCTTACGAGAGTTTAAAAACAACATGTATTTTAAATCAGCAAGGGATTCCTGCATAGCTATAAAATCAGACTTTAGTTTTGACACAGCCAGATCAACAATCGGGGCAATAGCATACATAATAGTATTATTCGCATATACTACATTTGTTACAGAAAGGGTATTTGACTTCTCCAAGTTTGCAAAGCAATTGAAATGTCATGTCCACATAAGATTAATCACCTACTTACTGGTTTGTAATAATTCCCCTTTAGACATGAGGAAAATGAGATGGGAATAGGATTTTATTCAGATTCTTCTGCTACTTGATATAGCCTTTTCGAGTTAGTACCCATGGAGACGAGGTTGTAGAAATGTTTATGTAATATCTTTACTTTACACAACTTGCCTGTACTAGACTCAGGGCGCGAGAGACTATGTCTGTAGATACAAGTGTTTTATTCTAAGAATAGAGGCATCTGTGAGGAGAGTCCGCTTGGTATTTTTGCACCTGTCTATGATTTTATTTGACCACAGAAAACAGCATAAATGTTGCAATGCAGGTTTGAATGGAACCCTCCCTGCTGAAAAAAAACTGCATAGACCAGCATAAATGTCAAGCTGGTCCATGATAGTCTATGCTTGTCCATGCTAGTCTACACAGTAAATTCCATAGTGTTAAATATGCAGTGTCAAAGTACATTGACTCTTACAGAGTTATTACTACAACAGTTGGAGTAAGATACCGCCCAGTGTTGGTGAAAAAGTACGTTGTTAAAAGACGCAGTGTCAGACGTACTCTGGAAAGCTCCGCCCACCTACGACTCGTCTCAAACGGACCACACATTTTCACGGCGCCATTTTCTTCATGTGGAATGACTGCGGTAAGTTTCTCCTAAGCGACTATACACACATTATTTGTCATTTTAACAGAAGCAGCATTTAAGAATTACTTTATATCGTTGCTAACAGTGCACTCTAGTTGGTTTTAGGTCTTAAAATGTCGAATTTTAAAAAGGCTAACGTTAACATGTTGTGACTGACTTCTGTCCAGTCCATGTGCCAGCAGTATTAAGCTAACGTTAATTAACATTAACTGACGAACATAACGTTCAAACTAGACAATGTCAGCCCGATTTATTGTAAGTTATGTTAATACAACGTGGAGGGGGGATTGTGTACTTCTTGTTAACGTTCAGATATTACAGGAACATAGCAAAGACTAAGGGGAGTTGGCTAAACTAGCTACAGTTAGCTACGTTAGCTTGACTGGCTAACTATGTGCGGGTGGCATGGATTTATTATGTTAACGGCGGGTAGACATTAACCTTGGACACTGCTTAAGCGGTGTGCCTTTATTTTTTTCCTGGATATTATACAAAATGACTTTCGGGTTTCAAAGCAGCAGCAGTACTGTTAAAATACTTAAGCACTATCTTAGCACACACTTATGGTGTAACGTTTAGCTAACATTATTCAATTCAATGTTATTTATATTGTCAAATCATAACAAGAGTTATCTCAAGACACTTTACAGACAGAGTAGGTCTAGACCACACTCTATAATATACCAAGACCCAACAATTGCAGTAATTGTGCGGGCAAGGCGGTAACATTAATGTTACAAGGATGAAAATCAGACGTTATCCTTTTTAATGTGTTTGACAGTAACTTCAATTTAACTGGCCATTTCTGCAAAAGTGCTGATCATTTCTCAGCACTTTGGTGGCTTGAAACAATATTTTTTCTTATATTTGAGGAAATACTGCTAAAATAAGACCATCAACTTTTTAACTGTGAGAAATTGTACTGATACTATTTGCAGGGAGCATGCTGCTTAAAGCTAAACTTGGAGATGTCCAAAAATTTGTCAGAATAACTGAGCCAAATCTGAAAGACTTTTTGATTGCAGGTAAGAATTTGACAATGTTAGTAATAACTGTCTGAATTTAGCTGTTTAAAATTGATATACTGGAATATTCCTAAAATGATGGGACATGTTAAGTTCTCAGGTTTTTGGAACTGGTCCATTTTTGTACGTCTAAATTTCTTCTGTTTTGCCCTTGGTAACTACACTTTAATTGTGGATGCATTGCTTAAGGTATAGTTATGATGCTACAAAAAAAAACATTTTAATCACTTAATAGTGTTTGTTTAAAACCTATTTTATAGGGTAAGGTAGGTGTACACAGTGAAATTATTATATAAATAATGATTTACTTTTGTTTACACAAGCTTTTATCCCTGTTTTTTCTAGCATTTGCAAAGTTTGGTGTCCCAGCTGTAACAGAAGGTGTGAAAATTGTTGACAGTTCAGGGACTGAATTGGATGATGATGTTTTTGAGGATATTATAAAGGATCCCTCAACTGGGGTGCTAACCATCAAATATGACTCAGGTTTGTTTCAGTTAATTAGACTAATTAATGAATACGTTATTTCTTTGTTTTATGAAGTTCATGGTGTCTATTAAATAAGTGTCTTAGATTATGAGGGAACTATATATAATTCTTTTTCTTCTAAAAATCATGGTTAGAATCTGTCTCCATGGTGGCCTCTTCTGAGCAATCCCAACCATCATCCCTTGATACCTTGGACTCTGAGGATACAGTCATTATTTCAGATAGCCCCTCCAGAAAACGCCAGAGGCTGGATACAGAAGCCAAGCAAGTAAGACAATTCTGACATTTTAAATTCTGTTCTTGAATCTGTTCTCAGAGAATTAAAATTACATTAATATACATTGTAAATTACATGGTTTCAAAACATTTTTGAAGTCCTGATTAGGGATGTCCCGATCAAGTTTTTTTAAGCGCCCTATCCGATTAAAAAAAGTATCTGCTGATATTGAGTCCTGATCAGATACTTTTATTTATTTATTGATAATACAGTGCACACTTCGAGTACATTCAAGTTATTGTCGCTGTCTGGAGGGAGTTTCTTACCATTATTGGCTTTTTCATTGGATTTTTGTAGCACTTGCAATCTTTGAGATTGGATCGGGACATCCTCTGACATCATATTAGTTTATTTCCAGTTTATTTGCAGTGGACATAACATGCAGAATTGTTATGCATTTTGTTTTAAGTTGGTGGAATCAGCTCTTACCAACAAAACCGGTGGGGAACGTATAATAAATGAATACAACCGAACCAAGTCCTTGACGGATGAAACAAGACGCAAAATGGTGAACATGCTGTCAGCTGACATGACAGAAAAGAATGGGTAATTTGTTAATAGTCCTTGTGTTCTCAATCTGTAAATCTAAATCTGAATCTAAGTGAATATGACTGCACAATCCTTTCTTCTTCAATTTTGCAGTACATCTCCACCCAGACAGGTGAAAGAAATGTATGCCAAAGGAATAGTGACCTTATTCCCGTACCTCAGTGACCCATTCTCTAAGAATGGCTATGTGAGTTGCACACAGTAATAGTTGTAATGTTAAATGCTATTGGAAGTTTTTGAATCCTACCAGACCATGTTGTTTTCAATGAAGTATCCATTTTTGTTATCCTTTCATCCTTCAAGGAGCATTATTATGATGGCGAGAGTGGAACTGGGTACTTGGCCTGGAGGATTAAAACTATTCAGAGAGGCACCGCCAAAGACAGGCGATCATCATTCGGAGGTAATACTGGAAAATGTATGGAACAAAACAGTTGCTAGATCAATAATTGCATTTGTTGCACTATTTCTCAGACATATAGTATAATGTGTAACTACATCCTTCAATTCTGCTAGCTCCCTCCCTCTTAGCAAATTTAAAGAAAATATGCATCAGAGACCTACAAAGGACTGTGACATAAGGGGGGGTTGCCTCGACACTGACTGGTCGAGGCAACCCCTGGCAAACTGGCCTTGCAAACTTTAGGGTGATTTAAACCAGTAGATGGCATTTTCATACATTTTTCAACCCACAAACTGCAGATTTCATAAATTGTGAAGAAATAATGTCAATATTAACACCAGCATTGATGCAGGGCTCCACACTAACTTTTTGTCTTGGTTGCACTTGTGCGCCTAACTTTTTTATTTAGGTGCACCAGCACAAAATGTAGGTGCACCCAAATTTTTTCCTTGCGTCGCCATTAACGCCACAATTTCAAGGTCACCTTTTTATCACGCTCCATATACATTCATATATATCATGTAACCACCCCCCCCCTTTGCTGTCCTCTGCCCCTCAGATGGCCAACACCTGTAATTTGGCCTTCTTCCCATTTGGCCTTGGCTAAACCAGCTTGCCACACTCCCTAGCATCAAACATATCATTCATATCATTTAGTTTACAGCTCAAAAAGTATATTTTACAGTGGAGTACTTCCTTTAAAAGTTAGCCAGGCTACTAAAACTTTTGACATGATTGAAATTTTCCCGTGTTGTGTAGAATCAGCCAAAGGATCAACTGGTGAAGACATGTCTGGAGGACCGACTGTCAGACGAGAATCCCAGTTTGTTCCAGAGACTGCCCTGACTGATGATGAGTGCAACAAAGCAATCTCACTGATGAAACATTCTGCTGATGCAGACACAATCAAGAAGAAAATGGAACTGACGTTTGTGTATCGCCGCAAAATGATCCTCGACCCCCAGCAGTCAAGCAACATACTGTCTGAGTTTCCACGTTTTAAAGACGTCAAAAGCTTGGTAATTATGTTATTTTGAAAATACTATGACAAGTGAATTGTTTTGTAAGACATTGTAGTGATACTAGCTAGCTAAACTAGCACGCAATACAATTTGATTGGCTGTCAAATAACTGAAATTGTCACCAACACCACCCCACTCCAGGTTGAACAGGATTTTGTTCTAATGTTCGGAGAGGATACCTCAAGCAAGCTTCTGGAAAGGTGGCCGGTCACGTTCAAGAAAAAGATCATCAAACAATGCAGAAAGCTTCCATCCACAAGTGAGCTTGAAGAACTCTTGCTGGCAGCTGATCCTCCTGAGGATGGCACTGAATTGGATGTTGACTTTGGTAAGATGCTTGTAAGCCTACCTTTTGTGTTGTATTGCAATATCAACATTATGTGTAAACATTTAAATATCAACATAATACTAAGAAGCTGGATCTGTGAAAGATTTACGAGTACGTTCTGTAGCAGTATATTGAACAAAACTTTTGAGATTTGACTCAGCCCTGTGGATGTTTTAGTTAGAGAACTTCTTGTGATGTAGAACTGCTGTCTGTCTGGGGGGTCTTTTGTAAAGAAAACAACGTAACTGAAGTGTGTTAACATTGAACTTGTGTTGTTACAGGTTGGGACAGTGATCTGTCATCGGTTTTACTGCTTATACACCTGATTCCACCCTCCGCTCAGGGTCGGAAGAGACCAGGAAAGGTTTCCGCATCCCAAGCAGAGAAACATCTTGTGGTATTCAAGAAGGTTTGTATTTTTTCTAATTTGTGGTATGAACACCTAATATTAGGCTACAAGTATTCATTCAATATTCATATTCAATAAGAGTAGTGTATTGGCTCTTTCTGCATATTCTACAACTACTTGGCCATTAACTACAGTTTTCCCTCATTTGTCTTCGCAGACCGGAACAAACATTCAAGAGCATCTCGATGCCATCACTACTAGCGCTCAGCCCTATCTCCTAGCTGTTGGAGTTAAGAAGAATGCAATCCACCAGTTCTTCATCATTATCGACAAGAATGCCATACCTTGCAGGTCAACCTCTTCTCTTGTTGCTTTTGACGAACTATTTAAGGCACATTTTGTGTTTGGCACATCCTACAACACCATGCTCCACAACATGTACACTTTCATCCAAACTACAGTGTACAGCATCGATGCTGGCAAGGTCAAAGAGAGCCCTCGTGTTGCTGAAATCAGGGCGAGGTTACTTCATTAGTGCTTGAAGTTTCTCCTCGAACATGAAGTGTTTTGTTTGTCAGGCTGAGTTATCGAGTTCAAATATGCTTGTTAGGCATTTACGATTAGTTCACGGTTACTTGCCTGGAAAAAATCTCCGGCTTAAATGTGCTCAGACTGGATGTGGCTGTGCGTTTGGTACGTTTTCTGGTTTTAGGAAACATTTAAACACAAAACACACTGAGTATATTGACCAACAGGTTGACCCTGATGTTTATTTAAGCAGCATTGGAGAGGCAGTGACCACTAATGTAGAGGAGACAGCTACAACGTCACGGACAGTTAATGAACACGAGGTAGCCACATCTACTCTGTTGAAAAAGTCCAACAGGAGCACTCTAGATATGTGTGCCTCTGCTGTTGCACAACTAAAAGCAGCTGGATTAAGTCAATCTACTGTAAATAGTTTTGTTTCCTCCATGGAAGAAGTGTTTTTTGAGATTCAAAGTCAAGCTACAGATGCAGCTTTGCAGTGCTTATCTCCACAGGAAACTGAAAATAAGAACAGAATAGAACAATCTTTGCAAAAGTTGGAAAACCCTTTCACACCCTTAAATTCAGAAGCTAAACGAAATAAACACTTCAAAGAGAAATGGGGAATCGTAGAACCTGTTGAAAAGGTGCTTGGCACAAGATTTGACAGCAGAAGAAACAAAACAACTGGGACATACGATCAGGTCGTTGTAACTGACAAGTTTGCATATATTCCTATTTTAGAAACACTAAAGGCCATTTTTCAAAACCCAGAACTTGCAGACATGTTCAAGCCCAGGCACATGCCCAAGGAAGGTGTGTATGCAGACTTGAGAGATGCCGCCTATTTTAAAAAAAGTCCCTTATTCTCTATAGAAAAAGATGCCATACAGATCCAGCTATTTTATGACGACTTTGAAACAGCAAACCCCTTGGGGTCTAAAAAGGGTATACACAAATTAGGTGCTATATACTTTACATTAAGGAATTTTCCCCCAATCTTTAATTCATCATTGATAAATATTCATTTGGGTGCTCTTTTCCATGCGCAGGACATCAAGCGTTATGGTTTTAATTTGATACTTGAGCCACTTGTCAGTGATCTTAAAGTACTCGAGACAGAGGGACTTAAAGTTCCCAGATTGAAAGATGTGATTCACGGTACCATAGTTCAGGTCACTGGTGATAATCTTGGGTTGCATGGTTTATTTGGCTTTGTGGAGTCATTTGGGGCAAGGTATTGTTGTCGTTTCTGTCTCCTTGAGAAAGATTGTTTTCAAACTGTGTTCTGTGAAGATGATCCAAAAGTTGTACTACGAACTATCGAGATGCACAAACTGCACTGTCAAACTTTACAAACAGATCCTACACTACCTCATATCTATGGTGTCAAACGCATTTGTCTGCTGAATTCACTACAGTATTTTAATACAGCCAACAATTTTTCTGTAGATATAATGCACGATATTTTAGAAGGAGTTGCTCAGTTTGAAGTCAAACTTGTCCTGCAGTACATTAAGGAAAACTTCCTAAATGCTGAACAACTGGCTGGTAGAATACATGCTTTTGACTATGGATACAATCAGCAGCGAAACCGTCCACCTAGAGTAAAGTTGTTTGATGGAAGTAATGATTTGGGGTTGAATGCTATACAGTCTTGGTGCTTATTACGTAATATGCCTTTGCTATTTGGTGATTTAATACAGTCAGATGACCAGCACTGGCATCTTCTACTTTTGCTTCTACACATTGTTAACATTGTATTTTCCCCAGTCCTTACAGAAGGCATGACCATTTACCTCAAACATTTAATCATTGATCATCATCAGCTCTTCAAGCAGTTGTTTCCTGCAATCAATCTCTTACCAAAGCATCACTTCATGATTCATTACCCTCGTAATATAAAAAACATCGGCCCAGTTCTGCACATGTGGTGCATGCGTTATGAAGCTAAACATAATTTTTTTAAGAAGCAATTAAAAAGCTTTAAAAATGTAACAAAAACATTAGCCAAAAAGCACCAAAGTTGTATGGCAATGTATCGAGAGTCCTTTAGCAAGGAAAGATTAACTTTAGGTTCGGGGAAGATGGTAACACTTAGTGAGCTCAAAGAAGGTCCCGAGATTGCTTTAAAATTTGGGTCTGTATTGTCTACCAGTGTGTTTTCTGCCAAGTGGATCAAACATCATGGTACAGAGTACCGCCGTGACTTCATTATCTGTACTGAGGTAGCATTTGAGATGCCTGTATTTTGTAAAATCAAAATTATTGCTGTGAAAGATGACTGTGTATTGCTCTGTGGAAAACTGATGGAAACAGTGTGTTTTGATTACCATTACTATGCCTTTAAGGTCAGGATGCATCCAGACAGGGTTCAAAAGGTGATCAACATTACTGAACTGTGTTACTTTAAACCTTTTGATGTTCAAATGAAGTATGGAACGACAGATTCCTCCTTGTATGTTGTTCCCTATTGCCATTTTATGGAAACCTAAGGTCAATGTTTTAAAAAGGGATTTGTATTCTTAATATATTTTAGCCTGACATAGTTGAGCTGTTAATAAAAATTTGAAATGCATTATTTTGTGGTAAGTTGTGATTTTTACTCACTTAATGGAGTATTTGGTGTAATTTGACACTAAAAAAGTGTAAAATGAATACTGCTGAGATTTATTTCCGTGACACTATACGGTGTTAGAATTTGACTCTATTTGAGCTTGTTTTTCACTGCAAGATAGTCAATTATCAACACAATAGTGTGTAACATCAACACTTATCAGAGTTATTTTAACCTTGAGTGTCAACTCCATGCAGTGTTAAACTGGACTGGAATCAAACTCAATCAGAGTTGATTTGTTATTTTAGAAGAGTAAATGATTAACTCTTCCAAGGGTAATATTTACACTCTCCAGTGTTATTTAACCTTTAGTGTAAAATTAAAATAACACTATTCAGTGTAAGCGAGTGTTAAATTTTTACTCTATTTAGAGTTAATTTAACTCTAAAATGTTAACACTATGAAAAGAGTCAAATTAACACTATTTCAGGGTGGGACCATATACACTCAGAAATAGTGTTAAATTTAACTCTTTAAGTGTTACTTTAACACTTCAAAATTTACTGTGTATGCAGGTCAGTGCTGGTCAGATGCTGGTCAAGCTGGTCTGACCAGCATGGTCTAGTTGGTCAATCTGGTCTGACCAGCATGGTCTAGCTGGTCAAGCTGGTCTGACCAGCATGGTCTAACTTGTTCTGCTGGCTGACCAGCATGGTCTAGCTGGTTATGCTGGCAGACCACCATGGTCTAGCTGGTCAAGCTGGTCTGACCAGCATGGTCTAGCTGGTTATGCTGGCTTGCAGACCAGCTTTCATTTTGTTTTAGCTGGTGACCAACATTCATTGTGTTTTCGCTGGTGACCAGCATTCAATGTGTTTTTGCTAGTGATCAGCATTCGCTGTGCTTTTGATGGAGACCAGCCTTCGCTGTGTTTTTGCTGGTGACCAGTCTTTGCTGTGTTTTGGACACTGGTGATCAGCATAAGCTAAAGCAAAACCAGCCAGACAAAGTATACTGCCTTGCAAAGTGATGTTTAATTGCTGTTGGAATCCAGCCGGAGTGGGTTCCCAAAATCTGCATTCAGAAAGACTGCCAGGGTTAGAAAGATGAATGAATGACACTACCTAAACTATTTAATTGGGACAACCATTTCAGTAACGGGTGCAATAAGTCCAACTAACAGATTGGATAAAGTTTAGAAAAATGTATGGTTTAGAAAAAGTTTAGACAAATGTATGGTATTTATCTTTGTGTAGCATAAGATAAAGTAATTGATTAATTAATCAATCAATGTACATGCAAAAACACAGATATTGAAAGAAACAATTCTGAATAGCCAACTGCAATAGAGCATGCTGGAAAATATGATAATGATGGGCGTGGTAATAGTAAGATAACATGTTTCGCTAACTATTTCATGGGTTGTGTGATGTTTAAGGTGCATTTTTTTGTTGTTTTTGACAAAGCTAGAAAATGCTGCCTCCCCAAATACCTTGCCAGCTAAAACCCAGAAATTAGTTACCTCTGGTTTGTTCAGCCATTCCAATGGGGAAAATGAATGGGGAAAGAATAGGGTTTTGGGATAAATGCCGAAAATAAGGTCTGAGGTTAACACAAGCTTAGGAGATCTTATACGTTTTGTTCTATGAGATAATATCAGTCAGTTAACATGACCTTTATGAATTATGACGCCTTTATGTGCTTTTTTAAATTACAAAAATGCTTCAAAATTCTCAAAAAGTGACGTTAGCTGATTAAGATTATCTCATAGTACAAAACGTATAAGATCTCCTAAGCCTGTGTTTACTACAGATCTTATTTTCGCAGTTTATCCAAAACCCTTCAATAATGCCATTCATTTCCACATAGGCTTTGTCCAACGAACCATGGTGGAGTTAGTGCCTACAAAAAGACGCCATTACTATTTATCTCTATTATAAGTAATGAAGCCACGCTAGGTGGAATGTGTATGCACTCACTAACTGTAAGTCGCTCTGGATAAGAGTGTCTGCTAAATGACTAAAATGTAAAATGTGGAAAGGATTTAACATGGAGGTGAACCTAAAATAATGGTGTTGCAGACTTTTCAAATTTCTAAATCTAGATTTTTAAGCTCCGGATGACTTGATTTTATTAAACAAAGGCTCAAATGTATATATTTATTTGTTGAACTATTGAATCCCTGTAGGTAGATGTTTTAGTAATTTATTTTTGCAGTAATTAATGGTTAGAAAGTTTAGCTCTAGCTATATGCTTAGCTGTTCATGTATTTTACTGTTAGCTGTAGCACGGCTAGTGGAGGTCATTGTGGTCAATTGTGTAGCATTGGGTAACATTTACACTGAGTGTACAAAACATTTTGAACACCTGCTCTTTCCATGACATAGTCTGACCAGGTGAATCCAGATGAAAACTATGATCCCTTATTGGTTTCACTTGTTAAATCCACTTCAATCAGTGTAGATGAAGGGGAGGAGACAGGTTAAAGAAGGATTTTTAAGTCTTGATACAATTGAGAAATGAATTGAGTATTTGTGCCATTCAGAGGGTGAATGGGCAAGACAAAATATTTAAGTGCCTTTGAACGGGGTATGGTAGTAGTTCCAGGCGCACTGGTTTTGGTCAAGAACATCAACACTGCTGGGTTTTTCATGCTCAACAGTTTCCCGTGTGTATCAAGAATGGTCCACCACCCAAAGGACATCCAGCCAACTTGACACAACTGTGGGAAGCATTGGCGTCAACATGGGTGCAACTCAATATTAGGAAGGTGTTCTTAATGTTTTGTACGCTCAGTGTATGTTTACACTACTATAGTGGGTAATCTGTTGAGATGTGTTGGACAAACATCCATACAATTTGATGGTTTTACATGCTAGATAGCATACCTTTTGCACTTTTGCACATTTGTAAGTGAATAAATAGCCTTTATTTTGGTTCAGATAAACAAATTAAATGTTAATTGGACTTATTGCACCCGTTACTGAAATTGTTGTTCCAGTTTAGATGGTTTATGTAGTCTCATTTATTAATCGTTCTAACCCTGGCAGTCATTCTGAATGCAGATTGTGGGTGAATAAAAGTTTACAATTTGGGATATCGCCAGTCAGAATTAGGAATGAGACTTCACTTTGCAAGCCAGCGTAATGTGACTTGATGCTGGTTTTGCGGGTGACCAGCATATGCTGGTGACTAGCTTATGTGTCCAAAAAACAGCGAAGGCTGGTCACCAGAAGAAACACAGCGAAGGTTGGTCTCCTTAAAAAACAAAACGAGGGATGGTCACCATCGAAAACACAACGAAGGCTAGTCACCAGCGAAAACACAACGAAGGCTGGTCACCAGCGAAAACACAACGAAGGCTGGTCACCAGCCTATGCTGTTTTTTTCAGAAGGGCTATGATTGCCGAAACCTCAGAAAAGGACCAGGTAAATATTTGTGGGCAATTCATATAGAATATGCACATTATTTCACAAGATATGTTTTATTTTGTAAAAACGAATATTCAGGACACAGACAGTGTTTTAGTCCATATTCACACTACGTAGGAGGATCAATTCAGCAACCTGCAACATCTCCAACCGGCGGGTGCCCTTTTCACAACACATGTATTATTGATTACAAAGCTATTTTTCCTCCTAAAAATATGAAGCAAAATGAAACTTAAATCTCCCCGCCAAAAAATACATTTTCAAAACTGCTTCCACCCTGAAAAGCCCAGCAGGATCAACTGAAATGCCAATAGACGAGGTGATCAACTGTGAGGGAGTGGGCGTGATAGAGAAAGAGGGAAAGAAAATCCATGCATGCAACTGCAAGGTTGAGCGCTTGCTGAAAGTCCCCAGGCAGTAGAAAGGATTCTTAAAAGGTCACCTTACAATAGGAGTCTGGCATGATAGACTGCAACTACTGGCTCTTTGTTATTTGACCCCACACATTTACACCTGCTGATTTATTCAGATATACCTCAGAGGACAGAGCGATAGCTTTCTGGTCCAACTATATCCCTCAATGTTTTGGACAATATGGCATAGTGTTTTTTACAATTAATTTGATATATTGACCAACAGTTTCAATACAAAAATTACACACAAATACATTCAGGATTAGGCTTCTAAAACATATTTTGTCTGGTGCTTTTTTCATTATACAGTATTGTGGCAAAAAATGTATGTACACATTTTTTAAATAGCTTTCAATAGCCTATGTGCGTAATCACTCCTTCCAGATTTGGACTCATGCCAAAAATACCCTTAAAGATGGTTGAGTTTCCTCAGTGGGGATCCATCATTAGTGACTGGGTTCTCCTGTGGGGCCTTGGAAATGCTTCTGACTCACTGCTCCCCAGTGACTACTGCAAAGTGACAGGATGTGTTTTCTGTCACCAGTTTAAAGGGAATGAATTCCCACTAGGTAATTAGCTAGATTAGCATAGTCTGTAACTCTCAGAAAATGTGTAACAGGTTTATGCATATAATATTAGTGGGTTAGAATTAGTCATTGTGTATGTACTATGTACTCTCCCCTGGACTTTATAGAATAGTGTGTCTATGTTCATACACTTGGCCTTCTACTACCTGTCACTTTGGGGTAAGCCTGAGGTCAATAAACCAACAGAGAAGAAGCTACTTTGATCTCAGCCAGTATCTATTTCCTAGTTACATCCACCCACAGACAAACACAATGTACAGCTGGCCTTGTGTAAACAGTTCCACATTATTATCCTGTGATGTAAAGGATAAGTTGGGAGGTAGCATAGTGGTTAGAGTGTTGGGTCAGTAACTGAAATCTCGCTGGTTCAAATACCCAAGGTGAAAAATCTGTCGATGTGCCCTTGAGCAAGGCACTTAACCCTAATTTGTTCCAGGGGCGCCGTACTAATATGGCTGACCCTGTACCTCGCTTTGCGCACTGGGACATTGACATGCTGAAACAGGAAAGTGCTTTCCCCAAACTTTTGCCACAAAGTTGGAAGCACAGAATTGTCTAGAATGTCATTGCATGCTGTAGCGTTAAGATTTCCCTACACTGGAACTAAGGGGCCTAACCCGAACCATGAAAAACAGCGGCAGACAATTTTTCCTCCTCCACCAAACTTTACAGTTGGCACTATGCGTTGGAACAGGTAGTGTTCTCCTGGCATCTGCTAAACCCAGATTCATCCGTTGGACTGCCAGATGTTGAAGCATGATTCATCACTCCAGAGAACGTGTTTCCACTGCTCCAGAGTCCAATGGCGGCAAGCTTTACACCACTCCAGCCGACGCTTGGCATTGCGCATGGTGATATTAGGCTTGTTCCATGGAAACCCATTTCTTTAAGCTCCCGACTAACAGTTCTTGTGCTGACGTTGCTTCCAGAGGCAGTTTGGAACTCGGTAGAGAGTGTTGCAAACGAGGACAGATTATTTTTACGTGCTTCAGCACTCAGCGGTCCCGTTCTGTGAGCTTGTGTGGCCTACCACTTCGCGGCTGAGTGGTTGTTGCTACTAGACGTTTCCACTTCACAATAACAGCACTTACAGTTGACCGGGGCAGCTCTATCAGGGCAGAAATTTGACTATCTGACTTGTTGGAAAGGTGGCATCCTATGACGGTGCCACGTTGAAAGTCACTGAGCTCTTCAGTAAGGCCATTCTACTGCCAATGTTTGTCTATGGCGCTTGCATTGCTGTGTGCTAGATTTTATACACCTGTCAGCAAAGGGTGTGGCTAAAATAGCCGAATCAACTAATTTGAAGGGGTGTCCACATACTTTATTGTATATATAGTGTATATGGGTGATTCTTTAACTATGGTACTTTTCTTGTCCCTGGATGAAATAATAAAAACTAAAAAACATTTCTACATTTCTATACTGGCCTTAAATTCTCAAAAGCCAAGCTACACCAGCTGAATTTCCATGCAGCATCTGCTCTTGTCAATCCACTGCCAAGATGAGGGCTTACTTGAACTTGAACTTGCTAACTTGAACTTGATAGTGGTCACCAAAATTGACAATTCTACAGTGGGGTAGATACTTGTTCTTGGAGATGTAAATGAAAACTTCGTAATGAGGGAGAGTAGAAAGTGGTTCATTGTGGGCAACAGATGTCTAAAATGTAATTTGTGTATACATAAAGAGGCTTATTTTACCACTCTCCATTCCCAATCTCAAAACATTTCTTCCAATCTACGAAAACGTAAAAAATATTTACTTAGATCTCACAGAGTATGTTAGGGAAAAGGAAGTGCTCTCATCATCAAAAGAACCAAAAGAACCAGTCTCCAAAAGGAGGGCTCTAATGATGCAGTAATAACGGG